>NC_029775.3:16886310-16982138 GCF_000817695.3 Arachis duranensis
GTAATAAACTATTTTTTTACTGAAAAAATTTTGCATATGGACGTAATAGTTAGTTTTTTATTGAGATATATTTTAGAATTTGAGATTTTTTTGTTATAATTTAATATTTTTTCTTTTTCGTTTAAAAAAATTGGTCTCAGATTATAAATTTTATAAATTAACGTGATGTATGTGTGACTGACTTTCTTAAAATATTTTTCTTTAATTTAATCTTTTTTATTTTTATTTAAAAAAAATTACCTTCAATCCCCAGTGACTTGACACCTAAGATCAGTATAGTATGCTTATTTGTGTGATAAGCACCGTAGAACTTCCCTTCTTTCTTTTGATTGTAGTTCGATGTAAACCAATTATTCCATCTAATAAAATTATCTATCTTTTGACAACAACAACAAAAAAAAAAAATCCAACATGCAATAGCTTGATGGGGTGTTTAGGTGAGCAAGGATCAACGTTGGAATGATATAATTCTAGAGGTTGATAGTTTGACTACTTTGGAGGATGATTAGAGAAGAAAATCAAGACTTATCTACACAACAAATATTGTCTCAAACATCATTGAACCGATTCCAACTTTTAATTCCTTCTATTGTAGCTTTGATTCCAACAAAAAATTAACTAACAAATTCTTAAAAGCTCATTAATTTCACTAGCATTATAGGAATTAGGAGACTAACAAATTAATCCAGGAACAAACGAGTGATAATGTCTAATGTACAATTAAGGAAATTTGCAGGGAGTGGTTGGTTAGCTTCCTTACACCAATTTGGCACATTTGGTTGATGATTATAAATTAGAATATCTTTTACGTTATATTCATAAGAATAAATGAAATTATTAGAATATCCTTGGCAATGCAAGAGACGAAATGTGGGGGTAATTAATACTATAGAAATGAGCGAAGTTTGATAAGGAGTGAATATTATTCTTTTATTAAAAAAATCTATTGAACAAAATTTGTTATGTGCAACACACGTTTTTTTTTTTAAATTTAGTATAAAGTATTAGTTTGATTCTCAATATTTTGGGTAAATTTTAATTTGGTTCTTAATATTTTAAACATCTTATTTTTATCTTAAAATGTTTTAAATAAGTTTAATGTGATCTTACCATAAAATTTGATCCTAATAATTAATAGAATGAGTATTAAATAAGTCATATTTTTTTTGTATGTTAAAAAAATATAACCAAAACTTTTTTATAACATTTTTTTAAATTTTTTTATAAAATTCTAAATCTTAACAATTAATCATCAACGCTTTAAAATAAAAAAAAAAGTGATTGTTAATGAATTAATTTTACTTACATATCGAAATCGAATATTATTAGTTCTTCAATATGCAAAATGTTTGTGTGAAATTTAATGATGTAACAATATTGAATCTATTTAAATATTTTTTAAAATTAAATAATATATTAAAAAATTTTTGAAACTGAAGTAAAACGTTTGAAATGTTAGGAACCAAATTAGAATTCCAACCTAATATTAAAGACAAAAATAATACTTTACCCTTAAATTTAATATAAATATTTACTTTACCCTAATATTAGAATTTTAAGTTTTTGCTTAAAAAGAAAGTTTTAAGATGCATTTAGTTTGTTTTTTATTTTAAATATTTTTGGTTCTTAAAATTTTATAAAATAAAAAATAATAAAAGTAATAAAATTATGTTGTTTAGAAAGAAAAAGAAGAGGGACAAATGAATATGCTCATTGCTCAAGAAGAAGACGACGACGATGATCAAGTTAACACATTTACTCACTGTCACTAACAAGCTTCCTCATTCTTCCGAATCATGCTATTCGATTTGGAACCCTAATCGTTCCTTGTCTCTCTCTTCCCCTTTCCATTCCCATTGCTATTCTCTCACAGGTATGTACACCTACCCACATTCTCTTTCTCACTTTCTCCCAATTCCCACTTCTATGCAACAAAGTTCATTTTTTTTAATGCAAAAACCGTTAATTTCAAGCTTTTATACTTGTTTCAGATCACAGGGTACTCCACAGGGTTCTTGAACAATGCAGAGTTTCCAGGGATTCCAAAACTGCAGCAAAAACCCATGCAAGGGTTGTAGTACTTGGGTATGCTACGTACCCATCACTTGTTTCTTCTCTGGTTTCAACCTATGCTAACTGTCACCTACCCCACATTGCAAATCACGTTGTTCATCATGCTTTCACCCATGTTTCGAACCTATTCAACATGAACTTGATACTTGAAAGGTTGATGAAAGTTGGGCAATGCGATGTTGCCAAGAAGGTGTTTGTTAAAATGCCTGTTCGAGATGTTGTTTCTTGGAACACCATGATTGGAGGGTACGTGAAGAACTCGCGGGTTGTTGATGCACTGAGCATTTTCAGGGGGATGCTGAATGCTAAAGTTGAGCCCGACGGGTTCACATTTGCTTCTGTGGTTACTGCGTGCGCACGCCTTGGGGCTCTTGCTAATGCCAAGTGGGTGCATACTTTGATGGTGGAGAAGAGGATTGAGCTGAACTATATACTGAGTGCTGCATTGATTGACATGTATGCTAAGTGTGGTAGAATTGATGTTTCGAAATGTGTTTTTGAAGATGGTGTGCGCGATCATGTGTCGGTTTGGAATGCTATGATTAATGGGTTGGCAATTCACGGGCTTGCTTTGGATGCAGCTGCAGTGTTTTCTAGGATGGAGATGGAAAATGTTTCGCCTGATAGTGTTACTTTTATTGGGATTCTGATAGCTTGTAGCCATTGTGGATTGGTTGAAGAAGGTCGTAAGTACTTTGATATGATGCAGAACCAATTTTTAATTCAGCCACAACTTGAGCATTATGGTACCATGGTTGATCTGTTAGGACGATCAGGGCTTTTGGATGACGCGTATGACATGATTAAAGCTATGCCAATTGAGCCCGATGTTGTTATCTGGAGAGCACTTTTGAGTGCTTGTAGAAACCATAGAAAGAAAGAACTTGGTGAAGTTGCAATTGCCAATATATCACGTCTTGAGAGTGGTGATTTCGTCCTGCTATCGAATATGTATTGCTCTTTAAAGAACTGGGATAGTGCTGAGAGGGTGAGACAGATGATGAAAAAGGGAGGAGTTCATAAAAAACAGGGTAAGAGTTGGATTGAATTGGGGGGCAGCATTCACCAATTCAAGGCAGCCAATCACTCGCATGCTGAAATGAAAGCAATTTACAGAGTGTTGGAAGGACTGAACCAAAGGGCTAAGCTGGAAGGCTTTGCTCCCATGACAGAGTTGGTTTTGATGGATGTTTCCGAAGAGGAAAAAGAGGAAAATTTAAACTTTCATAGTGAGAAGTTGGCCTTGGTCTATGCCGTGTTGAAAACTAGCCCTGGAACTAAAATCAGAATTTTCAAGAATCTTCGTATCTGTCAAGACTGTCATAATTGGATAAAAATTGTGTCCAGAATATTAAACAGAGAAATAATCGTGAGGGATCGCATCCGTTTTCACCAATTTGAAGGTGGTTTTTGCTCTTGCAGAGACTACTGGTAGAGGTAGCTATTTGAAGTAATACTTAGACCCTTAGGCACTTATAGCACTTGAATCTTTGGCGTGCCTCTCAATAAGGGTAATGTTTCCTTTACCTCCAGCTGATCGCATACCATCAATGTTGATTTTGCAACAGCTATGGTTGCAAGCAAGGGTGGTCAAGTGGAAAACCTGAGGATTTCAAGTTGGCATTTTTTGAACTTGCCCATGTTAACAATGCATCACTTGGGTACCATAAAATTGTTGTTACAACTGATGCCCAAAAAACGTCGTTACAACTTAGAAGTTAGAAGCACTGAAATTGAGAGTTCATATTATTATGATGGTATCAAGTGCCTAATTGGGTAGCATTGGAGATTGAAATGCTCTGATTGGACTGAATAACACATCCTGTTATTCTGCCTGGGCTATGCATGATTGTGTGAAAGTCAACGGAAAGCAAGTTTATTGGCATATTGCAAATCATCAAGTACCTTTCTATGTGGGTAAGAATATGCTTTTGGCATGCATTACCAAGTTACCAGAATTAATTGCTTACGATGATGCCGTTAGATTACTTATTGTTCTGAGAAGTGAGTGTTAGGCCATTGTATTCTTTTTAATTAGGGGGATGAAGAATGGGTGGAGGTCAAATTAGGCTAACCTACATCATATGGATATGAAGAACCACCAAGTCACCAACTTCTTAAAATTATGAGAGACCAAACTATCATGTATAAAAAGAAAATAACAGTATAAACATAAGATTTAATATATGCAATGTCTTCATATAAATGTCAAACTGTTATTGCATTTGTTTGCAAAAAGTGTCCAATTTTGATCCTTTTGAGGTTGGGAAAAAAAACTTAAAAAGAGCATATATTTTGGGGAAAATAAAGGGTAAAAAAAGAATATCATGTTACCAACCACAGCCATTTCTCTTGTATTTCTTTCCCGGGCACGGATTCGGTACGCGCTTCCTGTTAGCGCATCCAAACGCCAAAAACGTGTTTGGCGCATCCATTAGCCAAAAAGTGTCAAAATAAAAATATTTGTCTTTTGGAGGTTTTTTTTGCAATTGCACATAAAATAACGGGGTCATTTTTTATTTTTTAAATGATTACTCATATTTAATTATCTATTACTGCTGTTACTATTCTCCTCCAAGTTTTCTTCCTCCCCTTCCTCTGCCGTGTAAGCGCACAGCCTCCTCCGTTATCTCCAACGCCAACAACGACTGAATCTCCAAGACCTCTCCTCCTCGCTTCTTCGTCGCGCTACCAACTCCTTCTCCTCCCCGACTCAGTCATGGTGGCTTCGGCAGCTTCTTATTGGACACGCCTGAAATCCATTGCTCACATTCCAAGTGCCCACATCCTTATGCTCAACAGTGGGATTCACTTCCATAGCATAGAAATTAGTGAAGCTATTGACCAAATTTGAAGTCTTTGTGAATCATTGTTAAAAAGCATCGCTGAGATTGTGAGTTCACTGAGTTGGGTCGGTAGAGATTATGAGAACAGAGTCGTGAACAGTGACGAGAAGAATGAGAGTATTGAGCTGCATGTAGTTTTGCCAACACCATCTTTGTCACCGAGAAAGACCTATTTGAGAGTTTCTTGGTTTAGAATGTTCTGTACTGTTCCTTCAAATTCCGCTGATTAGCCATGGCCACACACCCCTGTTTCTCTCAAACGCGGTTTGGAATATTCCGTCAAAACTTAAAAAGAATATTCCATCAAAACTTAAAATGAGATTCGGTCATTTTTAACCATTAATTATATCTTTTGAACCATAAATTATCATTTATACAAATACAATTATATCTTTTTATGAATAAATTATTGAGCAGTTTAATGGGATTAATTTTGAGTATTATTTTTTACTTTTATAATAACTAAAATAACTTAAAATTAAAAATTAAAAATTAAAATTTGTATTAGATATTATCTTTAAAATAATACTGATATCATATTAAAATATACGTGGATATAAATATTAAAATATTGTAAGCACATCTGAATATTTTAAAATTAATCTCTTATTTCGTATTGATTTATGTACAAAAATATGTTTTATATATCTAAATATTACTCGAGTTATGACTCAAATGTCCATGTACTCATTTAAGATATTGGATTTGAGTTTTTTATCATTGGTAAAAAAAATTATTACTCTTATCTTATATATACAAATATCATTCTTATTTTTTTTGTCTTTTTTTTATTAGATTTTGTGAAAAACAAAACAATTTTTAGAAAATATTACAAAAATTTTAATTGAAAAATTTATTTTCTATATCATTTAACCATAGTTAATAAAATTAATGTAATAAAATTATTAATTTTCAATATATATATATAATTAATTAAATTACTCTTTAAATTACTAATTTAGAATTTATGTAAGGTTTTTATTTGTGTAACAAAATATATTTATCTTATTTTTTAAAAAAACAAAACACTAATTATGAGAGTTTGGGAGTTAGAAGTTAAGGGTTAGAGTTGAAGGTTTGGAGTTATTGAGCTAATCACTAGATGACTAGACTAGTCCAACTTAGTTAAAATATATTTATCTTATTTATTAATTTTTATAGCATCTTACTATAATTCATACTCTATATAATTAATCATCTTTCATGACATATTTTTATAATTAATAAACTTAATTTAACATAATAATTAATTTCTTATATCATATTAACATAATTAATAAGTTTATTTAAAAAAAATTAATTTCCTAGATCATATTACTATAATTAATAAAATTATTAAAAAATAATTTGTTATGTATTCTCTGTCCTCTCTATGTACTTTTTATTTATACTCATTTTTATAATATCTTACTATGTGATTAATATTCTATATCTATCTATCTATCTATTCTATCTATTCTATTATATAAAAATCGAATTTCTGCACTTAATGATGGAGCTGACGTGGCATGCTTCTGAGAGTGTTTCCCAATTTATTTCTATCAATTCTGTAAAGTAAATCAATTATAACTAATTAATAATATCAATTAATTAATTTGATTAAACATTCAAATCTCACAATTTATTGTAATTTATATAAATTGATTAATTATAATTAATTATGTTAATTAATTAATTTAGTTAATTATATTAATCATTTGATTTGATTGAAGTAAATATCAAATTATTTTAGTAAATAATAATTTAGTATATACAAAAGTTAGGTAAACTTACAATAAATTTTATAATCAAACTAAAAAAATTCTAATTATCTTTTTTTTTAATTTTAAATATTATTTACTATCTTAATGAAAAAGCGAATAATAATAATTACTCACATAATTAAAATAGATCATCCTAATATATATAACACTACATATATCAAAGATTATTATATGTGATAAATTATTTTTTTATTTTTCTAAAGATAATTTATATATAAATTAACTAATCTTTATAACATACGATCTATTATATAATTTTTCTCCTCTTAATATGAATAAATTGATGAATTTAATATATAAAATATAATTTATATTATTTAACATTCGAAATAAGTAACTTAAGCCATTATCTAAGACAATAAATATAATAGTACAAATACCTACATATTTATTAATATTAAAAAATATACAAATAATATAAACATAATTTTTTTTAGAAAAACAATAATAAAGATTATTAATTAAGTTAATTACATAATAAAAAATTATGATTAATTTTTTAAATAAAAAAAATAAGATTACTATTTTTACATACTATAAAGTTTATAAAAAAAATTTAGACAATAAATCAATTCTCAATAAATTATACATTAGCTCTGTTAAAAAAATTAACTAAAAAATTAACCATTGTTACTAATTTCTCATATAAAATTACTAAAAAATTAACTAATTTTTTAAATTATATTATTATAATTTATACAATTATTCTAAAAAATTACTAATTTTATATGATATCTTACTATAATTAATAAAATTATTTTCGATATCATATAATTATAATTAATAAAATTAATTGAACCGAATTACTTAGGGTGTGTTTGGTAAACACGTTGGAAGTACAAGAAATGCGTTCAATCTTTTTTAACGCTCTAATTTTTGTTTGGCTAATTTTTTTCTTTTGAACGCGCGAACATGATTTTGGGTTTGAACTCCCGTTTACCAGAAGCAATAAATTGTAGCTTTTGCGTTTAGTTTCTCCATTCACTTCATAAATTAAAAAATTAATTGACATTCTACCGATTTTGCTATTCAATTTCATCTATAATAAAAAATACCAAAAACAATCATAGAGTTCTTGAATTTTTTTCATAGCTATGCTTTACAAACAAATATTTTTTTAATATTATTATTAGTACTCTTTGTTAAGTTTTAATTTTTGTCAATTTTTTTTATTTTTTATTAATAGTATGGATATTTTTGTTTAGAATTTTTTTTATGTTCATTTATGTATATCATTGTATTTTTTTAATAGAATTTTTAGTATTTATTATTGATATGTTTTTTTAATTATTTTTATTAATACATATTTTTTTATAGAACTTTATTTTTTTATATGATTTTGTGTATTTTTTATTATATATTTTTAAATTAGTATATATTTTATTTATTATTGTTAATTTTATAATATAATTTCATTAGAAGGATATAATTAAATATAAAAAGAGTACTAACAAATTATAACAAAAAATACTAAATTTCAACACATAAATTTAAATTCTTTTTAAAAGTTAAAATAATATAGTTTTGAATGATATAAATTTATGTCTATTTTAGAAATTTTTAAACTTAATAGTCAAAAAGTGTTAAAATAATATAAATTTAAATGATATAAATTTGAATAATATAAAATAATATAAATTCAAAAGGGTAATTATCCAACAAATCCAACACAACTATTCATTAAAATATTTTTTTGTAATATTATTCTTATCTTTAGTAAAAAAAAATATTACTCTTATCTTATATATGCAAATATCAATCTTATTATTTTTTTTGTCTTTCTTTTATTAGATTTTGTGAAAAACAAAATAATTTTTAGAAAATATTACAAAAATTTTAATTGATAAATTTATTCTCTATATCATTTAACCATAATTAATAAAATTAATGTAATAAAATTGTTAATTTTCAATATATATAAAATTAATTAAACTACTCTTAAAATTACTAATTTAGAATTTATCGTTCAAGGTTGATGAGGTTTTTATTTGTGTAACAAAAAATATTTATCTTTTTTTTTTTAAAAAACACAAAACACTAATTACATATTTTATTCATACTCTATATAATTAATCATCTTCCATGATATATTTTTATAATTAATAAAATTAATTTAACATAATAATTAATTTCTCATATCATATTAACATAATTTTCATGACATATTACTATAGTTAATAAAATTAATTTTTTTTGGTGACTCTTTATACATATTTTTGGTGACTAGTTAATAAAATTAATTTAACATAATTATTAATTTCTCATCATATTAATATAATTAATAAAATTACTTTAAAAATTTACTAATTTCTCATATCATATTTCTATAATTTATAAAATTATTAAAAAATAACTAATTTTTTAAATTATATTATTATAATCTATACAATTATTTTAAAAAAGTACTAATTTTATATGATATCTTACTATAGTTAATAAAATTATTTTCGATATCATATAACTATAATTAATAAAATTAATTGAACCGAATTACTTAGCTTATAATAATTGGTTTAGAATATAAAATTAATTTAAAATGTAAATTTATTTATGATTTTTTTCATAAAGTGTTCCATTCTTATAAAAACTTCAAAATTAATGACCAGTAGACGAATCTGACCAATCTTATTTTTGACTTTTTGTTTAACAAAAAAATTAAAATGGTAATCATCCAACAAATCAAACACTACTATTCATTAGAATTCCAAATGATTAATTAATGCTGAGTTCGTATGTACATCGAAGAAAGTGCAAACGTAATTATGATATTGAAAATATCAATGTGGTTAATGCGAGTATGATCCGAATCTTAAATTAGTTTCAAAATAAATTTAAAATCAAATTTAAAACTATTTGAAAACCGAAATTTAATATTTAATTGAATTTAAATCTATAATAAAAGCCAAAGGTTAATCAATATAAATATACATAAATTCACATTCAAAATATGGTGAGAATTAATGTATCTAACAGGTTTTCTATATATATTAAATAGTCCTCCGTAACGTGTGCCCGTGGTCTCGCCAGTTACCGGTACCTATCAGTTTACAGCAATTTTTGCTTCGCTGGTCACCAAACCACACTTGCCACGACACGCGACTGTTTACTTCTCATTGTTATCCGACGGTGATCTTTTTCGATCCGGCGAGGACACTATGCAGATCTTCATCTTCCGAACTAACGAGTGGGCAAAGCTTTGCAGTGTGATTCCGCGAGGGGATGGGGTGGGGGAACTTCCTGCAACTCTATTGATGATCAGTGATGGAAATCGTAAACGTCCGCGCGATTCTAGTATGCGTCAAATGACGTCAACGGTGAAAATCCTTCCTTTTCAACCCAACCCAATCGTCTCTGATTAATCGTAACGTAGAATCATTAGCTTCAAATAATTCCATCTTAAAAATCGTTAACTAATTTTACATAAACCCAAATAGTTTTCAGATTTAATAAAACTAACCAGTAACAAAATAAATTTGTAAAATAGCCCCTCTGACACAAGATATCCATTAACCAATTAAAGGAGGGAAGAGAAAATGTGATCTTTATCATTGGATTAAAAGAACGAGAGAGATCCGACAGATAGCATTTAAAAGCACACCGATCAGCCGAAAATAAGTGCTATGCGCACTGGTGTGCCAAAGATCTTCGGCACATGGAATCCGTGCCCTTCTTTCCCATTGGACTCTCTTTCTCAAGTCATGCCAAACTACTTTTCCTAAAATGTCCCTAATCTCAGGCCATCATGTTTTACATGATCAACCTTTGTGCTTAAAAAATGTTTCCATTACAATTCAACTTCATAAACATTTTGGCAAAATAGAACCTTACAATTTGTATTCTCTATTGGAAATGTTGACACAGCATGTCAGCACTATCATTGATCTTATTTTCCCATCTTCACATCATTTTGCACTGGTACTGGTTGCAGGTCTAGCAATCCTCTACTTTGCATACAGAAGAAAAGCACCAATTTACTTGATAGACTTTACCTGCTACCGTCCACCTAGTTCTCATAGGCTACCTATTGCCATGTTTGAAGAGAATAGTGTCTTAGATGATTTAGATCCAGAGTCTGTTGCTTTCCAGTGCAAGATCATAGCGAAATCTGGATTCAGCGAGGAAACAGCCATTACTTCATCTTTAGCACAGATACCAAAAGTAAAATCTCTTGCCTTAGCCCTTGATGAGGCCGAAACCATAATGTGTTCAGCAATCTCAGACCTGTTTTGGAGAAACAACATCAACCCAAAATCCATCGACATACTAATCACCAACAGTTGTGTGTTCTGTCCTACACCATCTCTTAGTGCCATGGTGGTTAACAAGTTCAAGATGAGGAGCAACATCATGAGCTTCAACCTATCAGGTATGGGGTGTAGCGCCGGAATCATATCGGTGAGTCTGGCTAAGGACTTGTTGAGGGTTCATAGGGGCTCATTAGCTCTAATTGTGAGCTCAGAGACCCTTAATCTGAATTGGTACACAGGTAAAGTACACTCCATGTTGCTGACTAATTGTCTCTTCAGAATGGGTGGTGCTGCTATATTGATGTCTAGCAAGGTTAATGATAAACATAAAGCAAAGTATGAACTACAACATATTGTTAGAACGATCAATGCTCAAGATGATCAAGCTCATAGATGTGTCTACCAGGATGTGGATCCAGAAAACAAAGAAGGTATTTCGATATCAAAGGATGTTGTCCATGTGGCCGGAGATACATTGAAGAAGAACATAGCTTCACTAGGGCCATTAGTTTTGCCATTGAGAGAGCAATTCCTATATGTAATTTCTATTATATGCTGCAAGGTGTTGTATAGAAGAAGATCAAGCATCTATACTCCAAATTTCAATCTCGCCTTCGAGCATTTCTGCATACATTCCGGGGGAAGATCTGTCATAAATGCCATCGAGAGAAGCTTGAGGTTAAGGAAACAGGACGTGGAAGCATCCAACATGACCCTTTACAGATTTGGAAACACGTCGTCTTCTTCGATTTGGTATGAGCTTAGCTACACAGAAGCGAAAGGGAGGATGAAACGTGGCGATAGGGTGTGGCAAATCGCCATTGGAAGCGGATTCAAGTGTAGCAGCGCTGTGTGGAAATGTTTACAGGACGTGACCCCGGACAATGGCAGTGCTTGGAGGGATACAATTAACATGTACCCTGTACAAGTAACTGATATGAAAATAAGTTGAAGCTGCTAATCACTATTGTGGAGTTTTAGTTCCTTGTCCACATTTTGTGTTTTGCTGCTTTCAACTTTCAAGCTCCAACTTCTTTATTCCTTTTCAATGATCTTTAATTTGTAAACGAATAAGGTGTAATATCTGCAAAAATCTTATCAAATAGCACTAGCTAGGACTTCAGTGAAGAAACAAATCAAGTGATAGATTTCAAAAGGGATGAAGCATAATGATGTAAGAGAATACAATTTTATTTATTAAGTACCGCATTTAACCTCTTCTTTACTTCTGTCACTGAGTTATAAAAATTCATCCATTTATTCTCATAACACGTTTCCACCTGAGATTAAAAATTTTAGCAGAGAATTTTTTTTTGGAATACATGCTACAAGAGGGTAGTATAATACAATATACTATAAAATACAATTAAAAAAGAAAAAAATATATCTCTAATGAAACAAGTTTGCCATGGCATTGATGCTGCTTATTTTGATGCCAAATATATGTATATCCTATCCATTGGAGTAATAAATAGATATCTATATATATATATATAATCTTAATATAGCTATCTAAGCAGGCCAGATTTTGATATTCTGTGCATCTTTATTTTCTTTTTCTGTGTGATTTTCCTTTCTTCCTGACTTTATTCTGCAGAGAGAGAACCGTCAAGAGAGCCTTTGGAATCGCCGAATAGCCTTTGTCGGAAATCAGAGACCATTCTAGGAAGTCCTTCGCGGAGGGACACGGTGGGCTGCCAGCCGAGAAGCTCTTTGGCTTTGGAAATGTCTGGCTTCCTCTTATGAGGATCATCCTCTGTGTTTGGCCTAAACTCTATCTTGGCATTTTTGTCTATGGTTTCTTGCACAACCTGCACAAATTAAACCAAATACTCAAATTCATATCATATCCTTTTGAGTTCTTATACAAATATTTATGAAAAGGTGAAATTGTCTTTATGTAAAGTTGATAGTTGAAAATCGTTGAATGACAATTTAGTTAAATATATCAAATCATTTAACGATTCAACTATCAACTTTATATGAAGACAATTACACATGAGACTTCACCATATTATGAAGATGATGAAGCAAGATAGTTCAAGCTAGTATATACATATACCTGAGCAAGTTCAAGCATGGTGAATTCACCAGGGTTGCCGAGGTTGAAAGGACCAACATGATCACCTTCCATTAGTCGCATTAGGCCTTCTACCTGTTGGGTACACAAACCCATGTCAAACATTTCCTCTAATCTTCTTAAATATACTTATTTCATATAGAGAACAAGGACTAACTCTTCGATTGAAATTCAATCCAATAATAGATGATGGATCAATTGCAATAGTACCTTGTATAAACTATAGGTAAGAAAACAAGAATTACCAGGTCTGAAACAAATTGAAAGCTTCTTGTTTGTTTCCCATCTCCATATACAGTCATTGGTTCCTTCCTCAATGCCTGAAAAAGCGTTTGGAACAAGGAGCAAATAGTGTAGCAACTAACAAAGCAACAAAACCAAACCCAATAAAACTAAGGTTGAGAGTTTCATTTACCTGAGCAACGAAGTTGCTAACCACACGTCCATCATCAATGCTCATTCTTGGTCCATATGTGTTGAAGATACGAGCAATCCTTACCTATATATACAACAATTTAATTAATTTCATTGATTAATTAACTAACAACAATTTGAAGATATTAATGTATATGAAGTGTGAACAAATTACAAACCTCAATACCAGCACCTCTGTGATAATCCATGCTCAAAGTCTCAGCAACTCGCTTCCCCTCATCATAACAACTCCTTACACCTATAATTAATACCCCATAAATAAATTAAACATTCAATAGCAATGATATTAATGAAAACGTGATAATAATTTTTAAGTCTCATTACTAATATATAATATTATACCAATTGGATTAACGTTGCCCCAGTAAGTCTCAACTTGAGGGTGCTGAAGAGGATCACCGTACACCTCACTAGTGCTCGTAAGCAAAAACCGGGCGTTGATTCTCTTTGCTAACCCCAACATGTTTAGAGTTCCCATCACATTCGTCTTGTGCACACATTAGAATCAAGGACTCCAACCAATATGTGTTTAGTCATTATAAATGGTGAGCTATTGTTTATTTATTTATTATTTTTTTTTTATCTATGCTTACTAAAGTTTCTTTTAAACTTTATACAGAAGTATAAAACCATCACTTGGTATTGTGTCTATCAAAGAATAAAATGAGAAAAATAAAAGTAAAAATAAAAATCTGATAATTATAAAATTGCAAAACCAAAGCATCTTATTGAAGAAACAAAATTGACATGATAGAAAGAAAAATCATTTAACTCAATCATCTACAACATAAAAAATGTTACAAAATAATGAAAATTAATCTATTTCCAAAAGTATAATTTCTAAATTTGTAGAGTCATCTGTTCTTGTATCCATCACACTCATGTATTTTTTTTATTTTTTCTTTCATATTTCTTGTTTAGCATATTAGTACTAATACAAATGTCTAAACCAATTCATGAATAATATGATCCTTTTATTAACAGCATACTTAATATATGTGAATATCTCTGATGTGTATGTGATGTTAAAGGTCATGCATGATGAGACAATAATAAGAATAATAATTGGGTTATGATTTGAGGAAGGATATGATAGTCTTGACAGGATTATACTTGTAATGAACAGGTGAAGCAGGACAAGCCAAGTGATAGATCTGATCAACCTCCAAAAGTATTGGCTCAACGACGTCGTGTCGTATCAGCTCAAAATTAGGGTTCCTAAGGTGATGCAGCACGTTCTCCTTTCTACCCGTGAACATGTTATCGATCACAATCACGCTGTCTCCTCTCTCAATCAAACGGTCCACCAGGTGGCTCCCGACGAATCCAGCCCCTCCGGTCACCACTATCCTCTTCCTCCGCCCTTTGACGCCGCCGGGAACGCGAACCGCGTCGGGTTTGGAAGTTGTCTTCGTTGCGTAGCTGGAATCTTCTAGAAGGACGCGGCGTGTCGGGAGCGTGGCGGAGGGCTCGGAGGAGTCGGCGACAATCGGGAAGGTGTGGAAGAAGAGTGCGGAGATGGCGATGCCGACGAGGAGGAAGGGGATGCGGTTGCGGAAGGCGCGAGACATTGGTGCTCCGGGCTGGGGAGGGTGCGGTGGGTCGGTGGTGGGCTTGCGGGCTCGGCTTTGGGCTCTGTGGATAAGTTCAGAGGCGGGAGAAGAGCTCATGCTGAGATAATAGTGTTAATTAATTCTAATTCTAATTAATTAAAACGGGTTTGTTATAGTTATTACTTAGTTACTTGTAATATAAGAAAAGGGATAATTGAGAATGTGAATGTGTTGGTGAGTGAATGAATGCATGGGTGGGAAATGGAGAGTGAGGGGTGTGTGTGGTGTTTGTGTTGGTGGAATTGTGATGCATGAAATTTGGCTTCATAATCGCTCTTCATCGTTTCATCAACCATTCATTACCATTGTTGTGGTGATCATCGAGGAACCACTCTCATGCATGCATATAATGATACAAGATTGAGACACAAACCACGTGTATGCATTCTCCATTATTAACTAAAACAGTTCAACTAGGTGTCGCGTCATGCTCTTTTCAATATTTAATTTGTTCATTGTAAGACGGGTTATTAATTAATTATTATTTAAGAGTATATATATAGAAGCATAATATTACTTGAAAAGGAAAAATATAAAAAAATCCAATCAAAATTGGTCTTGAGTGGACCAAACCCAAAAATCTTAAATTTTTATTTATTTATTTAGGTTCAAGTACTACTATAAATGTAATGATTAATCTATAGCTAACTTATAAGTATTTTCAATTTTGACGGAGTTGGCTCGAAATTTAAAAATATTTTTTATGTTTAAAATTAAACTATTAACATTTGGTTGAAAAAAATATGAGTCTTTTTTTTTTCTTTTTGCTTAATTATCTCTCTTTAATTCATTTGACTTAAAATAAAATTTATTGTTGGCCAATAAATTGTTAAATGCATAAAGTAAAATCTAAAGCTTCTAATATTTACTTAAATAAACTAGTGAGCTGATCATTAAATCAATCCAATCCGATTTGATTAAATATAAAGTGTATAGTTAAAAGAATTATAAATAATTCTTAAAAATTTTAAGATAAAAATATTATATTCCCATATTTAATTTAAAATTTAAAAAATTATTCCTAAATAAGTTTGATTCTAAAAAATTAAAATACTATCATTTTAATTTTCACCTTCTTCCATTTTTATAGAGTACATTCACCCATAAAAAAGATTAGCTTGCTCCATGACACACACAAATCGAATAATGATTAAATATATTGTTGTTACTAGGACGATGCAAAAGTAATTAAGCGCGAAATTAACATGGCCCAATAAGATCCTTGAAGAGGAAATCCTACCTGGACCCAAACCAGAATCCACCACCTCTAGCTCAGAAGTTAGAATAAACCCTTCTACTAGGCGGGCTTTCTCTCTCTGATAAAGTTGTTATAAAAGGATTTGGTTTTTCTAAAATTTAAATTTTTTTAGAGAATAAAATATAATTTTTTATTTTTAAATAATTTTTTTATATTTATTTTTAGCTTCATCTATAAAATAAATTATGAAAGATCTCATTTATTCTCTAAAGTAAAATTTAAAATTAGAGAATCTAAATCCGTTATAAAATATGGATGTGAAGGTTTCTTGTGGCGAATTGGGGATAGAGATAGACTATAGATGGTTGGAAAAGAGTTGCTGGGTTTGGTTTAGGCCTTCAGGCCCTGCATGGCTACATTCAATGCTCTCTTCCTTTTTTTTTTCTTTTGATGGAATCATAGCACCTCTGGTCCGCTTATTATTTTTCCCATGTACAAAAACCATGTGAAAATCTGACCCCAAAAAAAAATCATGTGAAAAGAGATGTGATTTATACTGTTGTGGATGTAATCCTTTTCTATCACAATCAAGTTAACCTTGAAATTTAACTGCACTGTAACATTTATACAACTCTCAATTGGAGAGCTTCTCTTCTCTCATTAGGAGAGTCTTCGGTGAACTTTTGGTTCATCTCCAACAGGGAGCCTTCTTCTCTTAACACACATAGTCATATCCTCACAAACATAGCCGAAAACCTGAAATAGACAATCATCTTATTCAGAGTTCACAACATGAACAGCATTGAAGGAAAAGTCATCAAGCTCAACAAACCTGGTGAGTTAGGATACAAGAGGGACTGCCTAAACATAGTAGGGAAGGTAATAAGTGACAAGGAGATAAATATCAAAGCGTACAAAAATGCGCTACTAGGAATGTGGGGAAACCCGCAAGAAGTGGCAGTCACTGATATTGGATCAAAGAAGCTGTTATTCAGCTTTAAGGAAAGGAAGAAAGGGTTGCAGATTATGCAGAACGGCCCTTGGAATGTCAAGGGAAATATGGTCAACCTCAGATTATGGAGGGAGGGAGAATCTGTGTTTGAAGTGGATCACGATTTCATGGAATTCTGGATCCAAGTGCATGGTATCCCACATGACCTCATAGAAAAGGAGACAGGCATTGTTATTGGAGAGATGCTAGGGGTTCTGGCCGAGGTAGAAGATCCAAAAGTCGATGGTGTTCTTAGGAGATCATACTTGAGGATAAGGGTTAGCATCAACATTACCAAAGCCTTACCAACAGGTTTCTGGCTAGACAGAGAGAAAATACCACCACTGTGGGTCTTCTTCAAGTATGAAAGGCTACCAGATAGCTACTGTTTCAATTGTGGTATATTGGGGCATGAGAAAAAATACTGCAAAAATCCAACAGCAATGGCCTGTTGGGATCCATCCAAGAAGAAGTATTCTCCAGGTTTGGGAGTATTCCAAGTTAGACCAGGATCAAACAGGAGAGGAGGAACTTCAAAACAGCAGGAAGAAAATGATACAGAGGACGATCAGGCGCGTGAGCGAAGGAACCCCAGACAGGAGAGTGATGAGCAAAGCTCGGAAGAAAGCAGGATAAGGTCTGAGCAGGCTCAGCAGCGGAAAATCAGGGAAGAAAGCGTATGGGAGAACCAAATTGGGTTAGAGAAAGAAATGGCAGAGGTAGAAGAGCAGGTAGAGGAAGCTCAGAAAATCCCTGAATTTCGGGATGACAGAGATATACTGGGTGACCTAGGAGCAGCGATGAAATTTAAAAACCTTATTATGGACATAAGAGAAAGAAAGTTGGAATGGGCCAGCAACACAAAGGCCCACAAAGGATCCAAGGGGGAGGAGGCACAGAAGACAAGTGGAAATGGACTGAGGATGGATATCAGGCCCATCCAATACATAAATCCTCTACAAGCAGGGAATATTGAAGGGAGTGGGCTGAACAAAGTTCCAACAGAAGAAATAGAGGTGAATAGCTTCAAAACGGAAAACTGGAAAATGGGCCAGGAGGATATAAGAGAAAAAGAAACCATGGGCCAGGAACTAAAAAGGCTTATGTTGGCAAGGAAGAAAGATGAGCAGGTGAGTATAGTAAGAATGGACAGCAGAAGAAACCAGGAAGTGGGGAGAAGAGGTATGCAAGACAATGAACTGAGCAAGCCACCCAAGGAGACAAAGAACAGAGAGCTGGATCTGGTAAGTCAACATGGTAGCGTGGGTGAAAATGTATATTTTGTGGAATTAGCAAGTAATGAAGATGAAGACAAAGCAGCAGAGAAACAAGCTGAGTGGGAAGCAAATTTAGCCAAGAAATTGGAAGTGAATTTGACCTTGAAAAGGAAAAGAGACAACAGCCAAGTGCCGATGCTTACATACAATGATAGCAAGGAGGAACAAGAGGACAAGGAGTACAAGAAAATGAAGAATGTCTACACAGCTGTGGAAATTGGGGATTTAGAGTTAGCTATACATGTGCCCAGGCAGAGTAGGGGAATACATATGGCTGAGGAGGCGGGCCTTAACATGCCCCAACCTCAACCATGAGTATTATAAGTTGGAATTGTCGGGGAATAGCGGCTACCCCGACAATTTCTGAGTTGTATGAGATATGTAAAAAAGTAAAGCCGCTAGTAGTGTTTTTAATGGAAACTAGGGCTAGTAAGGAAAAAATGGATAGGATTAGAAGAAAGCTTAATTTTGAATATATGTTTTGTGTGGAACCCCGGGGCTTGTCCGGTGGTCTAAGTCTGATATGGAAATCTAATATAAATATTAATATTTATGAGTGGTGTGATAATTACATTAAAGCAAATATTAATATTAACCATGATTTGAATTGGCAGGGTATTTTTGTGTACGGGAATCCAGTGTTTCAAAAGCGAAGGAAGCTATGGCAGGAGCTTACGGTAAGCAACATGGATAAGGAAGTACCTCAAGCTTACTTGGGGGACTTCAATGACATTTTATACCAAGATGAGAAGGTAGGCATTCATCCACAACCTAGAATTTATTTAGAAACTTTCAGAAGGTTCGTAGCTGATAATGGGTTAATAGATATTGATCTTAAAGGCAGTAAGTACACATGGTTTAGCAATCCAAGGAATAATATCATCACTAGGAAAAGACTAGATAGAGTGTTAGTGAATTGGAAGTGGTTACAAATATATCAGAATGTCATTTTAAGAGCCTCTCCGGCTGTTACTTCAGATCATTGTGCTTTAATTTTGGATACACAGCAACGAGTCCGGATAAAAAAGGACTTCAGGTTCGAGGCTTACTGGACAGAACATGAGGAATGTAAAGAGGTGATCAAAAGGAGCTGGCAAAGGGAAGAAGGTGGTCGAAACTGTTGGAATCAATTTACAAAAAAGAGGAACAGATGCATCAGGGAGTTAGTAGAATGGAGCAAGAGGAAGTTCAAAAGAGCATATAAAGAAATAGAAAGGAAGAAAACAGAGCTACATCAAATACAGGAGGCGAGTATGACAGAAGAGGAGCAAAAAAAGGAGAGAGAATTAAGGAAGCAAATAGCGGAGCTCTGGAAACAAGAAGAGAAGTATTGGGGGCAAAGATCTAGGCTGAAATGGTTAAAGTGGGGAGATAAAAATACAGCCTTCTTTCATGCGACAACTATTCAGAGAAGACTTAGGAACAGAATTGAGAAATTAAAGGATGAGACAGGACAGTGGATACAAGGGGAAACAAATATCATGAGATTGGTAGAAAGGCATTTCACCAAGCTGTTTACGTCAGAAGAAAATAGGAACCTGGAGGAGTGTGTATCAGATATTCCTAGGAGAATCACGAGAGAAATGAATGAGGAGTTAATGGCAAACATCAATGATGAGGAAATAAAGGAAGCGGTGTTTAGCATGGGAGGCTTAAAAGCTCCAGGCCCCGATGGACTAAATGGTTTATTTTTTCAACAACATTGGGAGATTTTGAGCAAAGAAGTGTGTGACGTGGTCAAACAGATTTTTAGGGAAGGCAGCTTACCGGAGGACTTGGGAGAAACGACTATTGTCTTGATTCCTAAGACAAACCAACCGGAAAGCCTGAATCAGCTCAGACCCATAAGCTGTTGCAACTTCATGTACAAGATAGTGACGAGAATCTTGGTGGGGAGGTTAAGAAGAGTATTAGATGCCATTATATCTCCAGTCCAATGTGCCTTTGTAAAAGGAAGACTTATACAGGATAATATAGTTATTGTGCAGGAAGCTTTTCATAAGTTAAACAAAAAAGGAAATCAGGATAGCAATGACATAGCCATCAAATTAGACATGAACAAGGCATATGACAGGCTGGAATGGAATTTTATACAAAGGGTAATGGAAAAGTTTGGTTTTAACAGAGAATGGGTCCGATTGATTATGAGTTGTGTGAAAAGCGCGAGCTATAGATTTAAAATAAATGGCAAGCATTCGACTAAGATCATTCCAAAGAGAGGCCTCAGACAGGGAGATCCGCTATCGCCCTATTTATTTATTTTGGCTGCTGAATGGTTTACAGTTCTAATGGATAAGGCGAGGGAGGAAAATCTTATATCCGGAATTAGACTTGCTCCAACAGCACCGGTTATTACCCACTTGCTTTTTGCTGATGATTGTATTATTTTTGCAGGGGCACAAGAAGAGGAGATCTATCAAATTATTCAAATTATAAATAAATATACAGAGGCATCAGGACAGAGAATTAACACTGACAAATCAGGGTTGATATTTGGAAGGCAGGTATCAATACAGAGGAGGGTGAATATTGAGGAAATCACGGGAATGGCATCATGGGAGGATCCGGGAAGATACCTAGGGCTACCAGCAAGATGGGGAAGATCCAAGAATAAGGCTTTGGAGTGGATACAGGAGAAGATGTTGGATAAGATGCAAGGATGGAAAGAGAAGCTTTTAAATCAAGCAGTAAAGGAGATCTTGATAAAAGCGGTAATACAGGCGATCCCAGTCTATGCTATGAATATCATTAAATTCCCTAAATCATTTTGCAAAAGAATTGAAGCAGCAGTGGCCAGATTTTGGTGGAAAAGCAATGGCAAGGAAAGAAGCATTCACTGGCAGAGTTGGGTAAAATTGACAAGGAGCAAAAATAGCGGAGGGCTGGGATTCAAGGATTTAGAATGCCAAAATATAGCACAACTGGCAAAACAAGCTTGGAGGATGTTAAAAGAGGAAGATGCTATTTGGGTTCGGATCCTAAAGGCCATCTATTACCCGAATTGCAGCCTATGGGAGGCGAGAGAAGGAAGGAGTGCTTCATGGATATGGAGGAGCTTGCTAGAAGGAAGGGATTTCCTTAGAAGGAAAGGAAGTTGGAGTATAGGGAATGGTACGGAGGTTGATATTTGGGAAGACAATTGGGTAGCAGGGATAGGAAAATTGAGAAGAGATGGAGCAGGAGATACTAGAAAAGTCAGTGAGCTGATTATAGACGGGGAGGGTTGGGACAGGAGAAAGATTCATGATTTATTCCAGGGAAGCATGGCAGAACTAATAACTAAGACTCCTATTAGCTTGATCAATAAGAAGGATCACTTTGTTTGGAAGTACAGAATGGATGGACAGTACACTGTGAGAACCGGTTATCATGTTGCTAAGGAGGAGAAGGATTTGAAGGAGGAGGGAAGATTCTGCAAGCCATCAACCAGTCAAGACTGGAGGGAGGTTTGGAAAGTTATTTGGAAACTACAGGTGCCTCAAAAGGTCAGAATGTTCCTATGGAAGGCAGTACATAGAATTTTGCCAGTAAACAAGAATCTGCATCAGAAGAGAATTACAGTGGCGCCCACATGCAGCATATGCCAGAGAGAGGAGGAGACAATTGAACATGCGCTACTTTTGTGCCCATGGACTAGAGCAGTGTGGTTCGGATCTAATATTCAAATCGTTCCTACGGCCTATAATGTAAGATCTTTTGGAGAATGGATATTGGACAAAATCAGAAGAATAAAGGCAGAAACAGGAACTGAACAAGAGAAAATTTTAAGCAATCTAGGGTGTCTTTCTTGGTGTATTTGGAAAGCAAGAAACCAGTATATATTTCAGCATACAAAAATCAACCCACAAAAGGTAATCATCCAATCAGAATTATTAACATCAGAATATCAGAGAGCAACTCAGGAGTCCAGTAGAGCAAACATTCCAGATACAAACAGAGGCGGAGTGAGAAAGAGAATTACCTGGAGACCGCCGCCAAAGAATAGATTGAAAGTGAATACGGATGCAGCTTTCCATAGGGGCACAAGTACAGCAGCTCTAGCAGCGGTAGTAAGGGACTGGCAAGGAAAAGTCATCACTGGGATAACAGCAACATTCAAGACAACATCACCATTAACAGCGGAAGCTCAGGCATATAGAGAAGCACTCATACTCATCAAGAACATTCAGATTCCAAATTGCTTAATCGAAACTGATTGCTTACCGCTAGTTCAGGCAATCAAGGCAAGAACGCCCATAGTTGAAGCAGATGCAATCATTCGAGACATTCTCCAATTGCTGGAAGAGGCTCCAGATGTTGGAGCTACCTGGACTCCAAGGGATGGCAACAAACTAGCTCACCAACTGGCAGCGATGGCAGCGGAGAATAATCTCGGGAGACAGTGGACAATGAACCCACCTATTCAAGTGAGGAATATAATCAGATCAGAAGCAACTCTCGCAACAATTCAGCATCACCAAAATAGACAAATTCAAGGTATACAGGATCTAGCCAACAATGATGCTGCGTCAACCACCCACCAGCAAATGCAAATGGAAGAAACGTTACCTGGAGGGTTAGAAACGGAAACCCGGGACAAGCCATCAGAGATAACCAGGGAACAGCATCACACCAAACCATTGCACCTACTAACGAGGGACAGCCACGAGTCAATCTCCAATAGAGCAAGCATAGATCGAGGAGGAGGCATTGTCGCTCAGGCAGAGAAACACAGTGCGGTGAGCCAGATAGGAGGAAGCGATGATCATTTCGAGGCTTCAACGGTGGTTGCAAGACAGATCCGAGTGAGTCGAAAGGAAGGAGGTGCAGCGCCTGAAACGGGTTCTGGAAGGAAGATAGGGGACGAACATCAGGGAGTGTGGAGCAGCAACAGGTCAATTCAGCATAAAACACAAACAAATTCAATCCTCATAGGCATCGGGAGAGGAGGAGCTCCGATTCATCAACATGCATCATCGTTACCTCGCGGTGAAGGAGGGAGAAGTCCAGGCAGAGGCTTCGAGGGTTAGGGAGCTTCAGGGTCAGGCGCGGGGCTGGGTGGGTTGCGGGTTGCGGGTCTCTTAGTTTCTGGTGCTTGGGCCGGGTTGTTTGGCCGGCCCAAGGCCACGTCCAAAAAAAAAAAATACTGTTTCTTTGTATTGTTTTGTTCATAAATTAGACCGTCTTATTTATATTTTTAAAAATTAAAAAAATTTTAATATTAAAATTAGACCATTTAATTTTTGTTTTTAAAAATAAAAAAATTTAAAAATACATACAAATCAAATCCTCTAATTTTGTAGTGTATTTTCTCTTTTCAAATAAATCAAACAATCTAATTTGATTAATATCAATTTAAAAAAAGTGCAGTATAAAAAAAACACCAAAACATTCAATAACAATGTACTATATATTTAATTAATATAAAAAAAATAGCCTCTCTATAGTCACCACTCTTTGTAGCCTTTCAAAAAGTTTAATTATTCTATTGATTCTTATAGTTTTACCA
Source organism: Arachis duranensis (assembly GCF_000817695.3). Classification (NCBI taxonomy): domain Eukaryota; kingdom Viridiplantae; phylum Streptophyta; class Magnoliopsida; order Fabales; family Fabaceae; genus Arachis; species Arachis duranensis. Next base: position 16,910,322 of record NC_029775.3, read on the forward strand.
AATTAGTAATTAAATCTCTACATTTTTTACTTTTAATTAGATTCCTCCACTAATTTTAATTTTGTAACGAGATCTTTTCTAATGTAAAAAATATTAGAATTAACTGAATATTTCTCTTCAAATAAAAAATATCCATAATTAAAAACCTAATTAGATCATCGACCACATTTTTTAGAAGAAATATTCCGTTAATTTTAACATTTTTGACATAAAAAAATCTAATTACAAAATTAAAAGTAATATAAGAACCTAATCAAAAAAGAGTAAAAGACAAATAGGTCCCTAACCTTTTAAAACGCGGACATTTTCGTCCCTCAAGATTGGAAAATACATTTCGATCCCCCACGTTTTAAAACGGTCGACAATTATACCCTTCCGTCTATTTTGGGCCAAAAACGGAAACGGAGCCAGCTGACATGGAGGGGCAGTGAATGACGTGGTCGTTACACTTGCTGAGGTGGATTGGGAGGAAATCTTAGTGGACAAATTCGTCCCTTAAGTGCCAAACGACGCCGTTTCCACCAGTGAGCCCTATTTCATCCAAATGCAAGGGGGGAAGTCATGGCTGCTGCTTGTGCGATCGTCCATGATGAGTGAGGGGGGTTCTTCATGCACAAGAGCTGGACGGGAATCTTCAGGCGCTGTTGCAAGAGGTTGTGATTGAGATGGGGTTGAGCCGAAGTGCTTCTGCGGCGTTTATGCCATTCTTTACAAGTCAAGAACAGCATCTAATCCCAATAGGATATTTCTCGGGTGTCCATTCTTCAAGGTGAGCGATTATTTTGATAGTAGTTAGATGAGAGTGTTCTGTGTCTAATTATAGCGTTATCTGAAAAATTGCTCTAGGTTAAAGAATGGTGTTGCCAGTACTTTGTCTGGCTTGATGAACACCTGAAAAAAATTAGGGCCACGGAGTCTGAAGCATTGGGTGCTGTGGATGATGTTGGAGGTGTAGACGTTGAAGATCATGTGGTGCGAAGTCAGGAATTGGAAAAAAAAATTCAACTGGTGCGAAGTCAGGAACTGGAGAAAAAAATGAAAGAGTTGGAGAGGAAACTGTTATGTATGGAGAAGGAGAAAAAAATGAGTATGTGGCATATTACTTTGATTAGTGTAGTTTTTGTTGTTGTTGTATGTTTTTTAAAGTGGTGAGGATGATGAATTGATGTACAATGTTGATGATGTAATGAAAATTGCCATTGTTGGCTATTCAATGAAAATTGCCATTGTTGAACAAGAAAAAAATTTACTGTGAATCAGCTATTATATAAGCTAGTAATTCTGCATAGATTATGATCAAAATATAAACAACAATGTATCTGTCTTAATCCAAAACATAACAGCATAGGTTTGCCACAAAATAACAAAACATATGGTTGGCATATAAACAAGTTTGCCAAACTACGATAAGTAGACAGTGTTGTTTAATTCATACTAAAGACTAGGACAAAAAACATAAATTCATTCAGTAGTGTTCAATTTTTCTGATTGTTGGATCCAGGAGTTGGGATGAAATTCATTCCTATGACCTCACTGCCAGTGACTTTCAAGGTGTCCTCTGATGTAGCGACACTGGCACTGGTGCTTTCAGTCTGGGTTGTATCTGGGAGTGGAGTTGGTGGTGGATTTAAAGGTGGATTTGCACTTGCTCGGGACCTTCTGATTGTCTGCTTGGGTCTGAATGTAGAAGTAGCAACTGGGGTTTTGGGTTGCCCCATTCTTGGCAGCTGGGATGGAGGCCTGAATGGAGGTTGGACTGGAGCAGATGGTGTTGTTGCTGCAGCATTCTGGCTGATAACATAATTCTGCAAAAGTAATCGAATTATTCAGTTGTTCAAATGCATGGACAAGAGTAAAGTGATTGGCATTATGAGTGTATTATTTAGGGGTTGGGGGGAGGCTTACTGGAGACTTCTCTTGCACAGCACTATTCTCAGCCAAACTTTCAGTTTGTGTCTGGCTTTGATCCTATGCAACATAGATCCAGCAACGAAACAACATGGACAAATTAGTCCTTAAAAAAAGTTATAATGACATCGTAACCACTGACAAAATTTAAAATGTACAGATCGATCCTAAAGCATAGCAGGGATACCTCTGGTTGAGGGGCTGATTGTGAAAGGGGCAGCAGCACCAAGGGTTGTGTGTTTGCATCAGTTTTCTTAGCTTTTTTTTTTTTTGGTTTCCAGTTTGGGTTGCTTGGTGCTCCCTTACAGGTCTTATAGTTATGGCCTTTCTCATTGCACTTGCTGCATGTCACTTGGAAGCTTCTCTTGAGCTTGTCACCCTAAATATGAGCCTCAGCAGGATCCTTGTTGCGATTGTGTACTTTAGGCCTCCCAATAGGTTGCTTGATGGGTGGTGGAGCAGCCCTCAACTGGTCAGTGGTTACCCAATATGTCTTGTGAATAGATTCCATACATAACCAGGGATGCACATAATCATCTACCTGGTCATGCCTGTTTCTAATTGCAGCAATACCGTGAATGCATGGCATGCTTGAATCAAAATCACATATCATATTACCTAGCATTATATTAGATCAGCCCTAAAATCATTCAGAACTTATTACCTACCACTATATTAGATCAGCCCTAAAGAAAATCATTCAGAACATATTACCCCACTATATTAGATCAGCCTTAAAGAAAATCATTCAAAATTAAAGATATACCGGTCAGTTGCCAAACATTGCATGAACAAGTGTGTTTGATCAAATCCACATCTACTTTGGTCTGCTTTCTTCTAACTTGAAATATTTTTTGTTCGTTATCTCCCACCAACTCGGCAATCCACCTGCTGCTGGATTTTATCCGCCTCTGCAACCTTTTCTCCTGAACGGGTGCAAGCTTTCCACTATAGTGCTCTAACAGCCTAATATGCTTGGTCATTCTCCGCATTAGGTAGCACATAATTTCCTCACACATAGTCAAAACTGGCTTCATTCTGTACTTAATCACTTTTGCATTAAATACCTCGCACATGTTGTTAGTTAGGTTATCCACCTTGGGGCCATGACTGAAGAAAGCCTTAACCCAAGTGGCTGGTTCAAACCTCATCAGATACTCCCATGCCGCCTTATTCACCCCCTTCAGCTTCTCCATGGTCTCTTTGAACTCTGGTTCAGTGGTGCACCTAGCACAGTCCCATACTATGTCTCTAATGTGCATATATTTGAACTTATTTATAAAATTTTTTCGCATGTGCATGACACAGTTCCGATGATGTGCTCTCGGCATTACCTCCTTTAAGGCTGGTAGCAGACCCTGCCAACACATAATATTGCATACACATATATGCAGCAGTTTAAATTACATTTACTAATATGGAATAACTTCAATTGCAGACACATATATGCAGTATTCAAAATTCATTCACTACTATGCAGTAATATCCATTGCAAACACATATATGCACTAAATTCCATTTTAAACACATACATGCAGTGGTTTAATATGCTACACTAATATGCAGAAATTTAATTTCTAACACATACATGCATTATATTAATATCCTACACTAATATGCAGTAACTTAACATGCTAAACTAATATGCAGTAATTTAGAAGTCTAACCTTTTGTTGGTCAGACATAAAGTTCCAACCAAATTGATGTGCATCACCCAGATCTTCCTGAAGCAAGGTGAGGAACTATTTCCGTGATTCCTTCGTCTCTGATCTTGCAACTCCATATGCCACTACGTAGAATTGGTTATTCGCATCCTGTGCCACTGCTGATAGTAGTTGGCCTCCATGGTATGTCTTCAAAAATGCTCCATCTAGATGTATGAAAGGCCTACACCCAGCCTTAAAGCCTTGCTTACAACCCTCAAAGCAGCTATATGTTTTGTCAAAGACAGGTAGGGATTGAGGGATTGGTATCACATCTACTCTTGCAGTCGAGCCCGGATTGCTCTTAATGATCTCCATGCCATAGTCCCTAAGCTTCCCATATTGTTCCTTTTCATTTCCCATAATCCTCTCTTTGGCCTCTTTTACTGCCATGTAAACCATCTTCGGATGCAACACTAGATTGAACTCGTCTCTAAGAAAGTCAATTGCCTCATTAGTTGTCATATGAGGTTGACTTGTCATCCTCTTCTCCACTTTTTTGCTGACCCAGTGTTGATCAGCAGCATTACTGTCCAGGTCTCTAGCACATGTATGCTCTGCCTTGTATGTCTTTACCTGATAACATAACAATATTTTGTTGTAGGATAGATGTGCTAGCCTTGGACAGTCTTCACCTCAGCAGCCAACCTTCACCCTTTCTTTATCATTTTTTATCCACATCAGTTCCCTCCCTTCAGAAATGAACATATCTTTTACCACTTCTTTGAACCCATCAATTGTTGCAAATTTGGTTCCAATCTCGAACCTACCCTCCCCAAACCCATACTCTTCATTAAAAACTGGAAACTCATGTTTCTCTCCCTCATCCTCTGAAGACACTGGTGTGTGAAGTTCCTCTGATGCATACTCATAAATCGGATCATCATCATCTGAAACCTCCTCACTCACATAGAGTCCAATTGGAGGCATATCCCTGGGTTGCACAGTAGGCACAGCTTCTTCAGCATGTGTAGCAGGCCTACTTCTTTGTTGATTTGTATTAGGCCTATTCCTTTTGAGCTTCGCAGCAGGCCTGGTCTTTTTGGGCTTTTCTCTTGGCCCAGTTTCTTTGGGCTTGGCAGTTTCTCTATTCCTCACAGTAGGCTCATCACCTTTGGCAGCACTACTACTTGCACTCCTTACTCCACCTCTGTTTTTAACTCCACTTGACTCTGCCCCTATCCTTTCTTTCACACTGCTATTTTTCTTTGGCAGAACCTTGCCCTTTCCTTTCAGGCTTCATTTTTTCCTCATCCTTTCATCTTTCTCATCAACACTGGAACAGTCCTCATCTGAAACAGTCTCCGAGTCAGTCGCAGGAGGTTTATACATTTCATCCTCCTCACTTTCTTGCTCATCGGCTTCTTTGGATGGTGATGATTGGAGCTTTCTCATGATATTGTCCACATCAATAGGTTCATCAAACTCTTCCACCCCTGCTTCTGCCGCAGCCCCTTCTTCCACTATCTGTGGCTCATCAACGGGATGGTCAAAGTATATGTAGAATTCATCCGTGGTTGAATTCTTCATCTTGTTCTCTCGAAGTTCATTGATGCCTGCATCTCCTCTCAGAATGTGCAGTCCAGCCTCAAGATCACTGCTAGTTGGGTCAAACCAATACACAGTCCTATATGATGCATACCCCAAACCCTTGAACAATGTCACCAAATCCCCAAAATTCACGAAGTCTAAGTCCATCTTCGGAAATTTATCAACTTTTCTACCTATATACTCAAGAGTTCCACTTGGTTTTCTACCAAAACGGCCTCCGTGGTGAAAAACAGGTACCACAAATATATCATCCATCTACATTGTGCACAAGTACATAAATCAAAGATTAAACCCTACCTAATCAGAATTTCGAAATCATTTAACTTCACATAGCTTTCCTCATTCTTTTACCCAAAAAAAAGTATGCAGTCACCCCATATCCCAACCCCATGCATTCTCAGTTAAACAACATACATACTATTCATTATCATTCTTACCTCTGTAGATGATGGCAGCTTCCTCTCCACGCAAAGCTTGCCGTAACCTTCAACAACAACTACGTCCACTGACCACACCACCCCTTTCAACTGGAAGTCGTTATTTTTTTGGAGGGAGAAGGGCGTTTGTGTTCTGATAGGGTTTTCGGTAATATGTGGAGTCACTCTTAGGTGTTATGGGCATTGCGAAGCTTCAAATTTGAGGGATGATGGAAACGGCGTCGTTTTGCAGTTAAGGGACTAATTTGTCCACTAAAAAATCGTCTCAATCCACCTCAGCAAGTGTAACGGACACGTCAGATGCTACCCCTACATGCCAGCTGGCTCCGTTGCCGTTTTTGGCCCAAAACAAACGGAGAGGTTTAATTGTCGACCGTTTTAGAACGTGGGGATCGAAATGTATTTTCCAATCTTGAGGGACGAAAATGTCCCGTTTTAAAAGGTCAGGGACCTATTTATCTTTTACTCTAAAAAAAAAAAGTAAGGAATCTAATTGCAAATTTAACAAAACTATAAAGACCATAAAATAAGTAATTAAACAGAAATAAAATTATAAAAACATTGCGCCCCCTAACAATTATAAAAACACAAATCGGTCCTCATCGACTTTCGTATTTGTTCAATCCAGTTCCTGAGACCGGTTGACAGCAAGTCAACGCTGACGTGTCAGGTAACTGTGTCTACGTGATTTTGTCTCCTTTGTAATAGGGACAAATTGGCCCCTAAGCCCCTCAACAATCTCCCTCCTCTTCTCCATTTCCTCTCTCAACTCCAAAACCCCTAACCCCAACACCCCTAATCTGCCTTACCTCCTCTTCGAAATTATCATCAAAATCATCACCGCAATCATCATCAAAATCACCGTATTCATTTCTCCTCATCCTCATCACAATCATTATCATCATCAATAATATTATCATCAGAATCCAAAAATTCAAAAGCCAAAAATATAATCACACTAAAGAGGTATCCTGATCGCTTGGAGGAAAAATCCATTTGTTTTTCGAAAAAATTACCAGAAAAACAAAGGTTAAAAAAAGAAAAATTTGAGTGTTAAAATAAATGAAACTTATGATGTTGTGGTGATGGTAGCAGTGAGTAATGAAGAGAAACGAGAAAGTAAAAACAAATGCATAAAGGGAGGAAAGGGAGGAGAGGAGAGAGAAAGTTTAGGAAAATATAAATTTTTTATTAATCACCATGCATAAATGGTGGTGATGATATTGTTAAAGACGATGATGATTGTGAGTGCAGTGGTGGTGGCAAAGGGGGAGGATGAGTGAGAGGGGGGAGTGTGAGTGCAATAGCGGTAGAGAAGAGGAAGGAGAGGAAGAAAAAAGAGCTTTAGAGGAGGGAGACGGTTGAAGAGTTTAGAAGGAATTTATCCCTGTTACAAAAGAGACATTACCTGACACGTCAACGTTAACCCGTTGTTAACCGATTTTAGGAACTAGATTAAACAAATACAAAAGTGGATAGAAACCGATTTGTGTTTTTATAATAGTTATCCATCGGATAATTGGTTAAGGACCGAAAAAAACTTTTACTCTAGAATTTATGTTTTGATTGGAGACAGACCCTATACTTATTTCGGAAAACATTGAACACTATGCCCAAATCAATTCGGTTAAGGGGGTGATGGAGAAATGAGATAAAACAAAATCACACCTGTTTTCGTAAGTCTGCACAAAACTGACTGCAATTCTATTAAAATATATAATACGGATCTAAATCTAACTATTAATGTACATGCAATCCAGTGTTACAAAAATGGATAGTACTCATGATAATTATTTTGACATATGTAATTTTACATCAGACCTACAAATAACCAAATATAAAATGTATCACAGGGATAGTATAGAGATTGATTGGTTGATAATAAGGATTGAAGCTAAAATCGCCTGATGTCTTTAGGGGGCCTGAAATTAAGAGGATGGGTTTCAGGAGTGGCAGTTTCATCTTCTTTCCACATTTTGATTGTCTTGTCAGCTTCACATGTTATAAGCCTTGAACCCGTTACATCATAGGTACAAGCATAAATACCAGCTTCACTGTCCAGTGAACCTACAAGGTAGTAGATAGAGAGACAAAAGTGTTAGTATGTATGTGTATATCATTATTATTAGATCTGAGTAAGAATACAACTTAAGGCCTAACAACCATACCAGGCTGCACAATTGTCTGCGCTTGCTGGAAATTGTGACCACTCTTCCAATCCCAGAACCAGAGACTCCCATTGTCACCTTCAACAGATGAATTATAAGGTTAATGTTGAATAATAAATCATAAATAATACTATGCGAGAAAGAATTATGCGTGTCAACGAAAAACCCCTAAGCAAATAGTTATGAAAAACCGGCACAGATAAATTGAATTTATTCTATCAAGCATTTCAAATAGAATTTTGCAGTTTTAGGGTTCATACCTCCTGTAACCATCACACCCTCCTCGTTGACAGCCATCGTATTGATGATAGTTTTCTGTTGAGAGCTGCACATGAAACAAGATACAATTAGAACCCATGTATTGCAAACAATGTTTTGAACATGACAAGTGAGATACTATAAGATGGCTGAAAAAAATGTTATTAGTTTTCCATAGGAAACAATCCAAGTCCAATTTACATTAATGATCCCCATGATCACATGGGTTTAGTAACATTAAATAACTGAACTCACAGCATATTGTGAAAAAACTCTCCCTTTGGGAGACTGAATTTCTTAATATTATCAGCTGATGCTGATGCAAAAGCTTGCCTGCAGCCAACAACAATGAAAAGAGTGAGAAGACAGAGAAAAAAGAAGGCGGGAGAGAGGAGGGAGGGGGGGCGAAGAACTAACAATATCGGAGATTGGGACATACTCTTTAGGATGTTGTGCCATGGCTCTAACAGATTTTTTGTGGTTTGTAAGGGTTAACATTGTTTTACCTGCAAGAATACATCACATGTCAGATAGATAGCAAAGATGCACAGGAAAAAGCAAGGGAATATGAAAAAACAGCATAACCAGATACAAACAAGAAGATATAAAAATTAAAATAAAACCATAAATTACCATATCTTAGATCCCACATCTTGATGGTGCTGTCATGAGAACCTGTAACAACTTGGGGATCCTGTGAATAGAAAAAAGAAAATTTAGACTTTTGCTCCAAAGTTAAATTTAAAAGTTGTAGTCTGTGTTTCCATTTAATAATCAACAAACCAAGAACTAAACCAGTCTGAATTCACCTGACTGTCTTCTGAACAGAGAGGGAAATCTAGCCAACTATATAGATAATTGACCATTGAGAATATCAAAGGACAAAATAACATAGAAAACAGAATAATTTACATACCGTTGCCCGTGTAAATACAGAGCAGACAGTATTATCATGTCCTGAAAGAGCATGAATTTGCATTTTACTACGGATGTCCCAGACCTGAAAAGTTAATGTTGCCACTCCTTAGCTATAATCTTTGTACATAATACAAATTCAAAAAAATATATGATACTGTTCACAACAGGTAACTTTATCAACAGCATCCATACCCGGCAGACAGAATCACGCCCTCCAGTAAGTAAAATGTCAATTGTTGGATGAAGAGCCAAGCAGTAGACACCACTAAGATGACCATGATAGGACCTAATAACCTTAACACAGCATCACGAGTTTTAGTAGCATATTGTTGATAGATATTCTGTCATTGTTGAAATTCAGGAGAGAGAGAGAGAGAGAGAGAGAGAGAGAGAAGTAGAATTCCTTACCTTATTCTGTTCAAGATCCCAACATTTAACTTGTTTATCATCACCAGCAGAGAACATGTAAGTATGCTTGCTGCTGACAGCAAGGCCTGTAAAAAATCATACCATTATAATTGACTTGATTCACAATTAGACACTACTAATAATGTTATAGTATTTTACCTCTTATTTGCTCGATGTGGCCAGTCAGTGTGAGCTTTAGCCTTCCACTAGCTAAATCCCATATCTGCTCAGATGAACAATTAATTAAGCAGAGGGGCAGAACGGGAACAGTTAAAGAAATTATATTCTTCACATGATAGGTACATATTTTTCCAAATCCGTAGGTTCAATTCTTTTTTGGGGTTACGTATTTCTAGCTTCAAACTTTTTCCCGACAGGTTTCTAGCTTAAATTTACAGCAAGGTGAATATGGTAATTACAAAGTTAATATTCATAATAATTAATTCATCAACATGAGTAAAGGTAAGTCTGACAAAAGGCTACTCCTCAACAGAATAATAAAAATACCTTTCTAAATTCTAAGTACCAAATGTCTCGTCATTATCAAACATATAAAGCAGTTAAAGTACTATCAAAAAGAAGATATTTCTTGAGATGAAATTACAACGAAGGAATCCAGATGAATATCAACAACTAAACCTCACTCAATACCATTTTTCCATTTTATCTACATACTTCGACATAACAAGCAACTATGATATGCATTTCATAATCGATTACCTTGATGGTACGATCTGCAGAACCAGTACAAAACCATGTATTGCTGGGATCAACTGCAACAGATCTCACCCATCCTAAGTGACCACTGATGACCTACAAGAAATAAAACAAGGTTAAAATCAATCAATTAAAAAATATATCAAAACAAAGTTCCCTTAAACATTACACCAGTCATACTGCATTAGAAAATTTGGCAAAGGGTGAGCGTTTAATGTGGTCAAGATGAGAATAATTGGATGGATGACCGGCCATAAACACATGGACAGAATATGAAACGATGATATAAGAAAGAAAGTTGTAGTGCCTAATGTTGAAAAGATGGTGGAGTTTTGTCTTAGGTGAGTTGGACATATGCGAAGAAGACTGGCAAAGCATCGAGTTAGGAGATAGATTACATGGAAGATATACAAGTGGCGAGAGGTAGAAGAAAACTTAAAAAAACGATAAATTAGGTAGTCAATACTCAATAGAAATCTATCTATCAACGGTCTCATTACGAACATGATACATGATAAGAGGCAATGGCAATGTTTGATGTATGTATGTAGCCGACCCTACCAAGTGGGATAAAGCTTTGTTGTTGTTGCTGCTGTTACTATTTGTTAAATATCTTGGTTTTTATAAGTCAACTTAGACCAGAAAATGGGTTTTAGCTAGTTCACAGCAAACCTATGCTTGAAATAAATTAGAAAATAAGAATCTTCTTGGGTTAAGTTCGATTTTGGTCCCTATGGTTTTGACCGAAAATCAAAATCGTTCCCAAGGCCTTTTTTTTTTAACATTCAAAATCGTCCTTAACGTTGAATTTTATTTTAAAATCATCCTTCGGACAAAAATACCTTCTTCCTCCCACTAACCATCATCCTCAGTTCCCAATTTTTCAGTTTAATTATCCTCACCTTCCCAACTCAATCTCCTTCCTTCATTGTCAACTTATAACCAGCCCCAACTACAACCCTCATTCTGCATCTCCTTCTCCATCCTTTTCCATCACCTGGCAAATCTGACGGCTTCTCCGGCGACAGCAGTACCGGAGCATGTTGGCGATGGCGAAGACTGCTCCACAACGGCAACAAGAGTTGTCCTTCCCTTCATGTCTTCGTCTCTCTTCAAACTTCCTTCCAGCGACAGCAGCGCGATGGGTCTACCCTCGCCTGTGCCACATCTCCTCCTACTTCCTCTCTTCTCCTTCTCTGCAATCTGCCTCTCTCTCCCTTCGTCTATGTCTATTTCTCCATCTCCCTCTTTCTCTCTTTTTTTTTATTTTTAATTGAATCAATTAATTGTTGTGTTGTTGTTGTTGTATGTGTTGATGGTGTAGCAAAAATTTTGGTGATTGGGGATGGTGGAAGAAGCAGAGGGGGAGAATTTTACATGAATAAGGAAAATAGGTTGAAGATGGATGAAAAGGGGAAATAGAAGGATAAACTAGAAGAAGTCAAATTGAAAATATGCTACCACATTTCAGTGTTTCATTATTCTAGACTCCACTTTAATTGGTTTCACCCTACAAATCAAGATGAAAATTTTCTCCTATGTTTGGGAGAAATGTTGCAATCACAGAAGGTGAAACAAAGATTTGTATCCCTCATTCCCTCTCAAACCCCAGGCAAGTTCTGGTATAGTAAAGGGAAAACTACAAAAAGGATTACCAAGTCATGGATGATTAAATTTGTTCTGATTCAAGTGATCAGAGTATGTAATCAAAAGACCCTAATACCAATCATCCATTATTCAAATCTAATTAATAGAAAATACTCAGTAACTCACCCTGTAATTCTTCCATGGGGCATGCCAATCAGGACGTGGCCATTTACTTGGCATTCTTTCCATTAAAGCAGCTGTGGATAAATTCCTATATAATCATGTAGAAACTATAAGTGTTTTGTCAAAAGTACCAATCCAACAGAACTGTCAACTATATATTATATGTAAATCTGAATTATGTAATGTATATAAAAACAATCCTACATAGCCAAATGCAAATGTAAATACACATATTGAGGTAAAAAAATTACAGAAGATAATATACATAACCAACAAAATGAGCATCTCACTCTTAGAAACATTGTAAATCATCTTAGAATATCTTGAGCATTGAAAGATTAAAAGTGGCAAAAGCCTGAACCTTTCAGATGAACCAGAAGAAGCAGAAATAACTGCTGTGCTTTTGCCTGTAAAACCACGATCATTCCTGTAAAATAACACAAAAACATAAGAACCACTGGTCTTCAATGACAGCTTTTCAAAAGCTTGCTGTATTGGAAAATGTGTGTTTCAGTTTTGAAACCAACAGATTTCCTTACTACAACTAAGAACCATCCGCACAATTGTTAATGCAAACACTCTATCACTTTAGCAAGCTTCTATCAGCTTCTGCAATCTTCCAACATGCTTAAATATAGTATAGTTCTAACTATCTTGAAAACCAAACTGGTGTTTTCAAGCATTATTTTAGAATATAGAGTAGGGGCATTATATATTATAGAGTAAACTACCATTTCTACTCATAAAAGTTTTAAACACTGAGAAATCTACCCACGAAAGATGGGTTCCGTATGACAAAATTATCCAAACCCTAAAATACTATCCAAAAACCCCAAACTACCCTTCTTAACCTAACCTAACCCACCCTAATCCCTAACCCTTTACCACCTGCTAAAATTTTCCAGATCTCATCCACAACCGTCAGTGCCACCTTCACCACAACTCAGCAGTTGAGTTGAAAGCGACAAAGATGGCATCAGCAAACGGCAAAAACAGAGTTGGCCAAACTAGGAGCAGAGTTCTGTTCATGGATCACAAGCTTTATCCCTTTTAATTTGGTGGCAAGGCAAACGGGGAAAGACACATAGCCGCCAGTTCCAACAACGATATGGAGGTCGAAATCACGCAAACGGCAAAAGCAACAGATGAGGGATCTTAACAAACGATAACGGAAGAAGAAGAGGTTGTGAGGGGCGATGAAGGGGCGACTCAACCTCACCGAAGGAACTGAGGCAAAGCTGTACCCTGCAGAAGGGACTGCAGTGCTTTCGACGCTGTTTGGAGTGCCAACGAAGAGGAACTCCGTTGTGGGGTTGGCCAGTTTGAGCTCATCCACGATGGCTGCTGCAGGGTACATGTGGCTGCCGGTGCCGCCGGCTGCGAAGACCACTCGGAGGTTGTTGTCCGCGGCGGCGAGATTCAGGGTTAAGCAGCGTGAAACTTGAACGGTCCTCCTGTGTTCAGAGATCAGAGATGGAAAGACTTGCCTGGGAGTTAGCGGTTGCCAAGTGACTAAGTGAGAATAGGGGAATGTGGTGATGGTTCAGCTTTGAACTTGGGAAAGGATGCGAAGAGTTTGGTGACAGTGGCTGCGGTTGTGGATGGCATTTAGAGAGGAAGAATTTTAGTGGTGGTAAAGGGTTAGGGATTTGGGTGGGTTAGGTTAGGTTAAGAAGGGTAATTTGGGATTTTTTTTGTAGTTTTTTAGGGTTTAGATAGTTTTGTAGTACGGAACTCATCTTTCATGGGTACAACTTCAATTTCGTTCTTTCGTGGGTAGATTTGTCAGCGTTTAAAACTTTCATGTGTAAAAATGGTAGTTTACTCATTATATTATTAAAAATTTTCCAGCAGAATATGGTTCAAACCTAAACTGCTCTATATGCTAATATATCAAAGAATAAAATTTGTAAGTAATTGAAGAAGCATAAAAAAGCAATTTCTAATGATTACAAGACAAACAAATTATTGAGTTTAAGTCTCCTTCCTACAAATAGGCATAGAAAAGTTAACTAAAAATAGGCAAGGAGGGTATACTTACGAAGCTGTTGACGGCATAGTTGGACCAACAACCAAAGCATTTTGGGGTCCTCCTTTCTGGGTATCTTTGGAATCTCCTGGACCTGTCAAATAAGAGAAAAACATCAGCATGTTGGGCACTAAATAATGGAAAATTCTTAAAACACAATGCTACATTCCAACCTAAAGTTCAAAGAAAAGGGTTATAGGGAAAGCAATACTAAAACCAATGATGGATTATTTGGCTGGGAGGCAAATGCCCCCGACAAAGTTTTAGAAACTTTGTTATAGTTATATAATTGTATGTATCGTTTGCCTGCACTTTTCATTAAATTTGACCCCACATTTATATCTGGTATCATCTTTGTACCCCTACCCAAATTTTCCGGATACCGGGATCCGTCACTCCTAAACACCAAATGCATTTAGGTCATAATATATAAAGGAGAAAATCGAAGACAACAATTAAAGAATTAAAGCATAAGAAGACCAAGTTTATAAACTATATAAAATCACAAACATCGTGATTGATTGGCATCCTTTAAGATTAATTAAAATGATCTTCCGTGGACGATTTGTAACGGCGCATACCACAAGGAAATTAATTTCATGAACACCATAAAGTCAACTGATCCTTTTCTTTTCCCTCTCTAAGGCACATATATTAAAAATGCACACACTGAGACCAAGATGATCATACCCAGAAGAGCAAGTGCATTAGATGGCCCCGGTTGAGCTTGACCTTGCGCCGCGGAATTAGCTTGACGAGGAGCTTGAGTAGTAGAGAGTTTGATTCCACCATACTCCACAAGTACCTAAATTTTCATTCCAAACCACATAACATCACTCCCTAATTTCACTCAAGCTACAAAGATTAATCCACAAAGTACATTACGCTCCCGCTTGCATCTTAGGGTTTGGTATTTTGGCTATAAAAATTAAAATGAAAATGCCGCAATTACGAAAAAGTAAGACTAACCTTGTGGGTAGTGCGAATTCTCTTGCTGCAGGAGGAAATCAAATTCAGGAATGAGCAAACAAAGAAGTAGAAAAAAAGTGAAGAGTTTGGGGGAAATTGAAAAGAAGAAAGGAAAAGGTGGAACCTGTGGGGATCGGGAGGAGCGAGGTGAGAGTGAGTGGGAGAGAAGAGATCGAGTGCGCGCTTCAGGGACTTGAAGCTGAGCTTCTTCAGTGACTGCGGCTCGACCGGTTCAACCTCCGACGACGACGTAGCACTTGTCATCGCCCTTTCTTCTTCTTCTTCTTTAGGGTTTAACTGCTGTCCTCGCCTTGTTCCTCAGTCTTTTCCTTTTCCTTTTTCTTTTTCTTTTTGCCCCTTTTTTTAAGGTTCGCTTTGAATTATTTGAAAAATGAGAAAGGTTAGTTGTGTTTAACGGTGGCCGCGTAACTTGCCAAAAAATGCGAGTTGGGCTGAAAAATTAGAATCGTCAAATAATAAAAGTAATTTGATTGGTTGGGTTGAAAAATTAGAATGTGAAATTTGGCGGGGCGAAATGAATTTTTCTGACGGGCTTAGTATTTTTTTAGTAAGGGGTATTTTTACAATTTTTTTTGCCAAAACCCAACTTCTCCAACCCAACTTACAAGAGAATGAAGATGAAAATTGAGTATTTTGGATTATATTTATTTTTTTTAGAGACAATATTTATAATTATGTTTTAGATTATGTTTATTTTATTTTGGGAACAATATTTATAATTATATTTTGGATGAAAACTTAGTTTATAATTATATTTATTAGATATTTATAATTACAAAGACTTTAATGTTTGTGAATATAAAAATGGGCTTCTGGCAGGGCAGGGCGGGACGGAGCGAGCTTCCCCACTTGCCACCCCTAGTTGTGTTGTGTGATAAGGATGGATGTGAGTGCGTATTAATGCGGCTTAATTTTTTAAGGAGAATACTTAAGTTTTTAAATAGATTATATTAATGAAATTAAAAATGAGAAACTTAGTATGGTTTTAGAATAAATGACCATTTGTATCCATAAAAGATGAAAATACTGACATATGTACCCATATTAGATCGAAACTAAACTTGTACTCATGCAAGATGCTCTTTGTGTGACAAAAGTATCCTACGTAGCACTCCAACCCTCCAAAGACAGGGTACTTTTGTCACACGGAGAGCATCTTGCGTGGATACAAGTTTAGTTTCGATTTAGTATGAATACATATGTCAGTGTTTTCATCTTTCATGGGTACAAATGGTCATTTATTCTACAGTTTTATATATATATATACTCCTCTTTTTTATATGTTGTAATATATAACTAGTCAATATATATATATATATATATATAAAGAAAAAGTATAGGGAGCTAATACATGTGTCGTACAATGTATACAATGAGGTTAATTTCAAGTTAAAATTAAATTATAGGCAATTAATTAATTTTAAAATTATTCTAATTTAAATTTTGAAACAAGATAGGATTAAGGTCAGTTATAGGATCACAACAAAGACGTCACTTGCTCAATACGGTATCATCTCCATCATCTCCGTTTCTTATCGGAAACTATATTTTCACCGGTCACCTCTCCCCGTCAGACTCTCCTTCCATCGGCGTCGTCGTCCGCACAGGCCCTCGTCCAGCACCATCTATCCGTCGTGTGTTCCCGTCATCGTGTGATTAGTTTCAAGTATTTTAAATTGGATGTTCGATTCAGTAGGATATTAGATGTTTATTATCCCTAGTACCGGATGGTTATTCTAGATAGTATGGGTGTATTGTGTTTGATAAATTAGTAGTAATTTATCCTAGATATTTGAACCTGTACGATAGCGGATGGTTACTTCTTCTTATACACAGATGGTTATATAAAATTGTCATGACTTATTGTGTGTGATCTTATACAAGAATTTTAACCTTGATGGCGCACCTTCGGTTGAACCGCCGGTGTCCTGTATACCTGTGACCGAGGGCGAGCCGCTGGAGTCTGGTGGGCGGGAGACACGCGATGGAAGCTAGCGGTGAAGGATGTTCAGCACTGATTAGAGTTCCATTGGGGGAGACAGTGGGATGTTCAACATTGTATGTGAAGGGTTTGGTTTGAAACGTCACGGTAAAGGAAGAAAGGGTGATTGAGAAAAAATTAGGATTATTGAATATGTGGTGGTGGTTATCTCAAAAATGAACATGACTTTTGGAATAAGGGTAAATGTGGATAATTTTAATTTTTTATTCATATTGGGCCAAAGAATCAGCTCATTGTACAGATTGTATACTTATTCCATTGGCTCTCTAGCGGGATTCATATATAAATTATCTTTATTATATTAAAATATTAATATTGGTGAATATTAATATAAGAGACTTCTATTTATATTTTTTATTTTATATTTATTTTCTCTTATTTATTTATTTATTTTATAAGACATTATCAGTACAAAGTTCTCATCAAATTTTAACAATACTTAGATAATAAATTTTTATTATGTTAAAACTCTCTCATCTTAAATTTAATGTTCTTGATATATCTAGAAATAACTACTTATTATGGATATTAAATGCTAAAATTCATTTTGATTTAATGGATTTTGGGGATACTATTAAAGTTACAAATAAAGCATCCCAAAAAGATAAAGTTATGATCTTTCTTCGTCGTCATCTTGACGAATGATTAAAAAATGAATATTTCACACTAAAAGATCTTGCAGATCTATGGAAGAACCTTGAAGAAATGTATAATCATCAAAAGACAGTAATACTTCCTCAAGCCTGATATGAATAGACACACTTGCGTCTACAGAATTTTAAATTCATAAATGAATACAATTCAGCAATGTGAGGTAAATGAAATTATGTGGAAAAAAAACTGATAATGACATGTTAGAAAAAAATTTTTCGACCTTCCATGCCTTGAATGTGCTCCTATAGTAGCAGTATCGAAAAAAAAATTTTAAAAATATTCTGAGCTAATTTCTTGCCTTCTTGTTGCTGACTGTAACAATGAATTGCTTTTAAGAAATCATGAAGTGCGCCCAGCTAGTGCAACCCCATTTCTTGAAGTAAATGCGACAAATTATAACCACAAAAGAGATAAATGACAAGGTTTTGGTAACAAAAAAATTATGAAAGAAAGAAAAATTATTTTCACAATAAAGGATCTCACCAGAAATGAGATAAAGAAAAAAATAATAGGCAAAATAAATCAACAGATGATAAATGATTTCGTTGTGGTGAAAAAGACTATTGATCACTACCTGTCGTATCTCAAGACACTTAGTTGATCTTTATTGAGCATCCTTGAAAAAAGATGATAAAAGGAGGCAAATTTGTTTCAAAGGGATGTTGCTAAAAATTACACTACTAATTATGAAGTATCTGATTTCTTTGAGAATTCTGAAAAAAATATTGGTCATTTAATCAATGCTAGAAAAGTTTAATATTTGAGTTCATTAAGTACTTATATAAATAAATAATGTAAAATCTTTTTTGTTAAGTTTTATTTCTTATGTATTGGAATTTCAAGTATAATGTATATAAATAATGTTTAATAAAATATTAATATTATGGTAAGAACATATAATGAAGATGTTTGCCTTGCGGATAGTGCAAGTTCGCATATCATTCTCAAACGTAATATATATTTTACTCATCTTGTACCAAAAGAAGAATGTGTTAATACCATTATTGGCTGAGGCAATTTGTTAGAAGGCTTCGGAAGAGTTATAATTTTGTTTGCCAGTGGAACAAAATTATAATAAATAATGCACTATTGTCTACTAAGTCTCTAAGAAACTTGTTGAGTTTTAAAGATATTCGCCGAAATGGATATCATATTAAAACAATGAATGGAAAAAATCATAAGTACTTATATATCACAACTCATGATTCAAATAAAAAAGTTATATTAGAAAAGTTACCATCACTTTTATCTGGGTTATATTATATTAAAATTAGTGCAACTGAATCACATGTCATTGTAAACCAGAAACCAATCCAAATAAATTCATAATTTGGCATAATCGATTAGGCCATTCTGAAACAACCATGATGTAGAGAATTATTGAAAATTCCATGGACATTCACTAAAGATCTAGAAAATTCTTAAATCTAGTGAATTTTATTGTGCTGCATGTTCTCAGAAAAAGCTAATTTTAAGACCATTACCAGTAAAAATTGGATTTGAGTCACCTGAATTCTTAGAAAGGATTTAAGACGATATATGTGGATTTATTCATCCACCATGTGGATCTTTTAGATATTTTATGTTCCTATTAGACGCATTTTCGATATGGTCCCATGTGTATTTATTGTCTTCTCGCAACCTGACATTTGCGAGATTACTTGCTCAAATTATTCGAATAAAAGCACATTTTTCAGAAAATTCAATCAAAATTATTTGTCTTTAATAATGCTAGTGAATTCACTTCCTAAATCCTTGATGTTTATTGTATGGCCAATGGTATAAGTGTTGAATATTCAATAGCTTATGTCATACACAAAATGAGCTAGCAGAGTCACTTATTAAATGGCTCCAATTAATTGCTAGACCCTTACTTATGAGAATAAATCTCTCAACCTCTGCTTGAGGTATGTTATTTTACATGCTGCAGCACTTATTCGCTTAATGCCAACAAGTTACCACCAATTTTCTTCTCTATAATTAGCTTTTGGCCAACAGCCAAATATTTTCTATTTGAGAATATTTGGGTATACGATATATGTTCCAGTTGCTCCGTTTTATCACACCAAAATAGAACCCAAAGAAAATTGGGGATATATGTTGGATATGATTCTTCCTCAATAGTGATGTATCTTGATATACAAATAGGAGATGTGTTTAAAACTTGATTTGCAAATTATCATTTTAATAAATTAATGTTTCCAACATTGGGGAGAGAATAAGTCACTTGAGAAAGAACTTAATTGGAATGCATCATCATTAATGCATATAGACACACGATCAGAGCAATGTGAACTAGAAGTTCAAAAGATTAAATATTTGCAAAGAATAGCAAATAAATTGCCTAATGCATTTTCTTGTACGAAAATAATAAGTAAATCCTATATACCAATTGAAAATGCCTCAATTCAAATTGATGTTCTAGTTAGACAAATAGCTGCTGAAACAAAATTCTGATAAAGATAAAGATATAATTAAAAAGAAAAATGGTACTCCTGTTAAAAAGATAAAGATATAGAAAAGACATCAGAAAGTGTCCAAAATTCTGATATAATTTTGACGAAGAGAAGATGTTCAAGTACCTGAAAACTCTGAAAATTTTGAAAATGATGAGATCTCAATAAATTATGTCTTTATATGAGAAAAATGAACTGAAATAAAACAATTGTCAATGAAACATTTGCTTATAATGTGATATTACACATCATGCATGAAAGTAAGGATCTTGAGCCAAGAACAGTCGAAGAATGGCGACAAAAGAATGATTGGCCAAAATGGAAAAAAGCTACGAAGGCTGAGTTAGATTCATTTGCAAAGCGTGAAGTCTTTGGATCTGTAGTCCATATACCAAAAGATGTAAAATTTGTTGGATACATATGGGTATTTGTGAGAAAAAAATAAAAAAAATAAATTTGTACGCTACAAAACTCGACTTTGCCACAAGATTTTTCACAAAAATCCGGTATAGATTATGAAGAAACATATTCCCCTGTAGTAGATGTAATAATATTGCGTTATTTGGTCAGTTTATCCACATACCATAAACTATATTTGCGTTATTACACTTATGTATATCTATCTTGACTATTATTATATTAAGTCTCATGTTGTACCCTGTGCCTTTATACTTTTAGTTATCTTGTGTGGACGCCTCGCGCTTGTAAATCCGTTTTATGCGATTTTGAACTTTATTCCTTCATCGGGCTCCTAGTGTTATTATCTCCTTCTATATTTATTAATGTATAAGCTTTAGAACTGTCGTGGAACTTTGTTATTCTCTTTGCCTTACGGCTAGAGGTAAGGCTTATGGTAACAGGGTGTTACATTTAGTGGTATCAGAGCAGTTCGTCTTCGTGATTAGGATATATGTTTGATATGCATTGCATGCTTGTTTGTGACTGCCTTTGGAGATAATTGAAGCACTGAGCTTGAAATATTGAGACTGATCACCTCGATATCGATTGTTTGGTGCAAAAAAAACCCGAATGGCAATTCACGGATGAGGTCGATTACGTTAACGGAGAGGTAGTGAGAATGACTAACATAGCTAATGCGTTACGAGCTCAATATGTTCCGAAAAATCTGTTTGTGGAGTTTACGGCATATCGGTTGATGGGTGCGGCTCAGCACTAGTGGCAACGGAAGTAACGACAGATGCTTTTGTGGTTTTTAACTATGATTTTCAGTTTCTAACTTGTATGGTCTTGAATCTTGTTGAAAAATTTTTAAAGCTTAAAATGATTTTGAAAATTTGGTTTGAAACTGTTGGTTTAAATGATTTGGATTTGAAAGTAAATTAGAACTCTTGGTTTAAATGATATGGTTTAAAAGAAAAATGAGTTCTATGATTTTGTTCATTTGTGAATTTCGTTTCCAATTTATCTTATCGAAAAAGATTCAAATTGAAAAATTTTTATTTAAGAAACTCGTGATTTAAAGTAATCAACTTCCGAGTAAATGATTTTTGACTTTTTTGAGAAAGCTTTAATAATGAATTGGTTTAGAATAATCTCGTTTTGAAGGTTTTGGAAAAATGTTACAAAAGTAGTATTTAGTTTTAAGGAAAAATTTTCGAACTCTTTTAGTGACAAATAATAAGAGTGACGCAGCGGAAGATGAGAGGGAACCTTGACACGGTAGAACACTTCGAGGAGGATATATCATGCGATGCAAATTTTCGACAATGTAAGAACCGGCACAACCGTTTTAATAAAATAATAATTTTTAAGTGCTCGAAGTAGATTCAAAATTTAGAAGTTTTAATTTCAAAATATAAAGGTGAAATTTGAATTCAATAAATTTTTCTGAGTTGGAAAATGTATCTTTTACGAAAATTTTTTGTAAAAATGCATACCAGTGTTTAAGCCAGCAGTACAGCTCTAGTATGTTCGGTACCACATATTTTCAAAAATAAGATTTTGGAATTGATTTATTGTTTTGAAAAGACAAAAAAAATTTAGAATTGAAAACCGGGCACTAATCTTAAAGGTTTTTGCCCAAAGTATGCAAAACGAACCTAAAACGCATACGAGTTGGACCGAGCCCAAGTTGGGCCCAGACTTAACATATATAAACCCCTTTTAATGAGCATTCAGCTCATTCTTGCCTTATTTTGGGGAGAGGGGCGCTGAGGGTGGTGAAGGGAGAAGAGAAGAGAAGTTACTATTCATCTTCTCCTTCAATTGACCATAACTTGAGCTATGGAACTCCGATTGACAAGCCGTTTGCAGTCACATGAAGTTCTCATTGAGCTCTTCGTTTCTATTTAGGCTTTGATGGAAAGAACTTGCAACCCAAGCTCTAGTTTCTTGCCCTAGTTTCTATGCATTTTTTGTTATAAATTTTGAGTAGATTTTTGTGGTTTTGGTTGTTTAAGGGGTGATCTAGCATGAGAATATTGTCAGACTTTGTCTCAATCACCGTTGGATAAGGTAAGGAACCTCTATATCCTTGAAGTTTGATGTAGTGTGAGCTTTAGTTGATAATGCATGGTTATGTTGTATGTATGAAGCTTATTTTTGGAGTTGGTGGTGGCTTTTGGTTTGGCTTTGGTGGTTTGGAGCTTGGTGAAAGCTTGTTGGAATCAAGTTTGATGTTTGAGCATATTGGAAATTGGCCAAAGTATGGTTTCGATTTCCTTTATGTAATATGTAATGTTTCTGGACACTTAGGCTAGTGGACCTTAGGATAGGATTAAATTGATGATAAATGATGATAATTGATGATGATTGTGATGTTGATACGGGGTATGCGGGTCATTGGTGTTAATGATGTATTATGATGTTGGTTGATGTTGATAATTGTGTATGTTGATTGTGGTAACATGGATGTTGATAATGATTGCTAATGTTGAGATTAATTGATGAGGAGTATGAATATTGATGTTGATGACAATTGGTGAAGAAAGTGAGTTTTATGAGGATAGTTTGAGAAATAAAGATTTTGATGGATTTGGTTAATGTTAGATATTGTATGGTGATGCTTATTGGAATTGATGAGGATTTGTATTGGTTGTTGACGTTGTTGTTGGTTGATGATGATTATGAATGTAGATTTATGATTGAATTTGAAATTATGGATTGGTAGTTATATATGGTGTAATGGTTGAGTGATTTAGGTGTGAAATTGAGAGAAATGATATGGAATGGTAAAGTGTAGTGTGGCAGTATTTTGTAATGGTTTGGGTATGTTTTGGTTTGGTTTGGTTGTGAAATTTGAAAGTATGAGAACCTAGTTAATTTTTGGTAAAAAAAACAAGTTTTTGATCAATTTTGACGGATCATAACTTGAGCCTCAGTTTTCAAAATTTGTTGAAATTTGTTTTAAATTAAAGTTCATTGAAAGATCTTCAAATTGATATGAAGTTTGTAGAAATTGGAATTTTTGTAGAGGAAGTTATGAACGTTTGAAGTTTGGGATTTAAAACTGATTTCTGCAACTCTGCAGAATTTTCTAAGTCTGGGAGTGCATGCGTACGCATACCACCCATAAGCATGCGTGCCATTCTGTTTGGCACCTATGCGTACGCAAACTCCTGTATGCGTACGCAAAATGGGCCAAAATGTATGTATGCATACGTATTATGCGTAGGCATACACCCTATTTTACTGAAAAATGATTTTTCTTCACTTTTCAAGGGTTCTCTAACTTTCCAAACTTCCTTATCTATGGTTTAATATTGCTAACTAGTAAATTAGGCCTTAATAATATTAAAGATGAGTTAGAGACTTAAATAGATGATTTTCTATAAAAGTTTAAAAGATAGAGACTTAGGTTTCTGAAGTTGTGGCTGAGCGGGCGGAGTATTGTATTGGTGATGATTCAGAGAACTTAAGTGTGCGGGGCATGTATTCCCAGCGTAGCAGAATTTTCTACTGCATGAAGTGTGCGGGGACTATATCCCTGACGTAGTAGACTCCTTACTGCATGAGTGTGTAGTGCACTATATCTCTGGCGTAGCAGATTCGCTGCTGCATGAGTGTGTCGGGCACTATATCTCTGGTATGGCAATAGAGGCTACATCCGAGAGGATGTGTCAGGTTGGTATTTACGGACCGACAAGTGATATCACGAGCTAATAAGACAGGCATTCATCATATGCATCTCTTATGTGCTTGTTTGCTTTGATTAATTGAGTTTGCCTAATAACATGCCTACTTGCTTCTTGAATTACTTGCTATATTTGAATATTAACTGTGTATTACTTCCTTGCATTACTTGTGATTGTCTGGTGCTGAAGATGTTAGGTAGGTGGTGGCGATGGGATCGCATGGAGGTTTGGTTGGTGAAGGCTGTGGGATACAGCGGTGTGACTAGTTTTAGTTAGAACATCCCCTAAGTTTATATAACCCTGTATATTGTTTATGGTTTAAGTTATTTATTTTTGCTAAGCTTGAATATCTGTATCGATGTGAAGTTCTAGGATTACCTTCGGTGTCCCGGAACCTTACATCTTATATATTAGGTACTGTTACCATACCAAGAACCTCCGGTTCTCATACCATATGTTGTTGTTGATTTTCCAATGCAGGTCGTAAATCACCTCGGTAAAATTGCGGACATGGTGACAGAGCAGAGTATGGTTTCTTGCTGGTTTATTTCTCTTTTATTTTGTTGTAGTATTTTCTCTCACCCTTTCTTTTTTAGACTTTATGGCCTTAGAGGCTTACATGAGAGATAAGTTGTATAAGCTGTTTTAACTCAAAGACTCTGTATTTTTCTGTTTGTAACTAGTCGGCCTAAACTTTGTTGGCTACGACTAGAGATCTTTTGTTTATTTTACACTTATGTATATCCATCTTGACTATTATTATATTAAGTCTCATGTTGTACCATGTGCCTTTAGACTTTTAGTTATCTTGTCTGGACGCCTAGCACCTGTAAATCCGCTTTATGCGATTTTGAATTTTATTCCTTTATTGGGCTCCTAGTGTTATTATCTCCTTCTATATTTATTAATGTATAAGCTTTAGAATTGTCATGGCACTTTGTTATTCTTTGCCTTGTGGCTAGATTTGCAAGGCTTAGGGTAACAGGGTGTTACATTTAGTGGTATCAGAGCGGTTCGTCTTCGTGAGCTTGATATAGCATGCTTGTTTGTGACTGCCTTTGGGGATAATTGAAGCATTGAGCTTGAGATATTGAGACTGATTTCCTCGATATCGATTGTTTGGTGTAGAAAAGAAACCCAAATGACAATTCACGGATGAGGTCGATCACGTTAACGGAGAAGTAGTGATCATGACTAACTTAGCCAATGTGTTACGAGCTCAACATGTTTTGGAAAATCTGCTTGTGAAATTTGCGGCATATCGGTTGATGGGTGCGGCTCAGCACTAGTGGCAACAGAAGTAATGACGGATGCTTTTGTGGTTTTTAACTATGATTTTCAATTTCTAACTTGTATGGTCTTGAATCTTATTGAAAAAAGTTTTAAAGTTTAAAATGATTTTGAAAATTTGGTTTGAAATTGTTGGTTTAAATGATTTGGTTTTGAAAGTAAGTCAGAACTCTTGGTTTAAATGATATGGTTTAAAAGAAAAGTGAATTCTATGATTTTGTTCATTTGTGAATTTGGTTTCCAATTTATCTTATTGAAAGGGATTCAAATTGAAAAATTTTTATTTAAGAAACTCGTGATTTAAAGTAATCGACTTTTGAGTAAATGATTTTTGACTTTTTTGAGAAAGCTTTAACAATGAACTGGTTTAGAATAATCTTGTTTTGAAAGTTTTGGAAAAATGTTACAAAAGCAGTACTTGGTTTTAAGGAGAAATTTGCGGACTCTTTTAGTGACAAATAATCAGAGTGACACAGCGAAAGATGAGAGGAAACCTTGATACAGTAGAACACCTTCGAGGAGGATATATCATGCGATCCGAATTTTCGAGGGCGAAAATTTTATTAGGAAGGGAGAATGTAAGAACCGGCATAACCGTTTTAATAAAACAATAATTTTTAAGTGCCCAAAGTAGATTCAAAATTTAGAAGTTTTAATTTGAAAATATAAAGGTGAAATTTGAATTCAATGAATTTTCCTGAGTTGGAAAATATATCTTTTACAAAAAATTTTTTGTAAAAATACGTACTGATGCTTAAGTCGGCAGTACCGGCTCTAGTATGTTCGGTACCACGTATTTTGAAAAATAAGATTTTGAAAATTAATTTATTGTTTTGAAAGGACAAAAAATAATTTAGAATTGAAAACCGGGCACTAATCTTAAAGATTTTTTCCCAAAGTGGACCAAACAGACCTAAAACGCATACGGGTTGGACCGGGCCCAAGTTGGGCCCAAGCTCAACATATATAAACACCTTTTAATGAGCATTCGGCTCATTCTTGCTTTATTTTGGGGAGAGGGGCGCTGATGGTAGTAAAGGGAGAAGAGAAGAGAAGTTACTATTCATCTTCTCCTTTAATTGACCATAACTTGAGCTACGAGAGCTCTGATTGACGAGCTGTTTGTGGCCACGCGAAGCTCTCATCGAGCTCTTTGTTTCTATCTATGCTTTGATTGTAAGAACTCGTAGCCCAAGCTCCAGTTTCTTGCCCTAGTTTTGTGCATTTTTTGTTATAGATTTTGAGTATATTTTTGTGGTTTTGGTTGTTTAGGGGTGATCTAGCATTGGAATATTATTGGGCTTTGCCCCAATCACCATTGGATAAGGTAAGGAACTTCTATATCTTTGATGTTTGATATAGTGTGAGCTTTAGTTGATAATGCATGGTTATGTTGTATGTATGAAGCTTGTTTTTGGAGTTGGTGGTGGCTTTTGGTTTGGCTTTGGTGGTTTGGAGCTTGGTGAAAGCTTTTTGGAATCAAGTTTAGTGTTTGAGCATATTAGAAATCGGCCAAGGTATGGTTTCGATTTCCTTTATATAATATGTAATATTTGTAGACACTTAGGCTAGTGGACCTTAGGATAGGATTGAACTGATGATAAATGATGATAATTGATGATGATTGTGATGTTGATACGAGTATGAGGATCATTAGTGTTAATGATGTATTATGATGTTGGTTGATGTTGATAAGTGTGTGTTGATTGTGGTAACATGGATGTTGATAATGATTGCTAATGTTCAGATTAATTGATGAGGAGTATGAATATTGATGTTGATTACAATTGGTGAAGAAAGTGAGTTTTATGAGGATAATTTAAGGAATAAAGATTTTGATGGATTTGGTTAATGTTAGATATTTTATGGTGATGCTTATTGGAATTGATGAGGATTTGTATTGGTTGTTGATGTTGTTGTTGGTTGATGATGATTATGAATATGGATTTATGATTGAATTGGAAATTATGGATTGGTAGTGATATATGGTGTAATGGTTGAGTGATTTAGGTGTGAAATTGAGGGAAATGATATGAAATGGTAAAGTGTAGTGTGTGGCAGTGTTTTGTGATGGTTTGGGTATATTTTGGTTTGGTTTGGTTGTGAAATTTGGAAGTTTGAGAACCTAGTTAATTTTTGGTAAAAACTAGTTTTTGATTAATTTTGACGGATCACAACTTGAGCCTCAGTTTTCAAAATTTGTTGAAATTTATTTTAAATTAAAGTTCATTGAAAGATCTTCAAACTGATATAAAGTTTGTAGAAATTGGATATTTGTAGACGAAGTTATGAACATTTGAAATTTGGGATTTAAAACTGATCTTTGCAACTCTGCAAAATTTTCTAAGTCTGGGAGTGCATGCGTACGCATACCACCCATAGGCATACGTGCCATTCTGTTTGGAACCTATGTGTACGCGAATGCCCGTATACGTACGCGAAATTGGCCAAAATGTATGTTTACGTACACATACATAATGCATGCGTAGGCGTACACCCTGTTTTGCTGAAAATGATTTTTCTTCACTTTTCAAGGGTTCTCTAGCTTTCCAAACTTCCTTATCTATGGTTTAATGTTGCTAACTAGTAATTAGGCCTTAATAATATTAAAGATAAGTTAGAGACTTAAATAGATGATTTTCTATAAAAGTTTAAAAGATGGAAACTTAGGTTTCTGAAGTTGTGGCTGAGCGGGCGGAGTATTGTATTGGTGATGATTCAGAGAACTTAGGAGGTGGTGATAGTTGATAATAAATTGAGAAATTGGGCCGGTGATGGTTATGATGAGTTGAGAACTAAAAATGAATGATGAACTTGTTGGATCATATGAGAGTGTGCAGGGCCTATATCCCTGGCATAGCAGATTTTCTGCTGCATGAGTAGTTGTTGTTGAGAGTGTGTGGGGTCAATATCCCTGGCGTAGCATATTTCTCTGCTGCATGAGTGTGTGGGGACCTATATCCCCAGCGTAGCAGAATTCTCTGCTGCATGAGTAGTTGTTGTTGTTTTCTTCTCTTCTGCATGAAGTGTGCAGGGCCTATATCCCTGACGTAGTAGACTCCCTACTGCATGAATGCGCAGTGACTATATCTCTGGCGTAGCAGATTCGCTGCTGCATGAGTGTGCAGGGCACTATATCTCTAGCGTGGTAGAAAAGGCTACATCCGGGAGGATGTGTCAGGTTGGCATTTACGGATCGACAAGTGATATCACGAGCCAATAAGACAGACATTCATCATATGCATCTCTTATGTGCTTGTTTGCTTTGATTAATTGAGTTTGCCTAAATATATAACATGCCTACTTACTTCTTGAATTACTTGCTATATTTGAATATTAACTGTGCATTACTTCCTTGCATTACTTGTGATTGTTTGGTGCTGAGAAGGTTAGGTAGGCGGTGGCGATGGGATCGCACGGAGGTTTGGTTGGTGAAGGCTGTGGGATATAGCGGTGTGACTAGTTTTAGTTAGAATATCCCCTAAGTTTAGATAACCCTGTATATTGTTTATGATTTAAGTTATTTATTTTTGCTAAGCTTGAATATCTGTATCGATGTGAA
The DNA here is from genome assembly GCF_000817695.3 of Arachis duranensis. Classification (NCBI taxonomy): domain Eukaryota; kingdom Viridiplantae; phylum Streptophyta; class Magnoliopsida; order Fabales; family Fabaceae; genus Arachis; species Arachis duranensis. The sequence goes on from NC_029775.3 coordinate 16,939,237, forward strand.
GTTCTAGGCTTGCCTTCGGCGTCCCGGAACCTTACATCTTATATATTGGACACTGTTACCATACTAAGAACCTCCGGTTCTCATACCATATGTTATTTTTTATTTTCAAATGCAGGTCGTAATTCACCTCGGTGAAATTGCAGACATGGTGACAGAGCAGAGTATGGTTTCTTCCTAGTTTATTTCCATTTTATTTTGTTGTAATATTTTCTCTCACCCTTTCTGTTTTAGACTTTATGGCCTTAGAGGCTTACATGAGAGATAAGTTGTATAAGCTATTTTAACTCAAAGACTCTGTATTTTTCTGTTTATAACTAGTCGGCCTAAACTCCGCAGGCTACTACTAGAGTTCTTTTGTTTATTACACTTATGTATATCTATCTTGACTATTATTATATTAAGTCTCATGTTATATCCTATGCCTTTACGCTTTTAGTTATCGTGTGTGGACGCCTCGCGCTTGTAAATCCGCTTTATGCGATTTTGAACTTTATTCCTTCATCGGGCTCCTAGTGTTATTATCTTCTTCTATATTTATTAATGTATAAGCTTTAGAACTGTCATGACACATTGTTATTCTTTGCCTTACGGCTAGAGAAAAGGCTTAGGGTAACAGGGTGTTACAGGTTGTCTACACGCAACCCGACGTTACTCGGGGCGAACCCCAATATGGTTTTTTTACCGTGTCAGTCAGGCACAATTATCATTATGGGCGAACCCATGTTAGTTAGGATATCTTGACATCACGGTAGAAGCACGCTATCAATTAGGCAAATATTCCGGCATTAGCAATCTTAGGCTGTTAGTTAGGCGGGCACTTTCGCATTAGCAATTTGGCACAAAGGTCCATTCAGTCAAGCAGTATGCTATCAATTAGGCGGACATTCCCGCATTAGCAATCTTAGGCTATCAGTTAGGTGGGCACTTCCGCATTAGCACTTTCATTATCTTTCTCTTTATTATGCCACCACATCACCAATTGCATACACACATCTCCGCATCACCTACATTACTAAACGTACCTCCGCATCACCGCTTAATTACACATACCTCCGCATCACCAAATAATCAATCACTCTTACCTCCACATCACCACATAGGTATACTTTCAATCTTAGCATTAAAACCTTTAATTTCTATATATCCAAACTTCTTTAACGTTTAATTAAAGAAAAATTCAGTTTCTAATAAAAGATCTCAAAACAAAATGCTTTTCTTCACAACTCAAAATCATAGTATAATTTATTCTTTTCTTAACAAATCAAAAACGAATAATATAGTTTTTAAACTCAACTTTCTTTTAAATAAAGCTTTAATAAGCTTTGGAGTTTTATAAAATTTTTGCAGTATTTTTTCTAAAAATTCGGGCTTTGCCACCCTTTAAGAATCCCTACCAAACCATTTTTAATTCTCGAAAACCCTTTTTGATAATTCAAACAAATCAAATTCAATACTGTAAATTCATTTTCAATTCTCAAAGGTCACTTTTAATAAATCAAACAACCCAGGTCCAATATTCAAAATATTTACAAATCTGAAATCTAACCAGTTCCAATATCAAAATTTTTCCAACTCTCTATTCATTACTAATAAATCAAAATTTTAATACAAAGACCTTTTTCTCAATATGAATAAATATGTAAACCAAATATTTTTCTAACATAGAGTCCTTTTTTTAAAATAAGCTTGTAAATCAGGTTTATAAAATAAAATAACTTTTTTGTATATTTTTACAAGAACTTGGCAGAACTTTTCCTTAAAATAGATTTCACCACGCTCACGGAGTCCCTCACTTTCATCATTCGTTAACTTATCTCAATCCATACACTATTCTCAATTCATACATCATTTTACCAAAACATACACATAATTTATTCACAGCTATAGTTTCGACAATTCTCATCACAACTAGCTATAAATCAGAATCTTTAACATTTTTAAACATTCAGAAAATCAAACACATATTCATCAAATTCAATTATTTTCACAGTCACAAATCCAACACAAATTCGTTATTCAACCAGTCTAGACAGTCATAAATTATTTACAGTTACTCATTAAGCTTTTGAACATTCATGAATTAAAAAATTTTAATTTAAAAACGAAACCCCCTACCTCCGTATGGAATCAAAATCAATGAAAACTCCGGAGAAGTTTTTTGACCGAATTGTTGAAGAGAAAAACGTCAGAAATCATCTATACCTCTTAAAACTCCAATTAACCGAACTTAAAGAGAAAAGGAACTATATCACCGTCAACTTTTACCGGACAAAAGTAATACTAATGTATAAAAAAAAAATATGAACAATTTTATCAGATTAGATTTTTTTATTGGAATTACGGATTTAAAAAAATCGACCCCAAAAATCATGACGGTGTCATGACTCTCCTTCAAGGACACTCGGTCTCACTTTCATTCCCTTTCCAAGTTTTAATTCAGTGATGATATTGAATATAATAAAAGGCATGAGGGTGATTATTTGAGGATTTGTGGTGTTAAGGCTTAAGTGTCATGATAATATATATGTATAAAGGCATTAAAAGCCACGTTGCCAATTTATTTCTTTCCTTTTGCCTTAATGGCTTTGGCCAAGTAAATGACTCCAAGAAAAAATGTGATTATATATGTATGTATAAGGCATATGAGCCATGTTTAAAATTTGCTTTCTTTACTCCCTTAAAGGCTTCGGCCAAATCTTTTTCCTTTATCCCCTTACCCAATAATAATAATAATAATTTATTTCATTTTATTTTATTTTTTTAAAATATCTCATTGTAATAAAAATTATTTAAAAATTTTAATGAATTTTTATCTTAAAATATCATAAAATTTAATTTAATTACTTTTAGAAAAATAATTTTTTTAAAATTAATAAATTATGAATAACTTATTATTTAATTTTCAAAAACTCGAGTTGTTATACCAACAATTATAAAAGCTCTAAAAGAAGAGTTTGAAATGAAAGATCTTGAAAAGACTAAATTTTTGTCTCGTCCTGCAGATCAAGTATATACAAAATATAATTTTTATTCATCAAACAACATACACAAAAAAAATCTTAAAGAAATTTTATACGGATAAGTCACATCCATTAAGCACCCCAATGATTATAAGGTCTTTGGATATGAAAAATGATCAATTTTGTCCTAAAAAAGAAAATAAAGATATTTTTGGTGTTGAAGAACCATATCTTATTGTCATTGGAGCACTAATGTATCTTGCTAATAATACACGACCTAACATATCATTTGTTATAAATTTATTAGTAAGGTATACTTCCTCTCCAACTAGAAGATATTGGAATGGAATCAAACAAATCTTTCAATATCTTCATGAAACAGTTGATATGCGACTATTTTATCCATATGAATCCAAGTCACAATTAGTTGACTATGCAGATGTAGGATACTTGTCTGATCCATACAAAGGAAGATCTCAAACAGATATCTATTCACATATGGTAATACAGCTATATCATGGAGGTTTAAGAAACAGACGATAGCAGCAGCATCTTCTAATAATCATGCTGAACTACTAGTGATACATGAAGCAAGTCACAAGTGTTTTTAGCTCAAGAGTTTAATCTAATATATTCTATCATCTTATGGACTGACTGATAGAAAAATAGTTTCAACTGTTCTGTTTGAAAATAGTATATCACGCATTGCTCAATTTAAGGATGGATACATCAAAAGTGATATAACAAAACATATTTCTCATAAATTCTTCTTCATCATGATCTTCAAAATCAAAGAATAATTAATATCCAACAGATCTACTCAAGCGATAATCTGATAAATTTATTTATAAAGTCACTTCTAAAATCCTCTTTTGAAAAATTAGTAGATTAGATTGGAATGCATCGATATCGATATATTAAATAATGTCGACAAGAAGGGCAAATTATACTATTTTTTCCTTAGTCAGGTTTTTATCCTTATTGAGTTTTTCTTGACAAGGTTTTTAATGAGACAGTTTTTATTATAAATGATATTGTACTATTTTTTTTCACTGAAATTTTTTTTTCATTAAATTTTTGTTTAGTAAAGTTTTAAAGAGATATAATCCTAAATTGATATCTAAAAAAAAGTATTGTGATAATGATAGATGTGGATGGTTATTAATATTTAGATGGCTTAGTTTCTCAAGAAAGAGAATTCTTAAGTTTTCAAATGGATTACATTAATGAAGATTGAAAATGAAAAATTTAGTACAACTATAAATAGAAGACTAAGTCTCACACTATATACACAACAATATATATAAAAACACTCCTCTCTCGTTATATGCTGCAATTATAATTAGTCAATATATATATGAATCATCTTTATTATATTAAGATGTTAATATTGATAAATATTAATATGAAAGTCTTTTATTTATATTTTTTATTTTTTATTTATTTATTTATTTTACAATAAGTTGAACAAACTTCTATTGTAGTTAACTCTTTAATTTTTATTAAAATATTAATATCTAACATTGAAAAATACTTTGCAATCTCTTTGCAATGTGTGGGGTTTTGTTTTTAAAAAATAAAAACATAAAATAACTAAAATATATTATTTTCAAATAACTTTAGTTAAATTATCTCTCTTCTGAACATAATTTGATTAATATAATTCACTATATTGTTGGTTAATTGTTATTGCAGAGGTCAAGCTTACTTATACAAAAATGGAGCATCATATATACTTTAATAACCCTTTTAACTTCACTGCCTAAATGCTCATTTTATTAGGTTATATTTTTTCTAGCACCATTAGCGAAAATAAGAGTTCTAATTTTTTGGGTTTTTTTAAAATAAAAAAATTTATTTACGAATATAGATAATTTGTAACGTTTTTACGAATTTACACTCTATTACTTATCTCGTTTACCATGTAAACAAAATAATACTATGTGTATTTCATTTACACAATGTTATTGTGTTTATACTGTAAATGAGATAAACAATAAGTTATGACGTTTATACGGTACGATAAATTTTCAACAACTATAAAAGGATTTGTAATTATTTATACTTTTCACAAACATTTCACTTCTTCTTCTCCTTTGTTTTTCTTCCAAAAATTAAGCAAAAATGTCTAGTGGTAGTGAATATGTGGTTGCAAATGTGTATCTCAATTGTCATATGAGAAACAGTGATACTCGGATGATATTTGAGTGTGATTATCTTATTCTATTACGCATTTGGCGAGTAAGTTCTTTGTCTAAGCTAAAAAGTCTGATATTAAAGAGCATTGGTGCTAGTGGAAGAAAAGAGGTTAGAAGAGTTAGGTATAGCTTGCTAGAACCGATAGGAAATGGAGTTTTTCGGTTTCGTCTGTTTTGATTCCATGGCGATGAGCATGTACGCCTCATGTTTGACATCCATGGGAGAATAATGGCAAAAAGTAATGAAGCTTTCTACAAAGGTTGATGTTCGTAGCGGTGGATCTGGCCACTCAAATTTTGTACAGAATGACTCACCTCTTGCACCACCACCGCTACACTGTGCTAATCCAGTGGAAGACATGGATGCGGACGGTGAGGAGTCCGATGATGAGTATGTTCCCGATAGCAACTATAGTGGTTCTTTTGAAGATGATGAGAAGGAGGAGTTTGTACCAGAGACTTCGGTCGATGCATCTATTCAATATCTTCTACTTGCCCGCACCTAATTCCGGTCTTATCAGTTGTACCCAATTATTATCATACATTGGATCTGGACACGATGCACGTGAAAACTCTATTTTCCAAGATGGGTGGAGACGATTACAACATAGACGATGGTGTGGAGTTTAGGGTTGGCCACAAATTCAAAAGTAGAAAGGCAGTAATGCAAGGTGTGAAGAATTACATCATTAACAGAAGTGCTAAGTACCGAGTTGTGGAGTCGGATCAATTAAAGCACCATGTGCATTGCTGGCAATTTGCAGCATGATGTTCTTGGAGTTTCCATGTTGTCCTCCGATAGAATCTCGGATATTGGTGAGGTCAACTTTAATTATGGTGTATATTCTTATTTATCATGATTATATTTGTTATAAATGCGTACCATGTATATTTTATTTCGTTTGGGAGGTGCATAGGTTTGGAGGTGCGCATACTTGTTTAGTCCCCATCGTGTCTCAGGGCCATCAATAGTTGGACAGTAACCTCATCTATAGTATCCTGTCCCTGATACAGTCCAGTCCATCAGTCAGTATCCATGTTCTGTAAGGTGCAGTTAGACAAAACTATCACTTCAAACCATCGTACAGAAAGATCTGGATGGCGAAGCAAAAAGCAATTGCGCAAATATACAGTGATTGGGAGGAGTCAGAGAATAAGGTGATAAGGTTTTCCAGGCATTGCATAGTTGTTGTCCTGGAACAGTTTGTGATTTTAGAGCCATATTGTACTATGATGGGCACTTGGTGGTCTGCGACTGCAATCAATTCGCTAAAGTATTCTAGGCTTGATGGAGAAAGACTCCTTCCTCTGCACACCCTGTTGCTGAGCATGAGGAGGCTTGACACCAAGGAGCTCCTTTACCCACTCCCAGGTTGAGTGACTGTACCATATTTGAAAATTACTCAAGCACCTACCCGCTGGCTCCCCGTGTGTGCGTAACCCTAGCTGGTACGCAACATCTTGCAGGGTGATGGTGTACTCACTCCATGGCAGGTAAAAAATGTGGATCTCCAAACGCTAGTGCTCTACGAATTCAGTTATCAGGGAGTTATCAAACACGAAGTCCCTGAGTTGCACCGTGTCGCCAAACCCATCCTCCCTCAAGTAAGAGACAATGGCGTTCGATGGTGCAAGCGTGTGACTCACTCGCCTAAGAAAAAGTAAACAAGACCTCGGATAAAAAATAAAAGAGTGGAATAAGAAATATATTTCAAAAGTAAACATTTAAATGCCAAAATAAAAAGATAAAAAATATACTAAACAAGTATTTCACATTTCATAACTTAGTTGGAAACAAAATAATTAATTTTTGAAAATCAAACGTCAAAAAACATATCGAACAATCGTAAGTCCAATTAAAACATTGAATAACAGTTAAAAAAAAGTTATCTACCATAATCAAAATTAAAATTAAAAATATAGAAATCAAATTAAAGAAATAGCGAAATGCAATAAATATTTACTAAATAAATTAATTTAATTAACAAGTTAAATCATACTTATCAATTAATACTTACTAACAATACATTCAACCACCTAACAGATACTACTATAAAAGTACTCTAACAATGACAATAACTATATACTTATTTAATTTAGACATGAAAAAAACAACACTAACCTAAAAGTCGATTGCGCCAGTGATATGTTATATCGTGTTCAGGCGATTGATGTCCTCATCTCATGCATCTGCACGCATCATAATCTCTGAGTGCCTCAATAATGTGAATAGAAACTGCTAACGGTGGGAGAAAACAAGTAGAAATGGTTCAAAAGTGACCTTCAAGTCATGCTATAAACAAATTCAATATATAGGTGTTACTTAACTCATTTACAGTGTAAATGATACCACATAATGTGTAACGTGCTTATCAGTGTAAACGAGATATATACAGTGTTATTTTATTTATAATGTAAACAAAATAAATAATAGAGTGTAAATATGTAAAAATGCTACAATTACATATATTCGTAAATAATTTTTTTATTTATTTAAAAAAGTGTAAATTTGTTTTTTGCATTTTATGCATGCAAGGCACAAATTGGTAAATTCCCGTGACTTGATTTATAATGGTAAATAAACAATTTTTTATTAAAAAAAAAGCCATTTGATCTGGTAGCCTAATTCAAGTTAATTTTGTATGGATAAAGGATAAATAGGTCCCTGAGCTTTTAATTTGTGGACATTTAACTCCTTCAAGAATGGAAAATACAAAATGATTCCTGACCTCTCAAAATGCCGTACAAATTGGTCCTTCTGTTTAATTTGCTTCGTAACACGTTACAGGTTCAGATTACCTGGCGCTTATGTGGTGTAGCAATGGGTACGTGTCTCCAGGATGGTGTGAACGAGGTTGACATGGTCGACTGGAGAAAGTAATGGGATGTTGTGGTCCTTGGGCACTAAGACGATGTCGTTGCTGTTCTATGAAGCAGTTTCATTGAACCTTTGTGGTTATACCTGCGTCTGCCGTTAAGAGTGTTAAGTATATTGTTGTTCAAATTTGTTCTGCTTATGCCCATTATTTGTTATCAATGTTGTAGGATGGGACTGATAGGGATTGTAAGTGATTGTCATAGGTGATTAGTTGTGGGGTTGAGCATTTGTCAGGTATTGTTTAGAAAGGTTTTGGAGATTTTGATAATAAAGGTTGGTTTTGTGTTGTATTGTGGATTGAAAAATTTTACAGATGGTTGATGTATTCATTGTTCCCATGTTCCATCATGGGGGGTAACCTTTCAAGGGCACCTACTGGTGAGTTAGTCTATCTGCATGGTCAAGTTGAGAAGTTTTCTCCGATGAACTTGGATTTTGTCAATTTTGGAGATCTGATCACGATGTTCAAAGGACTAAGATATCAATCGTATAAGAAGGCACAAAGATATGGTGTCAGGGTTACATGTACTGAGGGAGGATACAGGGATCAACCAAATGCGACAGGCTAAGTTGAGGAACAAAGACACGGGAGAGTTTTACATTTTTTTACCATTCTGTTGACCAACTTGCGATCGCAGATGATGATTGTGAGAAAAATGATGAGGTTGAGGAAGAAGTCGATCCAAATGACTTGGAGAAGTTGGATGACTCATCTACTGATGATGATAGCGATGGCAGTGAGGAAGATGAGCTACATAAATCACCACCAGTTGGTTATGAAAGTAGGAGTGAGAGTGGTGAAGATGATAAGAGCAGAAGGGTTAGAGCTGGCAAAGAAAAGAGAAAACAAGTGTCTCCATCGTCAAGGAAAGGGGTTGAACCCAAGGAGAAGCAAAAAAAAAAAAGTAACACATGAGTTTAAAAGGCAAAGATTTAAAGCAAATGTGGTCAAACAGGGCACAACTATAAGACTTGTAAGAGTGCGCTATCCAACCCAAATTGAAAATTTAAAACCAGGAAACCAAAGAAGAAGACCCATGACAACCTTTCTCTTGTGGTTCTACCACTGTCACAATCAGCACCTGAGACAGAGGTTCTTATCTGGACGAAGGATCTTTATGTCCTTCCGATAAAATGTTGAAAGATTTAGTTGTCCATTTTAAAAGTGTAAAAGGACATATTTGTATTTTTTTAATTTGTTTGATGACCACATTGTCTTTCTTCATTTCAGGGCAAAGAGCATAATTCATATATTCCAACCAAACAGAACCATTCTGCAGCTATCACAACTCCAGATGTGGTCCAGCAACAAGCTGCTCCAGGAGCTACATATGTGCATGTTTCTGCAGTCCTTGTAAGGTAAGGCCAGGTTCCATTCAAACCTCTAGCCAAAGTTCCAGCAAGGCCATCCAACAAAACTTTGCGACCAAAACAACCAATTAGAAGGAAGGATGATGGCAAACAACATGGGTCACAGCAGCCAAGTGAAGAAGCAACTGAAGGACCATCTGATGAGACTCTGGTTGTAGCAAACACTGGAACTAAAAGAATGTTTCGGTTCATCCCCACCCCAGGAGTCAACAATTCCAAGAAATAATGTTACTATCTTATGAAGTTAGTCGTAGCTGATGTAAAAAATTGGACAAACTTATTTTCATTTGTTATGCATTTTAGTATCTTTTTGGCAAAATTATGATGCTCATGTTATGACCTGTTATGAGACTGTTTATCATATTTTGTTAGGATTGTAATCCTTCAAACTTATCTTATAGTTCAATGTTCAATGATCCAAATTATTTAATGAATTTTACATACCTGTACCATCAACATGATATTATATATAGCCATTTAAAGACATGATGTTACAACAACAGCATATTATCATTCATCAAAGAATAAACATAACTACATTATATTAATTTTTTCTCACAAGAGTGATGCTCAACATCTAGTAACACTTAATAACAACAATAGCAGTACAAATTACTACCAAACATACAACAATAATCCACAGATTAGATTTTTTTCCCTCTCTAGACAAGCAAGCTTCTTCTCTAACTTACCAGCCTCTATTCTACTTTATTCTTGCACAAGTACTGTTCCAGGTCGTCAACTCCGTTGTCAGTAATTGACTTTTCTGTAACCCCAATTTTCGCAACATGACCATCAATCCAGACAAAAAACTTGCAGTGGGATGAATTTTTTAACTGCAACATCAACAATAAAATCAAAATTCAGCTAAACACATGAACCAACTTCAAGCTTCACAGAACCATGTTACCTTGAAGAAGGGGCACCCAAGAAACAACTGGTTGGGGTTAGTTGGCGTCCTGGACTTGTATAGTACAGCATACACGCCACACTTGCACATCGGAGCAATGCCGTCCTTCTCATCTCCAGCCTCCACGCAACGAATATGAGACGGCAATCGGACTCGTTGGGTGCTCAAAGAACCTCTTTCACTGACCATAGACGCCCTGAACACAACAAACCCCTAACTATACAAGTGCGATGGCGTCTGGGACTATTTTGGAGAATTAGGGCAGAGCAGAAGGACCTAGTTGTCCTTCAAATGAATGTCAACATCTTATCCTACCTCGTAACAGATACATCACTCCGTTATCGCCACATGAATGCCACATCTGACTTTTCCGTTTGACATTAGAGAGCAGATTGAACGGAAGTACCAATTTGTACGGCGTTTTGAGAGGTCAGGAATCGTATTATATTTTCCATTCTTGAGGAAGTTAAATGTCCACGAATTAAAAGTTCAGGGACCTATTTATCCTTTACCCATTTTATATATATATACTTTTTTATTCAAATATAAGTTCACAATATGTATAGTTAACACATCATAATTTTATAGTAGTGGATTACACCTCTTTCTCCCCTTGCATGACCAATTACAAATTTTAAGATAAGATTCGAACGTTGATCTGAAAGGGGGAAAAACGTACATTTTGTAGTTGCTGCTTTGCGTTTGATTTATTTCACCTGATTACAATGAGGTTCCATTTCACAATTAAGATAACACTTCATATAAATTTGCAAAATCATAGCTGAAAGGGATATCAGCCTAGCTTAGTATAATAACATTTGTTACAATGTTTTTTTTTTCTGTACAATAATAATATTTACTATGCAGTGATCCCTGATATGTAAATTATGTACTCTTAGCTTTTGGCAACTGAAGCTATTACAATCTTGTGGCATTAGATTTTGGAAGTTGACTAAGCCCTCATGAAACCAAATTAACTTGAAAGGGAAGTGTGTGTTGAAACTCTTCCTACAAAGGGATCCATCCCTGTAGATAATGAAACATTAAGAAATTGGGGTTAGGATTTTGTCTTGTGCATTCTTTTTCTTGTTTTTTGAAGTGAAATTAACTAAAAGGTGTTAGATGTGTTGTGCATGTACCTTGATTTGTCCCATCTCAGTACCACAAAGAATAATGTCATTTGCGGCGAGAAGGCTTGTAATCTTGCTTCCGGCCGATATTCTCCCAAGTTTTTTCGGTGTCCCTCTCAACCAGATCTGGTTTAGAAGATTGTTCCAAGTTATACAGTTGATGATAACCTGATTTGGTTGTAATTTGGCTATATTTGACAGATATTTAAACATTTTGCACTTAAGTTTTATATCATCAACTATCAAATCTTTTATTTTGATATAACTTGTGGTTATGGAATGTGTTAAAATCTCTTTAATGAAATAGTTATATATAATTAAATGACTATATATCTTTTCTATAAGCATAGCTTGAATTTTCTAATGTAATATCTTTATTTTTGTTTTAACTAACCTGAATGCTATTTGCAGATGAGCTGGAGATTAGGTATATGAAGTCTTCTACCACTTCCATAGCCATCATACTATCTCCTTTGTCAGAATGGATTGAAATTTTGGGTTTCCCAATTTTTTTCTTCCATTCCTAAAGAATTCATCTATGTCAATACAAAGCAATGGTTTGTTTTTTTCTTTTTCTTTTTAAAGTTTTGAAATCTGAAACTCATAACAATATTTAGTTTCTCACCTTGAATGTTGTGCCTTCAACATGCTTACTTGCACTATAGAGCCAATCTCTGTATGCTACAATTGAATGTATTGGCTTACTTTGCTTGATCCAACTCCTTGTTGGTGGTTTGATTTCTTGTTCCCTGTTGTATGTTGTGGAATACTCCTAAAAATGAAACACCATGTTTACTTGTATCTTATTGGTCCTAGAATGGTAGAATGTGTTTGTACAACAACAGAGAAACTAACCTGTATGCTTGAATCTGTGCAGCCAATGTATAACTTTCCTCTAGTTAGTGTCATGCATTTTACATGCTTACCTTTGAAAATATTTCTGATTGCCCTTGAATCATTAGCTATCTGTAAATGTAAAATGTTGGTGTTATATAACAATTGTTTTGGAGTCTTAAAAGTTATCAATTCTGCATTAATCTAGTAATTAGAAGCATCATTAGGAACATTTGTTTTGTGTCTGAATATGCTTTGAAAAGCTTCACTGTTATGCAAATGCAGCACTAATCATGACTAAGTTCCGAAGCATCACCTTTATTCCTTGGCTTTCAGTAATCGCGAAAATTGTTTCACCCGATGCATGTAACTGATGGATTGGTTCCTTGAAGACTATTACTTCAACACATTCCAACTTTCTCTGGACCATTCTCCACACCTATTTGATTTTGTGTTATATAAGCTAACAGTTTCACCCTGGTTGAGAATAATAGAAATTGGTGTGCATATGGAAAGTTAAACCTTACCCTTATGGTTCCATCAGCGGATCCACTTAAGAGGCTATCTGATGGTTCAGATAGCGAAAAGCATGTCACGGACTTCTTGTGCTCCTTAATGTCCCATACAAGACTAGCTGAGTGCCCTCTAATATCCCACACCTTTTTTAATTCACCAACAAACTCTGATTTTACTTTTTCCATTCAGAAGGTTTCACCTCAGAAACAGACATTAGTTACTATGTCTAACATGATTTAACATGAACTCTTTTCCATGCTTAGAACAAAAGAAATCCATAACACCTTCACTGGGGTCATGTGTTCTTACCTTGATTGAACCATCTGAATATCCACTGAATAGGAGTCCCTTGTAGTATATGAGGGAGCAAACTGCTACATTGAAGTTTCGACTCGTCTCAAGGATTTGTGTGTGAACACAAGAAATACGCTGCTCTTACCACCATAATAATGATTTGAGGTGATGTAGAAAATAAACCAGTTAGTGCAAGGTACTGGAATAAAGAAATAGACAACAACAAGAAGCTCAAGAAAATTTAAGAACCTAAAAAACAATAATACTTTAAGTCATTTAATTATTACGCAATTCCTTTTAGTCCTTATTCCTTACTCTGATCATTGATCTTAGCCTGCTGATAAACATAGTTTTGTGTCATAATATTTAAGGAATAAATTCACCTGTTATGTTTATGCAATGTTGGGACATCAATTGTGCCAATTATGGGGACATTATATAAATGTTATTCATACAAGTTTTATCACTACCTGATACATGAATGAGTACTTACTGATATGTTTGGCAACAGGAAATCAGCTACTTTGTGTAATTCCTCAGCCATCCAAGTTACATTTGAAAGACGTCGTAACGATTCTTTTACTCCTTCAGAGAAATGAATCAGTTTCTGCTTTCCTACATTAAAAAAATAGAGAGGAAAGAAAAAACTCATAATCAACACATAGTGCAGCAACAGAATTCCTATGATTAAGACATTTTTTATAGCATTTTTTAATTCTCATATGCTAAGGTGGCCAGGTTACCTTTACCAGTGGCATAATTATAAATGCATAGACATGCTAGAAGTCTTTCTTCTAGCTCCATCCCAGGATGCAGGAATTGCTCGATTCCACTCAGTATGATCTCGGATGCCGAATATCTGAGGCTATCCGAGCTTTTAGATATTTGACATCCGAGCCATGAAATTGCTACAAGGCAATCTCTAGAGACCATTTTCATCTTGCTTCTTAATCCACTCTCTAAAGCATGGAAGATGGAATCTCCAACACTTAACATAGATTTTGCAATTTTACTGCACCATAAGTCTGTGCCAGTATCCTGCATAATCATGAAATTCGCTCATCTCCATTATATCTTTCTGAACAGCACAAATCATATACATATATTTCTATGATGCACAAATACCTCAACTTTCCTCATGTATGCATATCGTATGTGTATATGCATCAATACTGCTAGATTAAACTTCTTTTTATTATTGGCTACTTTTATGAACTAAAAATAATATTGTTCATTTGATCATCCTATCTATTATTTGGAACAGTCAATCATATCTAACATAATTATTAAGAATTGATGAAGATTGCTTTAAGTGTTCATATTTTATCATTTTTATAAAATCGTTTGTATGTAGATATAGATGAACTTTGAACTTTTTTCTCATATAAACATTTAAGGAAGCTGTACCTGTAGACTCTGATCCAACCAGTTGAAGTTTCTTATCATATTGTGGTGATAGGGAGAGTTCAATCCTGTCTTCCTCAGCAACCATGCAGCTGTATATGGTTCTCCTGTCCACGCATATGTTCCTGCAAGATTTGATAAAATGGATGCAGATAATATCTGCTCTGAGCTTTCCTGAGATACCAATGCCCTTAGAAGGACCTTCACTGCTTCTACTCTGAACAAGCTTTTATCACATGGGTTCTGCATGATATTATTTTGGTTTGTTAGTCATTTATTGGTCCTCATATTTTACAATAACTTAGTCTAATTCATGTGGCCATTGTCAAAAAAATTTTCGTGAACACAAACATTTAAGAAAATTGAATTGACATGACTACAGGGCAAAAAGTTTCTACGGCTTTGTGCCAAAAATGTATCATTTAGTGATCAAATGAACAAACTTTTAACATGTGATTCATATGATATCTTCTTTTGATGAATATTTTTGTTTCTTCTATTAGCTAATCAATAAGCCGACTCCACCTAGTGGGATAAGACTTTGTTGTTGCTGTTTGTATTAGTTAATCAATAACACCATGTATACTGAGTTAAAGAAAATGAAATGAAATATCCCAGTATACTGATTTGTATCAAATCAATCTTTCATCCTAGGGAGCTTCATTATTGAAAAGTGAGGATAAAAATTTTCCGAATTTCATAGTTTACCAATGTTTCTAACTGAAGTAGTATGTTTGCTGCAAAAAGCTGGTGATCAGGTTGTAATTGATGAGTACAAATCCTTAGTATCTGCATAACATTGATGCCTCCTTCTTTCTGTATACGCTGCAACAGATTAATGGCTGATGATCTGGAAACCAAATGTGAAGATTAATGACACAAAGCTTCCTTGAACAAGGACAGTACAAGTACAACAAATTCTAGTCAATTATCTTAAAATAGAATGTAAATTAAGGGATGTTTGCATAGTTATACCGCGGTATGCAAAGGATTTCATGGAAAAATTCAAGTGCCATGCATTTGGCGCGGGTATTTTCCGTCTGCAGAAGATGGATAAAAGGAGCAAGAGGAGTGTATTGTGATACATACTGTCTACATTGTGCATCAAACTGCATGCATTTTATAAGAATGGTGGTTAAAGAGAAAAACTCTTCTAGATTATCATTCCTAGCAACTTCTAGAAGTCCACTGAGAACATGAGGGGAACTGATCGCAGCCAAATGCATGTTATTTGTTGCATAGTCGAACGAAGTCACTAGTTCTTCAATGATCATCAATGATGCTGCATGAGGCGTCAGAAGAAGGGGCTCTGGCTTATTCTTGTAACTATGTGAGGTGCATACAATCTCAACAAGTATTGGTAGAAGTTCCAATGTTTTTATGTCTATAGGTGATGGATTTATCAAATAGATGAGAATTGCAGCCTCATGAACATTTTGTTTTAGAGCACTAGCAAGATCACACAACTTTAAACCTTTCTTCTTGATGTCTTCTATGACTGATTTGTTTCTTGAAATTATTGTAGTGAGAATAGACACAGAAGCTCTAATTTCTCTTTCCTCTTTGGATGTTGAGATAGCTACTAGCAGTTCATCCAAGATGGCATCCCTCAAGGAAGCATAACTAGCGCCTGATGAATCGGTCAAATACTCATAGATAGATGCAATGTCAACCGTATATTCTTGTCCACACTTTCCTAATGCTTCTGAATAATGCAGTTCTGAGATTCTTTGAATCACTCCTGAAAGATCCTGTAGGGAATATCTTCGTGATTTTGTTTTAGAACTTTCTTCATGATCTTTCTGGCTGAGCCAATGTTTGGAAGGAGATTTAGATGTTACATTGTCAAAGAGATGGAATTTTAGTGGCTGCAATGCTTCCTCAATTATTCCATCATCTACATGGAAATTTGAGATGGATAAAGTAGAATCTTCCCTGGCTCTGTTGAATATGGTCGAATCAAAATTAACCACACTTCTTTCATTCAGCTGTTCTTGCCCGGAATATTTCACAGCATGATCCAAGGCATAGGATTGATGTAGCTTCCTAGAAAGATAAAATTCCAGAAGACAATTATGAATTATAGAACTGAACTGCCTCTAATAGGCTTATTTTTTATAACAATGGGTCATTTAAGCTTTTGGTCTGTGCAAAATTAGTGATATATGGTTTTGGTCCCTGTAAAATTTTGTGGTTATGGTGCAAAAATTTTCGTTTAGTAAATAAAATTGGGTTCCATAAAGATTAAACTGAAAATGGATGCTTATGCTTTGAACCATAAATGTGAAGTTGATTTGTATGTACGATAACAATACTGACTAATTTCGCTTATTTCTAGAATTTTTTGGATCAAAATCTCACAAATCTTATGGGGACAAAAACAATAAATTTCCCATTCTACAAATACTAAAAATTTATATACATACAATGAAAGACAAACAAACAAAATGTGGATACTACAATTACACACTAACTATTGAAATAAAGTTGGAGGCAAACAAACAAAATGTGAATGTTACAATTATGAACTGTAATAATGAGATACCTATACTACTACTAGGCACTGATATAAAGTTAGAGACAAACAAACAAAACTTGGATGTTAAGACTTCATTAGTGGCCAAACCTGTCATAAGTTTCTCTCTGTAGATCATTTGCTTTTGTTATTTTGGCTCTTATGTGAAATTTTCTGTCTTCCATATTATGCATCACATCTTGGGGACCAAGTGGATGAACTTTATCATACTGCATTATATTCATGATATATCACAAACATAAGGGGAAATAAATGTGCAAAACAGAGAAGTTTTTGATGCACCTATGATTTGACATTCTAAGTAAACTATTGCATAATGTAAAATTTGGAATTTTTTTTCTCTTTTTTAAACCCCTTTTACTGGGAGAAAAAGCAGATTTTTTTTCACATATTTTGATAAAATTTTAAACTTAGTCTTAGAAAAACCAACTCACTTTCTTCAATTATATACAAGATTTTAATTGCAAATTTTTTTCCCAAATTGAAACACATAACCTTATGTGCTAGTATTAGAAATCAGAGAAAGACTTACCATATTGCAGGTTTTCAATCTTGGTTCATGTTGAAATGAATTAGGAGAAACACAGCTGGTATTTGGTGCGTCCCTGAGCATGGCAATGAGTTATTTTCAGATGACAAAGTAAACATTTCAAACTCCAATGTGTTATTTTTGGCTTCAAAAGGCAGTCTCTTATTTAACTTTAATCATCACCTTAAAGAATAATAACTACGATTATGTTCATGTTTGTTAGCACTGAGCACTGTTGATGAAATGTGCAACATATTTCAACCTATTAGTCATTAAAATTACTTGAAATCTTCTTTTTATCTCTTCAAACATCACAATCTGTATCTGGATTATTGGTGTTAAAAACATGATTAGGGGAAATTTAGTTACTCAAAACTAAAAATATAACCTTTTTATGTTCTTGAGTCAGAAAATAGCATCATTGTTGAGGCAAAGTAGTTTTGAAAAGCAACAAGTATGAATAATAACTCTTACACATATTGTGGTGATTGGTGTTTGGTGCTGCAATAACTTCTCCACCATGGATTCTCTCCATAAAGCATAACCTGATAATACACCAAACCTTCCTTATAACTTCTTGCAATATCCCTAATTGCTTCATTCACTTCATCCTCAGAACTAGAACTCATGCTTCCACTGTTGTTCTTCACATTCTGCTTCTTCCTTCTCAGCAACATGATGGTTTCTTGAGGGAAAAGGCTCTGAGAGAGTTCAGTTGCAAATTCATTGCAAACAATCCTTGGTGACACCAACACAGCTTGAAGAAAATGCAGTGCAGATTGCCACTCATCACCCTGCAGGTTCCTAACAACTGAGAGGTAAAAATAGGAGCAGCACACCAAGTAACGGTTTGAAACCGTGGCGGTTACTTCTTCCTCATCAAGCATTGCTGGTACCTGAAGCATTTGTTCTGAGTTCATGAGCCTGAAGGACTTTTCCTCTGGCTTCTGAGCTTGAATTGCAGCTTCAATGCTGTCAATTCCCCAGTACAAATTTGATAGCACTGATTGCTCAGAGAATTCAAAGAACTCTTGCTTTTGAATCCTTAGTTTTGAGGTGCATTTCAGCTTTAGAGCATTCCTTGTTCTCTCATTTGACAAGGTTTCATGAATGTATCTGTTGATTGAAACAAGAACCCAAATGTACTTGAGGTCTATCATCTTCTCATAGTAATCAACAAGATCAAAGGGTGGAGAACTGGGACAGCCTTGTCAATTCTGATGCTTTTTTGGTTCTTTGAGTGGTGAAGATGATGATGAAACTGGACCTATGCAAGCTTCTCTAAACTATATAGTATTAGCGATTAATTTCCCTTTTTATTTAATATTTAAATATCATATTCACACATATTCTGTCCTTTTAGGTTTTGGTATAATCAAAGCTGAGTTTAGCTTTGATTCACTGAATAATATAAAAAATGAGAAATTATTCCAATTAATTTTTGAATATTTTAATTTTTTAGGTTTTAAAATATATAAAATAATTATTAATGTTTACCTCTCCTAGATAATTCAGTCTTCTTTTAATTTGATTTATTTAATTGAAGTGATTATTTTAGAATTTTTAAAAATCTTTAAAAATTATTTTAAAATTTTTTAAACTTTTAAAAAATTATTTTATACTATATTCTTTAAATCAAATTTGAACAAGAATTATATTGTCTAAGGGAGATAAATGTTAAAGACAATTTTAGATACAGTGAAAACTCAGGTATAGTGGACTTCACGTGAAGTTAATAGATGAGAGCCGTTAGATAAAAATTTAGTCAAATAGTCAAATCATCTAACGACTCTCAATTATCAACTTCACGTGAAGTCGACTATACTTAAATTTTCACTAAAATATTTTAAAATTTAGGACTAAAAATATTCGATTTTAAAACCTATTTCAAAATTTACTAACGTAATAGTACGCTAAAATTCTTTTATACTAACAATACATACAAATTAAATTCAATTATCTTTAATATCTTCATTCTTAATTTCTTATTGTTTGTTAATAGGATGCGTTTAGTAAGTTTTACGTAAGAAATTGTACAAACATACATAAATCAGATATAAAAAAAATTGTGTCTTTTTTTATATTCTTGTTATTTTTTATTTTCGTATCTAAATATTATAATGTACCTAATGCATGCATAATTTTAATTCAGTAACTTTCATAAATAATTAAATTTTAGTGTTTGTTTGGGTGTCATTATTTTGATAAAAAAAAAATTTATAATTTTTTTAATAATTTTCTAGCGTGTTTGACAAATTTTTAATGGTAAAAGTAAAACACTAGAAAAATAAAAAATAACATCTTTTTTAGAAGTTATAATTTACATCTTTTTTTAAAAGATCTTTTTTCTTAAAAAAAAGATTTTTTTACATAATAAATATATAAAAAATACTTTTATATTGTTATATCAAAACATAATTAATAGATAAAAAGATTTTTTTGCATGAGATATCTAAACATAAAATTATTTTTACTTTTTTATAAAATCTTTTAAAAAAAAACTAAAAAAAAAATCTTTTTTTAAAAAAATTCATCCAAACAAACCTTTACTTTTAGACAGAAATATTTTACTTATTTCTGAAACTATCTTCTTTCTTAAACGTATTTATATCTCCTAATATATCTGTATATTTACCTTAAATTAAATACCAAATCAAGCCTTAAACCTATAGTATGATAAACACTTAAGAACCATTTTTAAAAGGTTGAAATAGCAAGAGTGTATTATTTTCTGTCCCGTGACTATTCCAGCAAGATTCCAAATATTTATTGGCACCGTTTGATCTTCCATTGCTTTCAGACAAAAAATAGACCGTTTCCTTTTTCTTCTTTTCTGTTGAGAGGGAAAAAGGTTGAAAACAAGCATTAACATTTTTAGTGCTCAACTTCACGTGTACCTTATCACAATGCCTTTGCTTTTTTCTCTCTTTACTTTTTCTTTCTTCCATTTGCATAATGGGATAACTGCTCATTCATCGTTTCTATTGGAAAGTGTTGCACTGCATTTTTAGAAAAAAAAAAACACTAGATTCTCTTATAAAAAACTATATTATCTTATGAAAATCAAATGTAAATATCAATAAAAATATTATATGCAGTTATGCACATCAAAAATTAGTTACTGTATATTTATATATAAAATTTAATTTTTGATGCAAACTAATTTTACACGCGCATTTAATTGCGTAACATCATATCAGTAAAAATAATTATCTTTTATATTAATTATATTGGTCATCCAAAAAATAGATGTGATTGTATAACAGTATAAAATACTTTATACAATTAATGTATCAAAATTAAACATATATATAATTATATATTTTGTTTAACTAATTTTTAATGTATATTCTATATTAAAATTTATTTCTTATACATATGACTGATTTAATAGTATTTTTAATTTATACATGACATAGTCCAAGTCGAATTGACAATTACATGCGTTTTATTAGGAAGCAAGGGAGAAAAAAAATCTGTGTGAAGATCTTAAGGACACCGAGGAGCAACTTTCTTACAAATTTTAATGTTGATTTTGGTTTGTGGGTCATGCATCTTAAAACAAAGCCTATGTAATGTTGAAGTTAGATTCATTTATAGTGTTTAATAGTTGATAATGGGGTCATGACAAAAAAAAAATTAGTTGATAATAGGATTGAGTAAATAGCGACATCTATCTTTAACTATCGGATACACAATTCAGTAATTAATAATCACTTGAATGTGATCAAATAATTCACTCTCTCTTAGTTAACGTTTAGAAGAGAGATAAATTCAGACATTAAGACTGAAAGACAGAAATTAAAATAAATTTTAATATTATATTTAGTATAAAATAAAAAATAAAAATTGAAATAAAAATAAAATTTTAATTTAATTTGTATAAAAAATAAAATTAAAATTAATTAATTAAAATAAAGATATTTTAAGTATATATTTTATTAAAATTTCAGTTTCTGTCACTAAAAATTTTAGTTTTTTTAATTTCATTTTTTGAAAGTACTGAAATACTAAAATTTTAAAAATATATATTGAAATTTTAGTACCAGTCTCTGAATCAATAAATATAATATTGGGTAAAGTATTAAATTGGTCTTTTATATTTGGGCGTAATTCTGTTTTGACCTTTAAAGTTTAAAGTGTCCTATTTGAATTCAAAAAGATTTTATTTAGTTTCAATGTAGTCCACTGTGAGGTCAAAATTAAATAATTAACAAAATGTCCTACGTGATAGCAGTTAAGAACAAAGTCAATAATCTCGAGAACAAGTACAAGCTCTAGAGACACAAAATCAACCGTGAATGCATCAATACATTTATTTATCATTTTTTTTACCATTTAAATGAAATATTTTCTATGGAACTAAGAAGAATGATAAATAAATGTATTAATGTATCCACGGTTGATTTTGTGTCTTTGGAGCTTATACTTATTCTCCAAATTATCGACCTTGTTCTTGTACTACTGTCCTATAGGACATTCCGTTAATTATTTAACTTTGATCTCACGGTGGGACTACATTGAAACTAAATGAAACTTTTTTGGATTCAAATAGGACACTTTAAACCTTATGGACCAAAACAATATTACGTCCAAAAGTAAAAGACCAATTTAATACTTTACCCTATAATATTAAATCTCAATCTTCCAATCTTCATCTCAATATCTCAAAACAAACGCTACCTTAAGATAAGAGTTTGAATTCATGATTAGATTTTTGTTTTTAAATGAAGAATAAAATATCATTTTTTTCTTAAAATTTGGGATAAATTTTAAAATTGTCTCTAATATTTTAAAAAATTTACTTAAACTATTAATATTTTAAAGATATTATAATATTATTCTATTATCAACTTTGTTAATAATTCTATGGCTAAATTATAATCTGTAGTAAAATGTAATTAGGATATGAGAGAATAAAAGAAAAATAATATTATCAGCATATGAGAGAATAAAATGTAATTAGGATTTTGTATATTGCTAGCATTATTTTTCTTTTATTTATTTAATTTTATATATTTTACTAATAGTAATTTGATATCAGTCTACTACAATGGATTATAATGTTCAAATATGTATTTTTATTATAGAATTATTAATAGAGTTAACGGTAAGATAATATTGTAATAATTTTAAAATGTTATTGACTTAAATTTAAGGATTGAGTATGATTTTAATTCTTAAGATATAGACTGAAAATGTTTTTTGTTTCTGACCTTTTTTTTGCATACAAAATCGTCTCTAAGGTTCAACATAATTTTAAAATCGTCATTCGAACTAAAATACCATTTTTTTCTTTTTTTCTTTTTCTTCATCACAACATCTCTTCTTCTTCTTCATCAGAAACGAAAACAGAAACAAAAAAAAACATAAAAACAGAAGTAGAGAGCCAATGATATCTCTTCCTATTCTATAAACAGAGATATTATAGTTCTCTTTTCCTATTTTCACTCTTCACTTGTAAACACCAAATAAGGAAAAAAGAGAACAAAAAACAAACGTAGAAATAGAACGCAGAAACAAACGCAAAAATAGTCACTGGTCTCCTCCATAGTCCTCATCGTTGTCATCATTGCCGCAGTCTTAGGCACCATCTTACACAGTCGTCGTTCCTCTTCCTCTTCCCCTGACCCCTCAAAGGAGCTATCCCTGCAGAAACAAATGTAGAAACAGAAGCAAAAACAAATGCAGAAACAGTCGCTTATGGACATGCAATAAGATCAAAGAAACAGAATCCGAATCAGAAGTACAAGATCAATGAAATCAGAATCAGAAGCACAAGAACAATAAAATCCAAACCAGGAGATCAAATCAAAAGTAGAAGAAATTAGAAGTAAAAGCAAAACGAATCAGAAACAGAACGCTGGAGAGGACCAATGGCGAAGAGCAGGGCGAGGACGCGAAGCGGAGACGAGGACCAAAAGCGGCGGCGAGGACCAGAAGCACCGTCAGTAGTGGCGGATCGCGACGACGACGAGGCACCCCTCTTCTTCTCCCTAGCGGTGTGTTTTCTCTCTCTTCACGAGCTCTTGGATGGCGGCAAGGCTCGCGTCTCCTCTATCCCCCTAGTTCTGATTTCCAACAGCGACGGCGGCTCCAAGCTTCGCCAGCGCCATTCCCCTTCCCCTTTCCCCTCTTCTTCCCTCTCCCTTCTCGTGATCCTCCCTTCTTTTCTCTCATCCGTTCTGTTTTTTTCTTTTTTTTTTTTAATTTATAATTTTTTTATTAAGAATAATTTAGTAATAAAAATTAAAATTTTGGTAAAAATGACGATTTTAAAACTAAGTTAAAATGTAGAGATAATTTTGTATGAAAATAAAAGGTTAAAGATGAAAAAATTTTTGACTTATACATTAGAGACTAAAATCGTACTTAACTCTATATTTAAATAGATCTTTTAAAACGTTGGAGACAACTTTAAATTTTGATAAAAAAAATTAAGATAAAAACGATGCATTATTATTCAAAATACTAATTTGAGTTTTATTCAAAATCTAATAATATACTTACTCTCTGATGTAAAAGATAAAATTAAATCTTTACTTAACACAAGAATAATATTAAAAGGACAAAATGATGTACATTTACATGATTTGCAAGTTGCAACATTCTATGAGTTGTTATAATTTCTCCACAAACGGAAAAAGGATCATTGTGAGATTGAGGTAGCAGGGGGATGAGAACTGAGCCCCAACAAAAAATTGGAATGGATTTTAGCTACATATAGAGGTTGATGACATGTAGCAATGTTATGAATCTGCAAAACATTGGTAGCTGTTATGTCAATTTAGGAGTTTTGGAAGTATTGTTGTGAAGAACACATTATGAGGCTTTAATTTGATTCCTTTGACAACTGTGCGGCTCGTGCTTCCACAGAGAGACTATGTTGACTTGTCGGAATTGGACTTTATTTTGAGTTGGACCATTTCCGAATATTCAATATCATTCTTATGGCTAATTTTTTTCGATATGGGATTAAGTTTGGTATAATGTTGGGTTATGAAATTTGGGAGAATTTTACACTGTTGTGACAGCGAAAAAAATTGGACGGTCCGATTTATGAATTTGGGAAAGTTTTATACTGTTGTGACGGCGTTCAGGTAAAGGGAAGAAATCGGACGGTCCAATTTAATGCAGTTGAAAAGAGACACAAATCGGACCATTCGATTTGTGGTTCATAAAAGGCAGTGCATGAAAATCGGACCCACCGATTTTATGCTTTACGTTCAAATTTTTTTGAGTCCAAAGAAATTGGACCCAGCGATTTTTTTGCTAAATGCGAAAAAATTTTACAAAGTCATGAAATCGGACTCACCGATTTTTAAGCCATCACACTTGCGTAAAGCAACATGTACTCTCATAATCCTATGATACTCCATCTTCTTCTCAATATGAAAAATAAAAAAATGTCATTCTTATATCTTAGTTAGGGTTTCAATATTATCTTAGTTAGAATACAACTAATATATTCATTTTTCTCTAATCACCTTTTTATAAGATTATACGATTTTAGAACAATGAAAGCATGCATAGATATTGGAAAAAGAATAAATAGGTCATGGCTTTTTTAATTAGAAGATAAATAAATTATAATTAATTAAAAAATACAAAAAAAATTATTTTTTAAAAAGATAAAGTATATTTTTTTGTTTCTAAAATTTATTAAAAATTTTAAAAATATCCTAAATTTTATTTTATTTCAATTTTATTCTAAAAAATTTTGATTTGCATCAAAATACAACTCTTGGCTAATTTTTTAAAAAATGTAGGATAAATTTAGAAATAATTTTACAAGAATAATTTTTAACAAGTAAATCAGATATAGGTATTATGTATTATTATTGGATTGATTATAAACTTTATGAAAATTTAGCTGTCAAAAGTATATTTGATGCAAATAAAAAACTTCAAAAATAAAATTGAAATAAAATAAAACTTACGGATATTTTTTAAATTTTTGACAAATTTCAAGAATAAAAAATATATGTTACCTTTTTTATAATGTAAGACATCTAAATTTTTATATAAAATTTATTTATCTTTTATATATTTTGAATTAAAAGATTTAGATGTCTCATATTTTAAAAAGTTAAGGCATTTTTGTAATTTCAATTAATAAAAAATTTATTTGCTTTTGAGTTAAAAAATTAAAAATTTATTTATCATTTTCTCTAAATATAAATACAGATACATATGAATACGTATAAACACAAATTTATTTATCGTCATCTCGTAAATTTTTGTAGGGACAATGGGAAGTTATGTCCCCCTCTCAAATTTTTTATAAAACTATTTGGTTAGAGTTTCCAATAATAGTTGTTAATCTATTGATATAACTAGTTCATTTGGTTAGAGTTTCCAATACAAAGTAAAATGTCATGTGTTCAAGTCTTATATTTTTTCATTCACTTAATACATTTTTTTTATTTCAAATAAATAACAACAATTAATTAATTAAAGACCAATGAAATCTTTAAACATTCCCAATATATAAATTAATTATTTTAAAGCTGATGTAGACAAGATTAAGAAATTAAGTTAAAATAGATTTTGTTAAAGATAATTTAGTTATTTATATGAAATTAGCTGTTTATATTAAAATAATTTCTAAAATTTTAATTGTATCAATTATATTTTTAAATTTGACAAAAATATATTATATTAATCTCTTAGTCTTTTTTTTATTAAATATTTATAAGGACTAATATGATATATTTTTGTCAATCTCAAATACGTAACTAATACAACTAAAATTTTAAAACTTATTTTAATACGTGTGACTAATTTTAAAAACTACTTTAAAGCCTAACTCAAATAACTCGTGAGAACTATAATTTTTACTAGCTTCGTGGTTCTTTTATATGCAAGACTTGAAATTGATAAAATGAGTTAAAATGAAGAATATACGCGTGACATTTCAACATATATGTTACTATAAGAATAAGAAAATTGTCGCTTAAAATTTAAAAAATGATTAGTTAAATCATTGTTATTCAAAAGAAGGATGACAAATTAATATTTTAGTAAGAAATTAATACATGCACGATTCCACTAATATTTTTTTTGTCTCGTTTTTAATAGTTAGGGACAAATTCATCAAATAAAAATATATTAAGTGACAAATTTATCAAATTAAAAACAAATTCTACTCCATAGTTTTGGTGAAAGACAAAATTTGAAATTTATTGTTTCTATAAATTATTCAAAAAAAAATGTAAAAATTAATTTGACACCATTAAGGATTAAATTGGTTTGATAAAACTATTCAAAATGGGAATTATTTAAGTTGAATTGAATACTCAGCTATCAAAACACATGTAATAATTTTGAAACTTAAAATTAAGGGAAGTTACGTTTTAACACAAGTATAAGATTTTAGGGTTACCGATATAGATTCCCAAAGATCCTCAAATTCTTTAGCTGTAAAAGATGAAACAGTATTGTACATTTGTATTTTGTATTGTGTGGTGTCATTTATTTATTTATTTGCTATAAGAGGCTGCCTTTATGTCTGTAATGAAAATGACATTACATAAAGTTGTGAAGGGAACAACACCAAATCACCAATACACCATTCATTTATTGGAATAATACTCTCATCTAAAGGAACTCTCTTCCATACCTTACATATACACTCACTCTGCTCCTGAAAAGTATGTAACAAACAGACTCTTTTAAAAAGATAAAAAATAAAAAAATAAAAATGATTATGATTTTGAAGTTGAGTTAATAGTTAAATTAATCTCTAAAAAATCGGTTATTTTTTAAATTTATTTTTGAAAAATTTTATCAATCAAATTAGTCATTTAAAGATTAAAAATTAATCATTCTTGTCTTTTCGTACTCAATTAATAGTTTCCGTCAATGATTGATGATATAAAATATTAACTGACGGCATACATAACACTTAACATGTTCAATTGGATGCTGAACAGATATATTTATAAAAATCTATCAATTTAATCTATTTTTTCAATTATATAAAGCATAATCCTAATATAATCTAACGATACTAAAATGATATATTTTTATAAATATATTTGTTTAATGTCTAATTATTAAATATATTAGGTGTTATGTATAATGTGAGTTAACATAT
The DNA here is from genome assembly GCF_000817695.3 of Arachis duranensis. Classification (NCBI taxonomy): domain Eukaryota; kingdom Viridiplantae; phylum Streptophyta; class Magnoliopsida; order Fabales; family Fabaceae; genus Arachis; species Arachis duranensis. The sequence continues at coordinate 16,966,896 of NC_029775.3, forward strand.
CATATCATCCATTGTTAATAAAAACTGTTTATTGAATGACTGAAGGACAAAAATGGTTAATTTATAATCTTTAAAAGATCGATTTAATTGATAAAATCATTCAATAATAAATTTAAAAAAGGAATCATAATTTAAGAACTAATTTGACTATTAATCTTTAAAAGTTAGTACAGCAAAGAAAATCTATCAAAGAATTTGAAACTAAAAGGAATGAAGTTATCATCATCATAACTTGTCGTATTAAAAAAGCATGTTAATTATGCAAAAATTAAACTTGATTACTTTAATTTTGGTGAGGTAGCTCCATTAGGAGAAATTGAAGTGTCCGATTAGTTAAATACCATCACCACGTTACTTGTGTGAAATATTATAATAAAACGTTGTTTTCACTCGTGACGTAGATAAGAGACTAAAAAGAATACATAGCCTAGAAGCTAAAATAATATACTAATAAATGACTAAAATTCACGACTTTAATTTGAGTTTGGATTAGAATCGGAAAACCTAGGTTGATGCGTGAAAATTGTTTTATTACATTTTTAAAAGTTATGAATATCAAGAATATGATATTCTCAATCAAATTAAAAAATTCTTTTAATACACTCTATTTTACATTAGACTGAATATCTATACCTAGTTCAATTTAGACGAAATACATTTTAATATATATTGATTCATTTGATATCAAAATTAACTAAACTTAAGTTGATTAAATGATTAACTTACTCATTTTTTAAAATTGTTTTACATCTATAAAGATCAAACTATATCATCAACAAATGTGAAAATCCTAATAAATGGGACTCCTAATATGTTTGACCTAACCCCACTCTTAAGAAACTAAATACAAATTTGATTTTAAATGCCAACATAGAGATATGTTCATAACCAATTTCGTATTTTTGAAAATATTCTCAATATTTATTAGTGGTGTTTTGATATTAATGAATATGACTTTATTACGAATTAACCCAAGTTTTTACGTATAAGGGGGAAAAAGAAAATCACATTTTCCTCTTTTAAATTTCTGAATTTCTCACAAACTATGAAAATAGGATTGGTTTGGATATATAAAACTAGCTGAGGTATAAGTTATTTTATTCTTCTACTTTAATAACAAGCATTTTACGTGAGTGATGAAACAACTCTTCAGTTGCTTTCATGAATAAGAATTGTGATTAAATCATATTTGCTATAACTTCACGAGAGTTTCTTTCTATTATTACCAATAATAGCTATTATTATTGATGATCTTCATTATTGGTTCAATAATTGGGTAAATCCAAAATCGATTTTGGCATCACTCTAATATTCTAATTAGAATCTTAGCAAAAATGTTTTTGAAAAATACAAATTGATCAATATTATGACATTGTTTAATTTGTGAGCATGTGTAGGCTGTAGCAATTCTAACACGAGATAAGATACTGTTTAATTAGGGCAAGCTGTTTAGTTTAATTTTAATAGCTAAAATTTGGTCACAAACATGCATGCTTATAAGGAATAGAATTAGCACGTGAAGGCTCAAATTATAAGTGTCATTCAGAATTGAGTTGTTGCTCGTGTTAAATTAATATTTGAAGGACAAGATTTTAGAATTGAAGGGGAAAATGGTGGCATTCATCATGCATTAAAATCGATGTTCAATATTAATATAACCATATTATATGTATATTAAAATTAANTACATGTAAAAAATTATAAAAAATCAATTTTAGCTATCGATCATTAGCTAACTATAGCATTTTAGTTTATAATTTAGAATTTAAGATTTATGATTTAGAATTTAAAATTTAAGATAAACGAAGCTATTTAAAAATATTTGACTGGACAAAAATATTACTCTATAATATATAACATAATCTAAAAAACTCTAACTAATTCTAACAACTTTAACTAATTTGCCACGTCAAATTGTTAGTATATATTTCTTACATACAAAAAGACGTCCTAAAACTAAAAAAAAAACCTTTATCAGTGATTTTTTTTAGAATTTGGATCTCAAAGATTTGATTCGGATGATTTTCTTGGCTATATAATAGAAAGTAAATAATTTCTCTAAAACTACGCATCCCTCTATGTTAGGAGTCCCAAGTTCAATTGAAGTAAATTTTGAGTTTGACCTCTCATTTTTATAATTTTGAATATACTTTTTTTCCTTCTTTCTTTTCAACCTTAATTCTTTAATTCTCTTCTTATTCTTCTAAATCATTTTTTCATCCGAATTCATTCCTTACAACCTTTTCTCCTTCTTTCACTCTTTCTATTCTTCTTATCTTTCTCTCACTATATCATTATCACACTGTAATTCGTATTATGAACCTAAAAGGAGGAAAAAAATTCACATCTGAACCCAAAGAGTATAGAAAAAGAGGAGGAATTGATATTTGTGACAAAGAAAGATTTTTTTAAGGGACTGAAAGCATATACTAAGAGTCTATTTGATCATGTGTTTGCTGATAAGGTCTTTTTAATAGGAACTATTGACAATGCATTGAAGACTATTTGGAGGAGGTCGGATGAATTTAGATAAACGGAATTAGGATCAAACCAATTTTAATTTTTCTTTAAGAACGAGTTAGATATACTCAAAATTGAGAAAGAATACCCATGGCTTTTTAAAAATTATGTTTTACATGTTTGGAGGTGGACAAATGCTGACTTTTAGGAGTACGAAGGAATTAGTTCTTTTCCCATTTGGATTCAATTATGGGAGATTTTAGAAAAATTCAAGACTGTTGAAGTTGGTCGTAAATTGGATGAGAAAATTGGTAAGATTATTGATATTGACTTTTTTTCTTTTAGAGAAAAAAAAATTCAGAATATTTAAATCTAGAGTTCTGATCAATGGTGATAAAAAGGTGAAGGACTCAATTCGAATGGCTGCTCCAGGAGGTAAATTGCTGGAATTAGATTGAGATATAAGCGTATTGGAATCTTCTGCATCTATTGTACTCATCTTAGACATGATTCAAAGCACTGCCAGATTTTCAAGTCAGACTCTACTTCAGATGATATTAAAGTGAAAAGCATTAGCTACTGGATCAAGACTAATCAGGTAGGAAAAATAATTGACAATGACAGTAATGATAATGCAAGCAATTTTAACAATCAACAATCTAAGCTTTCACAATAAAAAAAAAAAGCCTACCCCTTCTTGGTTGCTTGAGAGTTTTATAAGTTGAATATGAAGGATGAAAGGAATGAAGTTTCAAGGAGTATAGAGTCTCTCAGCTAAATTTTGGAATTAGCTTGGCAGTTATTGATAAAATTTGATTCTTCTATTATGTTAGAGAATATCACAAACTCCATGAATGAAATCCAGAAAGATAATCATATGATAATAAAAGAAGTTAATAGCAAAAAATTAAAAATTAGATAACAAGACAAAGTCATAATTCACTTAACCAACTGGGTGGGACAAAAACGAAGAGTCTCTAATAAAGAAGATGAGTTTGTGGCTAAAAAAATATATGTTGAATAAAAGCCAATTTTCGATCAGAGGGTGGAGGGTGCCAGCCGGTCAATAGAACTTTAAGGCCCATGAGAGTGTTATCGTGGAATTGTCGGAGTTTGGGGAGACTCCTGATAGTTCACAACCTTAAAGGGATTGTTCAATCCTACTCCCTCGAGTTGGTTTTTCTTTGCGAAACAGAAAACCAATCTCGACAAGTGGAAAGAAAATTCAAAGCTTGTGGCTACTCTAATTGGAAAATTATTGATCTTTCTGGTAGTGCGGGTGGACTTGTATTGGCATGAAAGGATGATTTTGTTGTTCAGACTATTAGTGATTCTGAGTTTTATATTGATAAAAGATGTCTCTTTTAACATTGAATGAAACTTTGTAGGCATTTATTTAAATTATAATGAAAATATTCGGCTATCCAATTCTAAAAAATTCTTTTGGTGCTCTCCCAACTCTAAGATAAATAAGTTATTATTGATAATTTTAATTTTATTATTGATCAAGGTGAGAAACTTGGTGGTAATCCTAAATCTCATTGTTCTATTGCTCCCTTTAATGACTTTATTGGAGATAACTCATTGATTGATTTGGGAATGGTAGGTTTAGACCATTTACTTGCAGTAACAGACATAGAGAAGGTGAACTAATTCAAGAAAGGCTTGACAGAGTGTTTATTGATGAATTTAATTTTGGTCCCAATTATACTCTCAACCCATGGTCTATACATTATCAAAGGCAGGTTCTGATCACACCCCTCCTTTTAAACACTAACTATTAATCGGAGAGATCAAAGAGGAGATTCAAGTTTTAATCCTGCTCATGTGGTGAAGAACAAATTTGGAACTTCATTAGCGAGGTCTGGAACTCAGATATAGAAGGTTCAACGATGTTCAGATTATTTCAAAAGTTTAAATTTGTTAGACGCTGATTGATTTTCTAGCAAAAGAACACCTCTGCTAATTCTAAAAAGGAGATTGTATAAGTTACTGCTCTTTTAGAACAAAAACAGTCATCGGATATCATGAGAGGCACTGAATTACTTGAGCTTAAACATCGGCTTGAAAAAATCATATTTGTATAAGAAATTTTATTGAAAAACAAATCTAGAATTAAATAATTGAAGGAAGGATACCAAAATATAAACTTCTTCCATCAAGGATTTAAATCTAGAACTAGAAGAAATAAGATATGACATCTGTGAAGGGATAACAGAAATGTGGTAACAATCAATGCTGATATTGTTAAGATGGTTGATAAGAGTATTTTCATGTCTTCCACTCAGGTGGATCCTAAATCTTTTTTCAAAACTTCGAGCCTAAGGCTATAACTAACATGAACCGTAAGGTCAGAAGACCTATTTCTATGCATGAGGTGAAAAAAGCTACTTTTAGTATCCACCCTTAGAGTGCACCGGGAAAAGACGGTATAACGATTAAATTCTTTCAATTTTATTGGGATATAGTGGGAGAAGACGTATTCTGAACTGTGAGGAGTTTCATTGTTGAAAGTAAAATTTTGAAAAGTTTTAACCACACTTATATCTGTCTAGTACACCAAAAGTCCCATATACAAGTGATATAATTCAGGTATGGCTCTTCAGTTTATCCTCTGTCGTCTACAAAATCATATCGAAGGTACTAGTCTACAGACTCCAATGGTATATGAATAAGGTAATTATTCCTACTCAAAGTGCATTCTTAAAAGGTAGACTTATTTCTAATAACATTCTTATAGCATACAAATGTATGCACTACTTTAAACAAAAGACGTGAGGCTTGGGATACGAAATGACACTCAAGTTTGATATGAGTAAAGCCTACAATAGGGAGGAGTGGCATTTTCTATGGTTTGTTACAAAGAATTTGGGTTTTGAATCGAGATTCATTGAATAGATTCATGAATTGATGACAACCGTTTCTTATTCTGTATTGTGGAAGGTCAACCCTATGATTTTTTTTAAATAAAATAGAGGCATCCATCAAGGTGACCCTATATTCCTTTTTCTTTTCTTATTATGTGCAGAAGGACTTTTCGTCTTGCTACACAAAACAGAGTGAAACAGTCTCATTCGAGAAATTCGAATAAACAGAGGATGCCCAACTATAAATTACATGCTATTCGCTGATGATTCCATTCTATTCAGTAAAGTCTCGAAAGATAGTTATGCCTCTATTTTATAATTATTAGGATCTTATGAGAGCTCTAGTGAATGAAGAGTTAATCTTAATAAATTAGCCTTGTTTTTCAATAATAACACTCATGGGCCAATTAGAACTAGGGGTGGAAATAGGCCAGACTAGGTTAGACTTCACTCTTAACAGATCAGTCCTGTAATGTATTTAATAGCCTGAGCCTGGCCTGTAGATTGTTATCAATTTTATTTTAAGTACTAAGCCTGACATGTTATTGAATCTAACATGGCGTGAAACTTAATAAAAAGTCTAATATATAAAGTATAACATTTAAAATTTTTAATAACTATTTTAGTTATAAAAAATATTTTTATATTTATTTATATTTTAATAGGCTCAAACAAGTCTGACAGGTTTATTAGACTATTTTGTGAGTCTAGATCTGGCTTATTAACAGAATTAGACTTTTAAATTAGTTTGGACCTGAAACTATTTTATGATAAGTCAAGCCAAACCGAATATAGGTCAGGTTGTAGGCACTTGATAGGCCGCCTGACCTATTTCCACCCCTTAATTAGAATTTTTCTAACAGCCCAACTGAATATTTCTTGCATAGATGCACATGATAAATATTTGGATCTACTGAAAAAAGAAACATTCAACTTAATCAAAGATAAGGTTCTCAAAAGGACACAAAGATAGAGAATGTGCTTATTATCTAATAAAGGAAGACATGTATTACTCCAAGTAGTTGGTGAAGCCATACCAATCTACACTTTCTCATGTTTTAAACTTCCGGACAGCTTGTTAAATGAAATTCATAGTATTCTAACCCAGTTCTAGTGGGGCAGCAAGGTTCTCAAAGGCAAATAATGTGGATTAGTTGGGATAAGATTACTAGGTCTAAAAAAGAAGGTGGACTTGATTTCAAAGATCTCAGGACTCAAAACCTGGCTCTTTTAGGTAAATAAATTTGAAAAATCATGACTTAACCTAATGCTTTTTTTTCTAAAATACTTAAAGATAAATACTTCAAATTTAATTTTATTCTTACAGTAGAAGTTGGAACCTTGCCTTCTTGTGGTTGGCAAAATATTCTTGAAGGGAGGTGAGTTGTAGAGAAATGCATTAGTTGAAAAGTAAGTTTTGGTGATATCCGAATCTTCAGTGAATCATGACTCCCTCTTCCTTACTCCACTGTTCTACCATCTGCGGCACTACTATCAGATAGTTACCATCTATTATAAGTGAAAAAGGCCTGTTTTTGTCAAATAAATAGTGTAATCAAGCATTAATCTCATACATTTTTCTTCAAAAATTGCTCAACGAATCCTCTCCGTAATCCCAGGAGAAAGTGAAAACACAATTCAATTGGTGATAAATAGAGCAAAAATATATGATGTTGTATCAAGGTACAGGATTGTTTACCAATTTTATCATACTTCCATTGAATTCTGTCTGAACTTCATACAACAGAGGCCAGTTTGGAGTCATTTATGGAAGCTAAAAATTTTTCACAAACTTCTGCTCTTTGCGTCCAAAATCGTCCATGGTAAGCTTCCTATTCTGCTTCTCAACCACCAACGATTCTCATTCATTCCGACAACTTGCCCAATCTGCAAGTCAACACCAGAATCACTCATGCATTGTCTATTTTTTTTGTGGAGACGCTAATCTAGTGTGGAAGAAGAATCATTTATCTTACCTCATCCCAGACTCTATATGTTCCTTGTTTTTCAATTGGTAGAAAGATTCAATGTTACAAACTAGACTTCAAGAAACAAGTTCTCATAGAGCTCGACTAGTTTTGATTATAGCTTGAAATATTTAGAAAGAGAGGTGTCGATGAGTTTTCGAGCATATTCAGGAGTCTCTAAAAGAAGTGCTAGCAACATCGTTTAAGTTGAATAAGAAACTATCTATTTTGCCTTATGTATAATATCCTAATTTTTTTTCTTATTTATTTCTTTATATTATTTTCTTTTTACAATTTTATTTATTCTATTTATTCGTGAATATTTAATTTTTTTTTATTTCTTTTGTCCTAATTTTTATATATTATATTTATTTTTCTATTAAATAAAATACCACCATTGTGTTTAGAGAAAAAAAAAAGCATACTGATCTAATGCGCAGATTAAATATCTAGCGTCAGATAAAATATGATCAGGTTAATTATATTACTAATGTAGAACAACATTTTTCAGCTCACTGTCTAGAGAAATTTAATTATTTAATTTTAATGGATTTAATTGGGTCTGAATTATTGGATATGAATGGATTAAACGCTTATTCAGAACACTAGAAATGCAACATATTTCACATAATCAACCCCAGGCCCCAGCTAGTCTACGCCCACTCATCAAAGTTTCATTTGCCCTCTAAACAGAAAATTAATGCCTATTTTCTCGGGTAAGGATATTGTTGCCCCTTGTTTTAGACATCTTGAGATATTTATGAGAATTTTTGTAAAGTGAGTTTACACTTATACTAAATTATATAATATGACATTAATAAAAATAATTTTTTTATATTAATTATGTGAATAAATATCTACAAAAATAAATATAATTACATAATTTTATAAAATATTTTATACTATTAATATGTCAAAATTAAATTCTATTAATAATATCAAATATTAGTCATTAAATTTTTAATAAACTAATCCATTAATTGATATTGCTATTTTTTTTTTTTGGTCGATAATTGATATTGCTATGACTAGGTAAAATTCGCATGCTAATTTAACTTACTACTAATTTTGAGCCCACAACATTCAGGTACGTATGTCACAAAAAGACACAACACAGTCATTAACTCAACCGTCCACCTAGCACCACCAGAAATAGTTAGCCACCTCCACCACCAATCTACCTTCTCTTTGAATATATAAGAAAAATTGCGAAAATATTATTAGGGCAACGAACTTATATCCAAGCTATTATAAAGAGAAATAACTAATATAAAGAATAATTGACAACAGCATTCAATATTTTTTTTATAATTCATTAATTAAATTTTTTATAAAATATTAAATTCGTACTTTCATATACCATAACTAATTTGTAATTAACTTTTTATATTGTTAGTATAATATCCACACTTCAATTGGCCCCAAGATCACTCACTTTCTTAAGTAATACTATCATATTTGTAATCTCTCAAACTCACTAACACTCATAAAATAATTGAATAAAGAAGGACTTCACATAATCATATATGAAACACACAATACACAAAGCATATGTGCCTTTATATAGACAATGCTTTCTACTAAAATAATAATTTATAAATCACTCAGTTTTGTAATGACCACCATTTTATGAGTTGGCTTCATGAATCATCTTTCAATTTGTATTCATGTAGTTTCATAATCTTCTAATTTCAATTCAATTTGATTTTGAATTTCTTCAATATTGTAGAATGTTGTAGTTGTGCTATTCTCTTGAATATTCTTCAAAACTCTTCAAGCTTCTAATATGTTAGCTTCTAGCAATATCTAGCTAATTGATGATTATTGTATTCAACTCAAACTTTGCTTCTTTAATTCTTTAACCATGTTTAATAAAAATTTTAATTCATGCAAGTTGATAGATAGCACAAAAAATTTGTAAAATCTTGGTGATAAACCATAAACTTGTAACCACTTTGAATTCAAATTGAATTTTGTTTTTGACTTTTCTAAATTTTTATTACTTGCATATTTCTTGATTTAATTTTCTAACATATATACATCTAATATCATTATATTTATATTATAAATTCTATATATATATTTATATTATTTTTTATTCAACAAATTAAATATTAATTTGTTATAAATTGAAATATTTTATCACTAGCTAATATATTATTATATGTACAAGAACATTTAATACTTATTTAAATGAAAAAGTGAATAAATTAGTTAATTCTTTAAACATTTAAACACAAAAGGATATATATTATTATATGTACAAGAACATTTAATACTTATTTAAATGAAAAAGTGAGTAAATTAGTTAATTCTTTAAACATTTAAACACAAAAGGGTAAAGTGGTTAAAGATAAAGTAAGCTAGCTAAACTAGGTATTTCAAAACAGTACTTAGAAGTTAGAACTCATGAGTGGCTCACTCTTTGAAGCTTGAAACTCCATTTCCACTACCTCACGGCATCCTTCGTTCTACCACTAGCGGTGGCCATTGTGGTGGCACTTCCCTTCCTTTTGCCGGTGACTATTTCACAGAAGCATTCTCAGACCTTATCATTTCCTTCCTCGGATGGCGCCTCCTTCGCCCTCGTTCTTCTCCTCATCTTGATCCTCCTCTACAGTAGGGTCTCATTCTTTGGAGATGATTCTGATGACTGAACTAGTTAATCATGTGTTATCAATGCCGTTGCTAGATCTGCCTCTCATATATACTACATTGTGTTGTATGTATTTTGTATGATGTAATGTATATTCTACATCTTCTTTGTTTTGTTTCAACTTTTAATGTTCGATGACGATGATAATATATGTTATAAACTTATAATGGTCCGCTGGTGTTGTAAGTTGTATTAATAAGTATTTTCAAATGGGTAATAATATGCTCTATTTAACAATTAAATTTAATTTTGGTGCATTTTATTTGTGTGCAAAAGTAGAACAGTTTAAAACTGGATGTTATTGAACAACTATATAAAAACGTGGACAATTGTAACAATTGTAGTTTATTATGGACCCCAATTTTGGACAATGAAGTATGTTAGTAAATATCTTCTAAAAGGGACTCAGGACTCAGGAGTCAGGCCTCTATGAACATGGGAAAAGGAAGGATGAGGCAACATGTTCCAGTGTCGGTGCACCATATATATATTATGTAGCAGCCCAAACAGCCATGGCTTTCTCTTACTTTAATTTACTGTATGTTTTATATCTTTGTTGACCATTTTGTTCGCTATGCGCATGCTTAGCTACCTAAGGCCTCTTTGATATAGCAATGCCATGTCTCCAAAAAGGAACGGTGTTAGAAGGGACGGATCCAGAAATGATATTATGGAGAGCTAATAACACATATAATATTAAAAATTATGTAAAAAAATTATATAATATAAGATATATAATGTATTACAAAAATATATCGACAGAGAATATATTTTAAAGTAAAAAAATATGTGTATACTTTTTACTAACGAAGTGGTCGATTCTTCTTATCATAAAATTCACCGATAGTAGAATTTGTATCAAATTTTTCATTAATTTTCTTTTCAATATAATTAAAAAAACAATTAACAAGAAATTCATCTTTTATTTTGTTTCTAAGTTATTTTTCACAATATTCATAGTTGAAAAAGATCTCTTAATTGTAGCAGTTAAAATAGAGAGAATTAATACCAAATGAATAAAAAAAATAAGTAGAAAAAGAATTCACTTCATGAGATTTAAAATTTTTTATTTAATTAAAAAATATTAGTAATAATATCTTTTTCAGATTTCTTTAATATTCTTACTTATTTTTTAAATATTAAAAATTATTAATATTTAAATTAGATTGGACTTTTATTTATACTAGACTAAATAAATTTAAAAAAAATTAAATTATACATAATAACTTATTACTATTAAAAAAAGTTGGGAAAGCCGAGGCCGCCACTCTCCCCCCTTATGTCCGTCCCTTAGAAACACATCTTTCTTGGGTGAAAGTAAAACTAAATGATATAATAATACTATTTATTGTAAAACAACTAAATAAATAAATAAGGAAGATATAATATAAAATAAAGAAGTGTTGATAGAAGACTCTAATATTAATATAATTAGCTCAATAGAAATTATTCATATATTATAAGTAGTAACAAAAGAAAGAGAGAGAGAGAAACTATTCATAAAGAATAAAGAGAGAGAAAGATATTTTAGTAATATAAAGGAAGAGAGAGGATTTTATTATTGCTTGTGTGTTGTACGTAAGGCTATGAAGCCTTATTTATAGCTTTACAAATTCAGCTTTCATTAAAGTTGGTCTACATAATAATCTCATCTTTCTCTCTTGAAAACTTTCAGCATTAATGGGCATCCATCTGTCATTCTTATCACAACACTCCCCCTTGGATGACCATTTAGGATTATTGTCTCGTTAAAACCTTACTAAAGAAAAACCCAGTGGGAAAAAACCTTAGTAAAGGAAAAAGAGTACAATATCCATTAGTGATGGGGACTGCCTCATTAAAAACCTTGTCAAGAAAAACCCAATGGGAAAAAAAAACCTGACCAAGGAAAAAAGAGTACAGTCTTCCCCTCTTGCCGACATCATTTAATGTCTTGAAATCGGCACATCCCAATCTCATGTACCAATCTTTCAAAAGAGGATTTTAGGAGTGACTTTGTAAATAAATCTGTCAGATTGTCACTTGAGTGGATCTGTTGGACATCAATTGTCCCTTGATTTTGAAGATCATGAGTGAAGAAGAATTTGGGAGAAATATGCTTTGTTCTATCGCCTTTGATGTATCCACCTTTAAGTTGAGCAATGCATGATGTATTATCTTCAAACAGGACAGTTGGAGCTATCTTATGATCAATCAGTCCACATGATGACAGAATATATTGGATCAAACTCCGGAGCCAAAAACACTCGCGACTTGCTTCATGAATCGCTAGTATTTTGGCATGATTAGAGGATGTTGCAGCAATCGTCTGTTTCGTGGACCTCCATGATATAGCTGTTCCACCATATGTGAACAGGTATCCTGTTTGAGATCTCCCTTTATGTGGATCAGACAAGTATTCAGCATCTGCATAGCCAACTAGTTGTGACTTGGATCCATAATGATAGAACAATCCCATATCAACCGTTCCATGAAGATATCGAAAGATCTGTTTGATTCCACTCCAATGTCTTCTGGTTGGAGAGAAACTATATCTTGCTAGTAAATTCACCGCGAATGATATGTCAGGTCGCGTATTATTAGCAAGATACATTAGCGCTCCAATGGCACTAAGATATGGTACTTCAGGACCAAGGATATCTTCATTCTCTTTTTTAGGACGGAATTGATCCTTTTCCATATCCAAAGATCTTACGATCATTGGGGTACTCAAAGGATGTGACTTATCCATATAAAATCTTTTCAAGATCTTCTCTGTGTATCTTTACGATCATTGAATTAATATTTTGAAAGGATAAAAATAATTTAGAATTGAAAATCGAACACTAATCTTAAAGGTTTTGGCCCAAAGTAGGCCAAACGGACCTAAAACGCTAACGGGTTGGACCGGACCCAAATCGGGTCCAAGGCCCAATATATATATATATATTCACATCCACCTTCTCGTGACCATAACTTGAGCTACGGAGCTCCGATTGACGAGCCATTTGCGGCCACACGAAGCTCTCACCGAGCTCTTCGTTTCTATTTAAACAAAGTTGTAAGATTTTCGAAATATATGCTCTAATTTCCATTCCAAACAGTTCTGCATTTTGTTCTAGTTCTTGAGTAGATTTTATAGTTTTGTTTGTTTAGGAGTGATCTAGCATTGGAATATTGTTGGATTTTGCCACTAATCTCTTTGGATAAGGTAAGGTCTCACTAAATTCATGTGTTTAGTTATTTTTGTGAACCCTAGGTTTGATGTTTATATGTTATGTGATGTTAGATTGAGTTTTGGTGTTTGTTAGAGTTGGTTTGAGGCTTTGGATCGAGTTTGGTGGCTTCATTTTGGTGTTTGGTGCATTTTGAGAATCGACCAAGGTATGATTTTGTTTTTTTATGTAATATGTAATGTTTATGGACACTTAGGCTAGTTGATCCTAAGATAGGATTGAATCAGAGTTGTGTATGATTATTATATGTGAATTTATATTTGATGATGAGAAGTATGATATGGAGTGTTGGAATGTGTGATATATGAGTTATGGTAATAATATGATGAGTACTGGTGTTATTTATGTTCATGGTGTTGATTATGGAGATTGAGATTGAATAATGATAATTATGAGGATTTATGATTGGAGATGATAAATGATGTTTATGATGAGTGAATTTTACAAATTGTTGATGATTGAGATCTTAAGTTGAAAATTATGAATTTGTGTTGATTTATGGTGGGAAGGTTGAGTGAATTAGGTGTGGAAGTGATGGAAGTACAATAGAATGGTAAGGTGTAGTGTGTGATAGTGTTTTATGATGTTTGGGTATGTTTCGGTTTGTTTTGGCTATGAAATTTGGAAATTTGAGAATTTTGATGTTTTTGTGTAAAACTTGATTTTTGGTGAACTTTGATGGATTATAACTTGAGCCTCAGTTTTCGAAATTAGTTAAAATTTATCTTAAATTAAATTTCATTAAAAGATCTTTAAATTGATATAAAATTTGATGAAAATAGATTTTTGTAGAGGAAGTTATGAATGTTTAAAGTTTGGGGTTTAAAATTGATTTCTACAACTTTGCAAAATTTTCTAAGTCTGTAGTGCATGCGTATGAATTCCCCTATACGCATTCATGCCATTCTGTTTGGCACCTGTGCGTACGCATACATGTGTATGCGTACGCGAAATGGGCCAAAATGTATGTATGCGTACGCATACACCGTGTTTTACTGAAAAATAGTTTTTCTTCACTTTTAAAGGATTTTCTAGCTTTCCAAACTTCTTTATCTACTGTTTAAGATTGCTAACTAGTAATTAGAACTTGAAACTAATAGAGATGGGTTAATGAGCTAAATTGGTAATTTTCTGTATGGGTTTAGAAGACGGCAACTTAGGTTTTTGAAGTTGTGGGTGAACTAGCGAAGTGTTTTAGTGGCAATGGCTTGAGAACTTGTGAATGGATGGTAACTTGTGAAATTAAGAACTGATGATGGTTATGATGAGCTTGATGGTTATTGAAGGAGAGTGTGTCAGGAACTATATCCTTGGAATATTGAGACTTGAAGATTGAAAGTGGATTGAGATGAGAAAATGATGATGGCTGGTGATGATTTGAGGTTGATAGACTTGTTGGAGGTGGAAAGTGTGCCAGGCACTATATCCTTAGAACGATTTATAATGTACCATATGTTGTTGTTTTTCTTCTCTATCCAAGAGTGTGCCAGACACTATATCCTTGGAGCATGCAAGTGTGCCAGGCACTATATCCTTGGAACGATACAAAAGTGTGCCAGGAGCTATATCCTTGGACGTGGCAGAAATGTGACATCTAAAAGGGTGTGTCGGGTTGGCATTTATGGACCGACAAGTGATATCACAAGCCAATAGGACATGCATTCATCATGTGCATCTTCTATGTGTTTCGTTTGCTTTACCTAATTGCATCTCTTACCTAAATGAATAATATGCTTATTTGCTAGTTGTTTTACTTGCTGTACATGTATATTACTTGTGTTTTACTTGCTTGTATTATTTGTGATTGTTTGGTATTGAGGAGGTTAGGTAGGCGGCGGCGATAGGATCGCGTGGAGAGTAGGTTGGTGACGAATGTAGGATACAACGGTGTGATTTGATATTAGTTAGAAATCCCCTAAGTTTAGATAACCCTGTTTATAGTTTATGGTTTATGGTTTAAGTTATTTATTTTTGTTAAGCTTGAAAATTAGTATTGACGTGAAGTTCTAGTATTGCCTTCGACGTCCCGGAACTTTACATCTTACATATTAGGCACTATTACTAGGGGTGGCAAAGCA
>NC_029775.3:16982435-17002960 GCF_000817695.3 Arachis duranensis
CCATCCTGCCCCGCCAAAACCCACCAATTTGGCGGTGCGGGTTTGGCGGGTTTTTTTAATTTGACGGGCTCCAACTCCTAGCCTGACCCGCCTTTTTAGCCGGTTTAGCAGATTGGCCCTACGGGCTCGACCCATTTTGCCACCCCTAACTATTACCATACTGAGAACCTCCGGTTCTCATATCATATGTTGTTGATGTTTTTCAGATGCATGTCGTGACCCACCTCGGTAAGTTATGAGATGGTAATGGAGTGGAGAATCTTATGCTCTCTTTTGGTATTTTTTATTATTTTGTTGTAGTACTTTCTGTCACTGTTCTGTTTTAGACTTTATGGCCTTAGAGGCTTGATTTGAGAGATAAGTTGTATAAGTTGTTTTAAACTTCAAATCTATGTTGTATTCAGTTTGACTAGCCAGCCTAAACTCCGCAGGCTGTGACTAGTCCTCTCTTTGGTATATCAAACTTATATATATACATCTTATTTATTTTAATTATTACCTTGTGTATCCTGGAGCTATCTACAAGGTTTTACATATATTATGTCTCGTTACGTTCGTAAATATGCGTTTAGTTATCGTGTGTCAACGCTTCACATTTCGTAATTTCACTTTATGCAATTTGAGCTTTTATTCCTTTATCGGGCTTCTAGTATTATTATTTCTTTCTCTCTCTCTCTCTCTCTCTCTCTCTCTCTCTATACAGCTCGCCAGCGTACAAATAAAGCAGCGACATCGACGGTAGTGAAACGACAATATCTTACTTCTGGCATGGCTAAAATGGAAGCAAAAACAAATAGCAGAATAAGAAAAACAAGAAACATAAGAAGAAGAAAGGTGTAGCGTATCATATTGTGCACCTTACCTTACCAGGGGCCGCACAGTTGTCTGGCAAATTCAATGTCGCAAGATCATGCCCAACTTAATAGTAGTGTCATATGCCAACATATATTTTTCATGGTTCATGTTGACACGATGATTGGTAGAAAGGGTTGCAGGGTTTAGTAGAGTCAGCTTATGGGTACAAAGTTTCGTACAAAAAGGTTTGGCATACAAAGCATAAAGCAATTGCAAAAATTCATGGAGATCTGGACAACTCATACAATCAACTTTGGAAGTATTTCAATGCTTTGCAAACTTTCGTTCCAAGTATATAAAACATGTTAATTTATTTGCTTTTGTTATTCTTGGTAACTGGAATCCTTTCTCCTTTGTTATTAAATGTTATTAAATGTAGGGGTGTAAGTTACCAAATCGAATCGAAATTTACCGCAAAACCGAGATGAAATTTACAACAACTGAATAGAAAACCAAAAAAATCAGTTTTTTGGTTTTTTTTCTGAATTAAAATGATCGGTTCGGTTCGATTTTTGGTTGGTTCGGCAGAAACCAAACTGAACCGAACCAAACCAAAGAAGTGGCTTAGTAATGCATTGAAATAGAAATTTTAGACTTAACAAATGTGTTTGTTTTATGTTTAGTTGTTGAAATGAGTTGAAATTGTGTTGAATTTGAATGTAATGTAATGTTATTTTAGTTTATTGATTGTTTTGAACATCATTTTACTGGGATTAATTTTCTGTTAGTTAGGATTTAAAAACCGAAAAAACCGACCGAACCAAACCACTTTTGTTTCGCTTCGGTTGTTGTACAGATAGCAAACCGATTGGTTGGTACTCTGTGAAAACCAAACAGATCGGTTTGGTTGATTTTTAGTCCAAAACCAAACCAAACCGAACCGATAACACCCCTAATTAAATGAACATACCCATCTCAGGAACAATCGTTAACCTACAAACTAGGTTGTACTACGTTGGCAACATGTTGGATTGTGATAGTGTTGTGTTTTATCAAGTATTTTGATAATTCCATTGTGTGTTGAAGCATTCAAGCACTGCAAGCCTTTGGTATCAATCAACAGAACACACTTGTATGGAAAGTACATAGGCACCCTATTGATGGAAATTGCACAAGATGAGAATAACAACATTCTGTTGATCGCTTTTGTGATTGTCAAGAGAGAGAATATGGATTCGTGGTTCTTTTTTCTTACCAACCTAAGGAGGCACATAGCTACTCAACCAGGGATTCTGCTGATTTTCGATAAGCATGCTGCAATAAAGGCAGCATTGGAGCGAGATGGGTTTGGGTGGAAACATAATGTTTATTGGATGAGAAATTTTGCCTCTAACTTTGTAGCAAATTTCAAGAGTAAAGAGGATAAAGAGCACCCACTAAACGATGGATACTTGAAGACGCAAGAGCAAGCACAATATTACCTTGAGTTAATCAGCAGCGAGGATCCAACCACGTCTCCGGCAATGATGGCGTGGATCCAAGGGTTAGAGCATCCTAAGTGGTTACAACATCGTGATGAGGGCTACATATATGGTCATATGACCACTAATCTTTCTGAGTGTATCAACTCCGTTCTCAAGGGAACTCATCACCTCTCGGTGTACGCAATTGTAAAGTCTACCTACCATCGTCTTAATGCATTGTTTGTGAACAAAGGTCAACAGGCACAAGCCCATATCGGATGCGGCAGATATTCTCGCAATTCCTGCAAAAGGCAATTCATGCAAATCGAGAGGGGATTCCACAAGTGCTTGTGACATCGTACAACAAAGCTAGGTCAATCTTCATGGTCGATGAGAGAAGCATAATAGAATCCTGCACGTCGTAAATAAGGCTCAAGTCTCCATGTTCGGATCAGGCGGATTTAATAAAAAAACGTCAACTAATGTACCATGCGAACTTAGAAGACGTATTGGCTGCAAAATCAAACCAGTAAAAAAATTCAAAATCATTTTCACAAAATTAAAGAATAAAAATAATAATAAACACAATAACAAAAATAAAAAATACTGTAAAAATAACATTAAAAAATTATCAATATAAAATAATAGAAACAAAAAAGACGAATAGTATTAGTGTAAACATCGACAAGGGCCAAAATAATACTAATAAACATTTATCCCATAAATAATATTAGTGTAAACATCGATAATGGCCAAAATCTTAAAAGACATGGGGACACGACATATATATAAAGTATTTAAAATATTTTTTATTTTAATAAACAATAATATATATTATTTCTAAATTCATTTCAAGAATACATGTTAAGAATAAGGCTGGACACAGTGACACGTTATTTAGTTGTGTCTAAGTGTGTCCGTAGAAGAAGTTTTTATTTTTTATTAGGACACAATTGGACACAGCAGACATGCATGTTGGACGAAGGTCGATGAGTGTCGTGTCCAAAATATGCCCGATACGCAGACACGACAACTCAACGAAGTGTCTGTACTTCATAGGCGTAGAAATGTGAAACTGATCCAAGCGATTAAGATTTTCTACAACATTGATCCCACTCGTGTAGTTAAATTTGTTTTCACCACAACATTATATTTTTTTTCCTTCTCTCTCCCATCATTTCATTGTGTGAAAAGGGAAGTTGTGTCAACAAATTGGTCCCCTCCCTTTTTATATTGAAGCAATGCTGCCTCCTCCAACCCTTGCCTCCTTCAGCGACCTTGTAAAGGGACTGCCATGCAATGGGAATCGCAGCCTCGATTGCTGAGCTCCATTTCGCGGGTGGCACCGTTGACAAGGCCAATTCGCAGTCACCGCCATTGGGTTGGCCCATTTTGCGAATGCCCCCATGGAGGTGCTCCGATTCGCTGGTGCTGCCCCTGGTTTACTCCATTTTGCATACGCCTCGACGAGGACTCGACCTGCCAGCTCCAACTCGCAGTCGCTAGCTCCTGCTCTGACACGTTAGCCTCCATTTTGCGGGTGCCTAGGCAGAGTTTTGAAGGTGATTTCCACTTCGCGGGTAGCTCCCTTGGATTGGCACGGTGTATTTCCGTCCTACTTTTTAACTGTGCGCATTTTGAGAATTAATCAATTTTGAATATTTATTTAAATAAAAAGAGTCCATTCTTCCTTACTTTTTGGTAGAGAAGCGTTAAAAAAATGAATTTTTTTATTTAAATTAAAAAATATAATATTTACCAATTTAAATAAACATGTAAGTATTTACTAAAATAGGTTTCTAGTCGCATCTTGGATACAGTGGAAAAAACAAAAAAAATGAATATATCTCGAGTGCACTGATCCCGTTCTGTGATACGGAGTTTGAGAAATCATATCTCGGGTGCACCCAAGATATGAATATGAACGCATCTCGGATACACTGCATTCGAGATATACTTAAATTCTGATATGAACCAATATATCTGAAATACGTGCGAAGATGCAAAACGGAAACACTGCATCTGAGATATAGTCAAGATCCAGTATGCTTATAATATAAATAAAAATAGCATAACAAATAAAAAAATTACATAACTAATTAAATTTGTGTTAACATAACTTTTTAATTAGTAAATTTAAATTCTCCCAAAAGAATTTATTAAATATTTTAATATGGAAGTTCTTTTAAATACCGTTTTTCTATATATAAAATTAAGAGCATATCAGTACTTTTAAATATCGTTTTATATAAAATTTAAGAGCATATTCAGCATTAATAAATATTGATGATATATAATATATTTTTTAAAACTAACCAAGCATTCTCCCCAGAGAATTTATTAAATATTTTAATATGAGAGCTCTTTTGAATATTGTTATATATAAATTTAAGAACATATCAGTATTTTTAAATACCATTATATATAAAATTTAAGAACATATTAAACATTAATAAATATTGATATATAATATATTTTTTAAAACTAACCAAGCTTAATTAATTATTAAGTTAAAATTTAATTGTCTAAACATAAGTGAAATTATTAATTTTTTTCAAAAATTGGTTAAGATAAAAAATAATATTATCTACCTATTAATATTGATAATATATAAAATTAATTTTAATTATTTTAAAATAAAGAAAATATACTTTTTCAATTAATTTTTTATTATTTTAAATTAATATACTTTTTAGTTTTTATATATCTCAATACAGTGCTTCCATCCTGTATTCTTGCACGTATCTCGAATGCACAACTCCGTTTCAAAATATAAACATATCTCGAATGCAATATATCTGAGATGCGCTCATGTTCATATCTTACGTGCATCCAAGATATGTCTCTCAAACTTTGTATTACAGAACAGGGTCAGTACACTCGAGATGTGACCATTTTTAGAAGTTACCCACTCTATCCGAGATATGACTAAATAAATTCTTCCACGTTTATTTAATTCAGTAAATACTATATTTATTTAATTTAAATTAAAAAAAATCCAAAAAGTGAAAAACTAAGTGAATGCCAGTCAACCCGTTACTCATGACTACTTGACTAGGCCTGTTCACAACAAAACACCAGTCACCATGTGAGATGCTTCAGTCTCCCGAGAAAGAAATAAAGAAATCTTTTCAGTTTTCCATTCATTCAAAGGAAGCAATGTAATTCCACGTTTTCACATCCAAATAGAAGTTCGATAGATTGTAAAGGAATTCAAAACTGACACGCTGACTAGCAAGAACCAAGTACCAATTTGTCAGCATGAGTAAAGTGGAATTATGGTCCCACAAGATAATAGAAGTTCATCACCAATCACAGAAAGTCATACTTCCTGATGATAGGAACGGAGAATTCACAAATTCAATTTGATATTACCACCATATCGAATATTCACTCAATTGAATGAAGGAGCAATAGCACAGAACGATAATTTATCAAGTATCAACGCATGCTCCCAATCTACTTTATGTAGGTTGTTACATGCTAGTACTATTTTTTACCCAGCTCAAATCTTGGACTTATTTTCAAGGGCCTCTCTAATGATACTGACGACTTCTTGTGTACTTTCTTGGCTATTCTCGATTTCAAACCAAAGGGGATCAGTGATAGGGAATTGTGGGTTTTGGGATGGGCTTGAGTGGAATTGGAACTTCCTTTGGAGGCGAGAGTTATTCCAATGGGAGTTGGATATGCTGAACCAGCTACATGAGACGTTAAGGCTGGTAAAACTGACATATGATAGAGAGGATAGAGTGGTCTGGAAATATGATAATCAAGGTGTTTTTTCAACTAACTCTTTCGTGCAGGTAATGCAAGCAGAGCTGGCTCCAGAAGAAGTCACAAGTTATAGCTATACGAAGTCTATTTGGAAAGGTCTAGTGCCCCCAAGAGTGGAGTTGTTTGTCTGGTTTGTCTTGTCTGGCAGGATCAACACTAAAGAGAGACTGCGACGGCTTGGAATAATTAACCAACAGGATAACTTGTGTACTTTGTGTAATGAAGGTGTTGAAAATGGGCTCCACTTGTTCCTTGTCTGTAATTTTTCTTGGCGGGTTTGGAGTGCTTGGATGTCGTTTGTTGGTAGACACTGGTCTTACCCGGGTACGTTAAAGGAGCATTTTCTAAGCTGGACAGAGTTATCTACCAGGAAGGAGGAATGTAAGAGGTGGATGGTGAGCTTTTGTGCTATAATTTGGAACATCTGGCTGGAACGAAACAGAAGAATTTTCCAGAATAAAGATAGAAGGGTTGAGGAGATAATCAACATGTGTGTTATGAATTATAAGGAGTGGAGTGGTGCAGACCCCTTTTGTTGTTGATGGCTATGCCGGAGATGACAATGGGTTATTCTTCTTTTTAGTTAGATTGTTTTCCTTTATTCCTTGTTTTGTTGTCCTGTTCAGACGACTTTACGCTCCACTTACAGTGTTGAGCTTTTCTTTCTTTCAAAAAAAAACATAATAGATAATCCCATCCAAGTAAGTCCCAGCAGCGGCAAGAGCACATTTTCGAGCATATTTGCCAGAGATTTCTCAGACCACGATGAACATGACACTTAACTGGCAACAAATCAAGTAGCACAGAGCTGTTACAATTAACAAGCAGTGCTCCAATAGATATCCTGAACAATAAATGCGCACAGAAGCTCAGAAACTGCTATTATACATGTAGTAACTTACACACGGGCCTATGAGTACACTGTAAAAAGGAGACAATATTTGAACTGTCGTATAACTCCTATTTAGAGTCCTTAAAAGACAAAAGAGAGTTAAACCCCAAAGTAGTCCTGAGATTCACAAAATGCATCGATTTAGTCCCTAACTTTTCAATTGCACTAATTACGTCCTCCAGATTGCAAAAAATGCATTAACATGGTCCCTCTCGAATTTTCTGTTCATATTTGTTACCTGCGGGAGTGACGTGGCGAATGATTGCCACGCTGGAGGTTGAGAAACATCGTCGTATTGAGTTTTGGCGCTAAACCCATAACTAGACGACACCGTTTCAAGTAGGAAGTATTAACAAAACGTTCATCTTCCTCTTCTTCTGTGAACTGAAAGCGCCAAACCCTAACACTCGAGAGCCCTGTCGAGGCTTTTCGGAGTGAAACACTTTGGAGTTCAAAGGAACCTGGTCATCCTTGGCTCAAGATTGCTGAAGGAAGGAGCAAAGATTCTGCGTGAAATTTCCTGTGACAGAGGTAGGCATGCAGTATATTAGATAGTGTTGTTTTGTTTTTCATAGTGGTAACGTATCCATCATTATAGTTTTTACTTGGAAATTTGGTGTAGATTGATGAAAAATCATGGATGCTATGTTAGTAGTTAGAGTTTTTTGCACCTGGTGGTGTGGGTAGGGGTTATCGGAATGCTCTGTTTTCAAATCGAAAATATAGGCATTTCTATAATGGCATAGTCACTGAAATAGTTGTTAGTAAGCAATTTTGGAATATGATCTGTTGTTATTTGCTGATTCCATATGTTAGATAAAATGTATTTTTTTTCGTTACAGATGGAAAAGTTGCTGGATATCATGTTCCATCATGGTGGAATGTTTAAGAAGAATGTTGATGGAAGATTGGTTTATTTCGAACATGGAGTTTCGACGCCTAAACTGATAGAGGGGAAAGAAGTTGTTCTGTATCTGAGTTATGTTCCACAAGAGGAGCCTGGAGGTGTAAACAACAAGAACACCCCCTGAGAATACCTTAAATGAAATGCCAGATGACAAATCAATGTGAGATTCAATAATTTCTTTAGAATTTTCAGTTTCAAAATTCACTCAATTTTATCCTCGCACTAAATATGGGTCAAATTTACCATACAAACAAAAGTAATGTTCAAACATTTTTTTATTTCTGAAATTGCAATTGTGTTATATTCCTGTTGTACTGTTCGGAATTTGTTCTCTTGTCAGTGTAATAACTAAACTATTTAATAATTAAATATTGAGGTTCTGGAAATGCAATTGTGAAAATGAGTCTCAAAATCGCAATGAAATGCGTGATAAATCAAGAAAAATTCTTAAATAAAATCTATTTGTTGGTCTTCAATAAGGTCAAAGTGCGAATCGTACTGCTTGCATCTGGTGGACACTTTGCTGGTTGTGTCTTTGATGGTGATGTAGTTGTGGCTCACACGACTTTTCACAGGCTAGAAAACAATTAATTCGGCTAAAATTTGAAGTAATAATTTTTGCTTGACATGTTTGGCGGAGAGAATCTATTGCAACAGACATGCACAATGCACATGCCATTCTAACTGTTCCCATACGCAATGTTGTACTTGGTTTTTATTTTTCCTGGATGTTGTGAATGGGTTATGCTTGAGTTAACTATTAGAAACCTAATGCTTCTTGCTGACCTGTGATGTTGGAAGCCAATATTTTAAAGCTTGCATTACCTTTCGTTTGTAGCACCCTCATTTATCATTCTTGGGAGACTTGATGCAATCTTAATTCCTTACCAAACACTGGTGTTCATTCTGTGTTCTCAACTTCTGATGCATCAGTTATCAAATTAGAGTTTTTCAGATTTAATGCTCAATTATTGATTTATGATGTTGGCTTCTTGAAATTAGAATCTTTTAGACGGTTTAGATGCATCATCCATTCTATATTTCCTTCTTAAAAACAAGGAAAATGTTTAAAGCTTTCCTTTAGGCATTGCGTTTCTCCAGTGCAAGGCATGGGAATGAATTTTTGTTTGGCTTAATTAGATGGAGGGTATCCGAAGATTTAGAGTTAAATTGAGTTCAAGAGAAAACTATTGGCAAATATTTAAAAAGATTTAGATTTTAATAGTTTGATTTTGACATAATTTTCTATGGGCTCTTCATGGGACGTTTCCCACACCCACACTGATCTGGTACTCGCAAGCCTCTGCTCTGACTTGGCCTCTTTGTGGTTGATCGCATAGAACTTCCCTCTCCTTCATCAGCACGTCCAACCATCATCCAACCAGCAAAGCAACGGCTATGAGAATGAGCAGGGAAGAAGAAGAAGAAGAAAAAGAAGAAGGCGAAGAAGATGATGAAGAGGAAGAAGTGGTGCGCTACTTTTAAGTTAGGGTTTAAAAAGGGATCAGGGACCAAACTGGATCATAAACTTTCATTTGCCACATCATGCAACCGTTAGACACTCCAGCATGGCAATCATTCGCCACGTCACTCCCGCCGGCAAGAAATATGAACGGAAAATTCGAGAGGGACCACGTTGATGCATTTTTTGCAATCTGAAGGACGTAATTAGTGCAATTGGAAAATCAGGAACTAAATCGGTAGATTTTGTGAATCTCAGGGACCATTTTGGGGCTTCACCGCCACTGCAAATATAGAAAAAGTGGGAGCAGGGAAGGGAGAGCAACTGTTTGACCTTGGCAAATTAGGTGGTGGGTTTGGACCATAAAACTCTGCTGAAAGGGATAAGAATTTGCTTTTTACCATATGTTTGGTATCAGTGATTACAAGAGAAGGAAGAGATGCAACAATGAGCTGGGTGTTGAGGTGGAATTATCCCACTTCCGTAGACACCATAAGCCATCCTACTATGTTGGAATAAATCTCTGATAAGGTTGTCCCACTATCCACTATACTACTAATAGCAGTTTTGGTATAGGCCACTCCAACATGAAAAACTATGAGTTATCTAGTAAATAACGCTTGGAAAGCTTTGCTTTATGTACCAACAATCAACAAGTCTAAAAAGAAGTATTATAAGCTTAAAGCTCCATGTGCTAGTCTGTAAGGCCACCAATGGGTGTTTCACAACAGAGATTTTTTATTTTTTTCCCTTCAGACTTCTATGCTGGTGAATACCGGAGTCGAATGAGGGAATGCCATATCAATTGGTTAGGAGCCAAACAGGAACCCACAGGAAGAAGAAAAATCACGCTGGATAACAGTCACTAATGCTGTGACAACACGGGGCAAGGAAACAAGATGGGAACTTGATACCAGTATAGTAACATGACCAGGTACCAAAGGATGATACTACTTTGACACCATATTGAAGCAAAGGGTGTTTGAGAGTGACTGTTTGCTCTAGCTACAAATCAATAAGGAATAAGGTTTTATTCAACATCAACTGTGAGAGTAGTAGAACTAAAACAAGTCAACAACAAAGACTTGTTCAACTAAGTGGGATTGACTCCATGGCTTAGATGACAAGCAAAATATTGACATAGTTTCAGACATCAGACGGCTCATAAAATACCTAAGGTGTAAGGTGTTTGTGAGTTAAGAATATGGAGGAAAAGGGAGAGTTTTGGATTATATTACATGCTTTCTCTTCCCCTCTTTGTCCCTCCAAAACTCAACTCACAAACAATTCCCAAGAATTCCTACTATTATAACAGCAAGCAAACTACAGAAGCATAACCTTGATCATTGGAAACAAATTTCTGGACATCCGAATTAGACATAAAAGAATAATACAATATGAAATGAACATAAGTAAATATGAAATATATTTGGAGACTGCAGTCTCTTATTTAAGTACAAGAAAAGTATCAAAAAATGGCAAAAATATAAGGAAATGCTATTCAATCCATTAAAAACCTCTACCAACTCTAACAACAAAAAATGTTGGGCAAATTTTACATTTAAACTAGAGTTACCTTCATCAGGCTACTACTCCAAAGTTTTGCAACTTTTCACAGTGAGGAGTAGGCAGATTCCTATTCCAACTCCGCCTCTGAATCTCAATCTGACAATAACGCCGAAGCATATTTTTATAATCTTTTATAACATTGTCCTCAATGGTAGTGCGAGCAGCACTCCCCTGTGGATAGTTACGATCAAAAGCTTGAGACTTTACGAAATATTGAATCCCATAATTCTCTATGGTCTTGGGAAACTGGTATGAGTAATTCTTGTACAGAGAATACTCAGGTTCAGAGAATGGCAGGTAAGCAAGCAGCAAAATGATCAAGAACGGCAACAACTGAACAAGGAGCATAACATTAAGCCCCGTTCCACCTGCAACACCCTGAAAACCATGTCTTTGATGATGATGATCATGGGTGGTTGCCCTTGTCCTGTAAACATGTTGCCTCCCAAACACATCAGATTGTCCAAAAAAGGCCCTGAATATCTCGTCCGGATCGAAATCATCCTCGAAGAAATCCCGGCTTGCTGCAGTTCTCCTCCTCCGGCGCGGAACGCTGTACTGCTGATTGTACTCGAATTCATCCACCAATCCAGTCTGATCATACTGCCTTCTAGAACTATCATCACTCAAGCATTTAAATGCTTTTGAGACCTTCTTAAAGGCCTCTCCGGAACCTGGTGCCTTGTTCTTATCCGGATGAACCTTCAAGGAAAGTTTCCTATAAGCCTTTCTAATCTCTTCAACCGAACAACTCTTCTCAACTCCCAAGATCGCATAGTAATCACTCTTCAATTTAATTTCCCTAATCAACTTCACATTCTCCTCCGTGTAATTCCTCTCCTCGTTCAAACCCTCGTCATCAGTTTTCGATATACCGTTCGGTTTGCTCTTAACGCGATTTTCGTTACCTTTATGTTCTGAAGAAGAAGAAGACGCAGAGGACTGAGAATCGAGGTGCTCGCACATGTTCAGCAAATCATCGACGGGGAGGTTATGGTTGAGCCGCTGAGCGATTCCGATGAATTTGAGGGCGCGGGATTTGTTGCCGGCTGCGATCGCTTCCTCAGCTATTCGAAGGCAGCGCAGCGCCTCATCCTTGTTGCCGTCCATGGCGGAGGCGGCGACGACTGAATCAGCGCCGAGTTCGCTCGGTACCTGATTAAGCTAACGCACTAACTCGAAATTTCAAAATTCAGAAACCTAATCAGATTAGTAAAAGGAAAAAAAAAAAGTTGAACTTATGAAGTATGAATAGAGGGAATTGAGGAAAATGATTGAAATTAGGGTTTGGTAAATGGATTATTAGGAGAGAAAAAGAGAATTTAGTTTACCTGAGAAGTAAGAGTGTAAGACAGCTACAGCAACAACACAAGAAGAATTGTCAGTGAAGATATGAGGATACTCTTCTGTTGCATTAATAGTTTACTATTTCAGTAAGAGTAATTAAAATGTTTAAAATAATTTTGTTATAAAATTAAGTGAAAAGAACAAATAGTCACCAAATCAGAAGTGAAAAGGATAAATAAGTTGTTGATTTTTTTTTTCGCGGATATTTAAGTCTTTAGAATTTGAAAATATATTTAAGTCATAAAGGGATGTGTTTGTTTTAAAGTATTAAAACAGAAATTAAATTGAAATTCAGTATTATGATTGTTGATTTTCGTCCTTAAATTTTCAATATTTCAATATTTTCAAAAAGTGGAGATACTGAAAACTGAAAATTTTGATGATAGAAACTAAAATTTTAATAATATTTTATATCTAAAATACCTCCAATCAAAACTTAAAAATTTAACCCTATTCATTTGGCTTTTCTTTTCTCTACACACTCAACCAAACCGAGACATATCGATTCTTTATGTTCACTTGGATCCGTCAGACCTAACAGATAAATCAAGCGTGATTTTAATTGTACTGATCTGGTCATTACGAATGCACACGTAGGAGAATTTTTAAAATGCGACAAATTAGACTCAGCGACCGATGTGTCTAGATTTTGAAGAATCCGGACACTTAAATATATTTTTAAATTCTCAAAAACTTAAATGTCTGTGAACCAAAAAGTTAAGGATTGAATTGTTATTCTAAAAAATACATACTCTAAAAACACATTTTAAAAATTCTAAACAAAATTATTTTATTAAAAATTATTGAAAAGAGAAATATTTTTATATTTCTAATATTAAATACATAAAAATTTTTAAAAAATTTATTATTACTCTTTTAAAATATATTTTTAAAATATAAAATAGTTAAATTCTTATTAAAAATACTTTATATATTAAAACTCAATTATCTAATCAATCATAGCGTATTTTTCAATAGTTATACAAATTTAATTTTTATATGTATTTTTATATCAATAAAAATAAACTTTTTTTTTTACATTTAACTTAAAAATTTATCCAAAACATATAGATATTGTTTTATTTATTTTTAATTATGTTAATTAACTTTTGCCGTAAAAAATCAAATTCACATTTGAAATAGTTTGCTGAATTAAAAGTTATCACACCATAATTTAACTCTTCAAATAATATGATTTTTATTATTTTAGTAACTTTAAATTCGAAATTTATTATATTAATTTCTAAAATCTAATTTTAAGTATCATATTAGTTTTTAAATTTTTTTTGACATTGAGTCAACAAACAGAATGTAAAACTAATTCTAATTTATTATACTAGACACAAAGTTAAATGATATTGTTTTGTTTTAACGCTTAAATAAAGTAAAAATAATATCGTTTTTAGATAATAAAAAGAGATAAAATAATTTGCATATTATATAAACTTTTATTCGTTTTCTCGTTTTGTCTTATTTATACACTAAAATAAAATAACACCATTTAATCTTGTATTTAAGGTAGTAAGTTAAAGTTAGTACAATATTTTATTCGTTGACTCAATATTAAAAAAATCTAAAAATTAATATGATGTCCAAAACTAAATTTTAAAAATCAGTATAATAAATTTAAATTTAAAGAATTAAAATGATAAACGTTATGAATTCGAAGGACTAGTTCGTGAATCTAGACAGAATTGTAAATTAAAATGTACTTTTCAATTAGTTAGGGTGGTACGATGTGCTTCTATGTTTACATGTGTTGGCTTGGTTTATTTTGAATTTCTGTATTGTAAAACATTCATTATTTATTTCCCATGTTTTGCTTATCTCACCTAATATGGCGCATAACATAAGAATTGAGACATTTTAGTGAAGTTTTAATTTAGAGTAATTATTCACCATTTAAATTTAAATTAAATATAAAAATAATATATTTATTATATAAACCAAATTAAGTGCAAAATATAATAAAATCTAACTATGCTACTTGTATAAAAAAATCAGTTGTTGAATTAATTATTTGTATATAATATATATAAAAATATAAAATACATATTAAAATTAAATTAAACAACCTCTATATCTAAATAAAAATGATTGATTTAATGAATAATTTTTGGCATGTGCCTGACATTTTGGCTTTTTTTCCAGCCCTTGAACACACTTCTAAATTCAAGGAGGTTTCTTCAAGAGCTTACTAATAGGCTACACAAGTGAAAGATAGCAAATTACCAATGAACAAATCCGTTGTCACATGCCCTTTTATATTTACATAACTTGAAAGGAACAACGTGCAACAGAATACCTTAAAAGATTTGTTCATCAGGCTTCAGTCCACCTAACTATAGCAAGCAGATCTAGGATTCTAGTAAAATACCTTGTCTTGTGATGTGATGTTAGCTTTCATCGTCAGAATCAAAACAGTGTCTTTTCTTCAGAGATTGTAGATCATCCATCCGCTGCTTATCGTGACTAGCATTGATTACACCAGTACAAGACCTGACTTTAGGAACACTCAAAGAACTTAACGGTGGTGTCCCTGTACCTCTATTAATTTCCCTCAGCACAGAACGTGCTGTAGCTGCAGCCGCTGCATCTGCCATTGCTGAAGCAACTTTTGAACCACTTGGAAACTTGCCGTCTTGTCCTTGCGCCTTGGCCGGATTCTCAGCACCCTCAGGTGATTGATTTGCACCTGTATTTGGCCTGGTTGACGCTGCTGCCTCAGCAACTGTTGCTTTGGCTCTTGCTGCCTCATATTTATGCATGTCATAAACAAGCTCTTTCTGCAGCTGCTTATCAGCAACCAATATGTCATCAATCTCATTCTTGTAGTCCTTGAGAAGGATTCGGAGGCACTCCATGAGAGACCCTACAAGGGGACTGTTCTTGCTTTCCAATAATCGTTTCAACTCTATGAAGATTGGGACTGTGTTTTGGATAAGACCCTTCTTCACCGCCTGAGTTATAGCCTTTCCTCTAGCCGCAGCTCCACTTTCTCCCCCTTCTTCCTCTATATCTGCTGACTCGGATGATGAAGCGCGAGACGATGGAATCCGAATCTCCTTGCAGCAAAGAATTCGAAAGGCATCCTGAACACAACTATTGTTAGAATTTTGAAAAAAATTGAATAGGAAACTAGACAAATTCACAAAACAGTAAAAATGATGGAAAAAGAAAACAGGATTGTTATACTGAAAAGAATCACTTGCATTGTTCTTCCATTGCCAATAGCATACATATACTGATACAAGTATATAACTTGATTAGCATTGCCTGTAACCTAGTGCAGAATAATACCTGTAGAACAGACTGTCCAGTTGCATCTTCTATGTTGAGCATACCATCCGAAGCAGCAGCCAGAATTTCTGCACATAACTTGGCAAAAGTTGCTAGAAGATGCTCAGGAGCCATTTGTTTCAGTAAACAAACATAAATGTGCATTCTTTTAGACCTTGACGGTTCATCATTACCCCTGAAAAGAACCCCAGAGACTCGGCATGAAACAACGCTTCAACTAAATACTAGTGGCTATAACTCATAAAAATTGCTAATTAAGGATCTCTTTACCTGATGGAAAAACTTTGGCTTTCCCTTCGTGATACTTGGGACTCGCGATGTCCATGATGGGCATGGCAATCATTCAGAACAAAAACAGCCTCAACAAAACTATTGTATGCTAGAAGAGGACTCTTTACTGATGATAGAAACACAATAGTCAGTTTAACAAAGAAGATACAAATTAATTTACATAACTGCAAGTATAACCATAAGCCTCAAACCTTTCAAAATATTTCCAAAGAGAAATTCTGCTAACCGCCTAATCTTTTCTGATTCATCAACAAGTGATAAAAGGAACCGAAGAAATAGCACTCCTCTCCACTTCACATAGTCTCTCTAGTAAAAGGAAAATATATTTTAGCATTCTTTTCTATTCAATTTTTTTCTTCTTTTGTATGATTATAACCAGTAAACCAAAATAACTCAAATATGGTGGGAAATAGAGACAAATCACAGAAACAAGGAAACAAACAATACCTGCAATAATCTGGACAGCAATAGAAAGGTTTGCCTTCTCACAAGTTCACAGGGATCCAAGAGACACCTGGTGATCTTTGTTATATAACTGATAACTTCCACGAAAAAGATGTTAGAATACAAAGAGTGACATTGTTCAATTTATGCATTCTGCATTAAGTGAATGCTGGACTATGGCATAATGGCTTATCCCTGGCACAAAATAGAAATTACTCATCTGTTTACAATGTGCCATTGTTTTATTTATTTGCGTAAGAATTCCAGATAATTTCATCCACACTATTATACACTTTAAACTAAAATTTAAATTCACTTAATGCAGTATCTATTTGCAAGCTTACCCGTCAACCAGAGCAGTGTACCGAACACAAAAATCTGCCATCATCACCACAATGTTATTGCGAAGAGCTGCAGATTCACTCTTTTCAAGCTCCTGTGCAAGTATTACATTTCAATCAGGAAGCAAGTCAACATATTGCAGAACTAAGTCATAAACAAAGTCATAGGACCAACCTGTATAAACAGTGGAATATAATTCTTTGCAAGCTTCTCATCAGCAAGGCAAAGCTTGCCCATGGTTAACCACCCTTGAATATAGAAAGAAGGAGCTTCTTGTTGTAGAAAAGTTGCAGGACCCGTTAGATTATTTATCTTGGGACCAGAACTCCCCGAAGTGATGATAGTATGTAATATTGGAACTATGGTGCTCGTATCAGCAGTAGGGCAAACAATTACTGCAGATCCAATTGTATAAATCGCTGTAGTTGCTTTTGTCAATGACTTGGATGTTGCTATTGACCTTCTTTTTCTAGAGCAACTTCTAGGTGGAGTGAAAAAGTTATTTTCTGCATTTTGCTTTGAATTCCCTGAAATGAACTTCTCTATTATTTTAGAAGCTCTGGAAAGTACTTGATGTACCCATTTCAAGACTAATGTGTCTGCCTCCGTGACATTCGAAGCTTTTTGCTTGCACAACGTTTTAAGTGCCTTCACATGAGCATCAACCTATCAAGCAAAAGCATCAACTCAATATGTTACATTTTAGAACTTAGAGATGAATGTATCAATGTTTTTGTCCCCTTATCATTCTGTTTGACAGCTATCGTACCCAATTTAATTTGTCCATGTTGATTTCTGTGCAGATTTGATTTTATTGTTATTTATCCTGTTTATCAATTAACTTTTTTTTTCATGAAAAGTTATGTAAAACTTAGAGGATGGCATATACATAGCTTAAAAGACCAAATAGAGGTGTAAATTTTAAGGCAACACTCAGTAAAGATCATCAGAAATCAGGATCAGAGACAGATGTAATCAACAATATTTAATATGTCAAAAAATTGCAAAACATGGTGCAGAACTTCTAATTCCAGTTGGACAAGTATATTACATTATGTTCATCACTAAATGTATAGTATCACACATTCATACCATTCATATGGCCGTTCAAGGAGAGAGGGAAAATAATTATTCATGTTAAGTCAATAATGAACTTTATTTTGTTAAAAAAATAAAAAATGATTACCTCTGTTGAATGCATATTGAATTCTTCAACTCTTTTGAGCAAGTTATGAGCTAAATTAGCCGCAGGTTCAGGAGGGAGCTCCACAGATACATTAGAGATTGTTTGTAAGAGGAAAACTCGATCACTAGCCCAGGCAACAGCATCACATTCTATGCTTTCTTCGTTTTCAAATGCCTCTACTTGTTTAAACGGGCTTCTAAACTCGCCTTCAACTTCATGTTTGTCAAGAAGCTGCCAATGATGATGAAGAAACTCCCAGTCCACTGCTTTTGGAAGGAATGCAGACACCTCAGATAAAAGAAACCAAGCACCAGGTGGCGCTGTCCATTTTTCTATTGGCAAGGAATGGCTCAGCCAGATAGACTCAGATGTCCTGATTATATTCTGAAGTGCAATAACAATTTTGTGATTCAACCGTTTCTTTTTGCCCAGGTTTGTGCAAATCTTTTTCACCCAAGGGCTCACCTCGCCATTGCAAATCTCCCTCAGAAGATACAGAACTCCTTTAGGAAAGAGCATCTCCAACACTTTGTTGAAACTTTTCTCTTTATTTTTTCTGGCTGACATGGTTTCACTATGTGATGAAGTTGCAGATGCAGCTTTACATATCCGGTCCAGAACAAGTTCTTGAAACATATTCTCACATTCTTCTTGGATGCTAGTTTCATTGTCAGTAATTAGACGTGGAACTGAATGTAGCCATTCAATGATTACTGTTTCTGCTGCGAATGTTCTAAATGCCTACATACAGTCAATGTATACTTCATCTCAGATTCTCAGGCTTAAATGTTCTCTTCTTTTACACACTAAACTCTCCAACTCATCTTAGGATGAATCGGATGAACTCGGGCAAGCTATACAAATATGCATACCTATATATAGTATACATCTAACAATTTGACATTTAAGCACACTATGCTAACACAATAGGGCATCATTTATCATTAGGAACTTCATGCAAAAAACCGCGAGTAACATTGATTCTTAATCTTGTGTAACAAATATTTCACAATGGAACGACATTCGTACGGCCTCCACATATGCCATTGTGATTGTGACTTGTATGTATCTCCTTAGCCAACAGACACAACTAATTAGCCATGAAAGCATCACATAAAAGCTTCCTGACAGAAGGGCAATATGCAAAAGAAAAGATCGTTTCTTTTCTCATCCACTGTTATCAATTTTTTTCCTTTCACTCTCTCAACAAGCTTTGCCTGATTCTCTCAAACAGTCAAACATGGGACAAGACTTAAAAATGTTATATAACCAATCAATAAGAAATAAGAAAGGACAACCCCATTGTTTACCTTTTAAAATTCAAGACATTGAAAGTATATACCTTTTTAATTGGTCAAACATATTACAACAAGCATAGAAAAGTACCTCAGAAAGAGCTGTAGTTGCTGCTTTCCTCATGCTAATAAGGGGATCAGAACAAGCCAACCCCATTGTCTTGAGCACCACCTCATCTATTGTGCCACCAAGAAGCGCAGTCAAGTTAGTAACAAGATGAAGTGCAGCCCTCCTAACAGCTGCCTTGTCATCCATACACCTTTGCCTAAGCATATTATTCATTTCAACACCGTCATTGCCATCACCAAACCCCATAAACCTCTTCAGCACCACACTACTCCTATCACTCCTTGATAAAAGCTTCACCAGCTGAGCTAAGTTTGCCAAAGCCCTCGTCCGAATTGCAGCAATAACATCCGAACATCGTTTCACCAATGCCTCCAAGCACCATATCCCCCAGGGATCATCACCACCATCCTCTTCTGAATCCAAACCCAACGGATCCTTCAACGACATTACAAGGCTAAGAACAAGATCAACTGCTAAGAGCCTGAGGTTTGATTTCCCCTGACACATTGAAACCACGTACTTCACAAACGAAACTTGATCTTCAAACTCCATTACACGCACAATCTCTGTTATTGATTCCACCTTGGAAAATTAACCATTGCCTTCTTCACCCCATCGTTCTCCTTCGCCAATTTCGTCATCTCCGTCTTAACAAAATCAAGTGCGAAGGTTCTTGCTTGCGATTTGTGCATGAAAACAAGCAGAGAAAGGGACCTAAGCACCTCAGAAGCGCTGCTCGAAGATTCTCCATGCTCAGGTTTCAGAACCTTCCTGAGAACACGGGAACAGAGTGTCAACAATTTACCATACTGCCCTCCGTTCTCGCAAAGTTCCACTGCCGTCACAGGAATCTCGCTAATCGACTGAACCAGAGACCTAAGACTCTCCGGGAACCGATCCAAGTGAATCAGATCCATAACCGAAGCCAGCTTCTCCAGCACGACGAGCAAAGCCTTAACATCCACTGAATTGCTTCCTCCATTTTCTTGATTCTCTTCCTCTTCGTCCATGCCAGCATCGTCTTGGGACGGGTTTTTCCTGGAAGCCTTACCGGCACGGCGGCGCTTGCGATTTTTGGAAGAATTGGGCTGGGTGAAGGCTGGGGAGGCTTTGAGGGAGCGGCGGAGGGAGCGGAGGAGGGAGAGGAAGGAGAGAGGGGTGAAGAGGGTGAAGACGGGGGCGTTAGGAGAGAGCAGGAGGGAGAGGAAGGCGTTGGAGGCCAGGAGGGAGTGATTTGGGTTTGGGGAGGAGTCCATGGCGGCGGAGAGAGGGTGGACGAGGGAGGAAGGGGAGAGGGACTTGGCGGATAGCTCATCGTAGAGGGCGTCGATGGGGACGGTGTCGTTGGCGTCGGAGAGGAGGAAGTTGAGGTCGGAGAGGGATTG
>NC_029775.3:17003012-17007230 GCF_000817695.3 Arachis duranensis
CGACCAAGCGGGATATGGCTTCCTCCATGGGAATGGGGATTTCAAAACTGAGACGAACCCACAACGCCTCTCTGTTCTTCTCGTTTGAATTTTCATTTCCCGCTTTGTTATTTTAAACCTTCTATTTTTATTTTTTTCTCTTTTTCAATAGAGAGTTTAATTTTAATGTATCATAAGTTTTAGATTTTTTTTATTTAAACTAAATAAATATAGTAATTACGAAAATAATAAACGGTGAGATACTTACAAAAATGTATTTTAAGACATATCTCGAATGTCGAGGGTGTAACTCTAAAATGGTCATATCTCGAATGCTATGATCTCGTGCTGTGATAGGATGACGCAAGTTACATTTTGGGTGCACTCGAAATATGTGTAAGAGCTTAAATCGAATATTAAGCATTCGAGATAGGCGCAAAATGTGAAGGGGATTTCAGCACCCGAGATATGTACAATTTTCTAATTCCCTCCTCAGCGTTCGAGATATAATCAAGGATTTAGTTTGGATCTTAGCACACGGGATATGTGTATTATGGTTTAGATGTCTCTGCACCCAAGATATGTTGGAGAATAAGTCTATTTATAGAGTCCATCCCAATACCTACCCTCACACAATTCACAAACCAATCTTTTCTTTCTCTTCTTTCCATTTTATTCTGAAGGAGAATAATCAATTCTTCTTTGTTGTGATTTATCCCAATGGGATAGTTAAAAATCATGATGAAGGAGTGATTTTCGAGTTTGATAAGACTGTCATGTTGTGCATAAATCTGATTGATAGCCTGGATGGACTAAAGACTGTCATCCTGAGCAATATGGGGGGAGTAGGTACGAAGGAGGTTGGGTGAGTTGCATATAGATTTTTGCACGCGCATTCAAACAGTGGATTTACCAACCAGTTATTTTGGATTGATAGGGATCAGAGTGAGGGTAATGTTCGACGTTCATGCACAGCTAATACCGCAACATGTGATGGAGTTGTATGCTGCGGTCCGTAACGTGGTTGTTGGTGGTGGACCATCTCTTTCGACTCATGAAGTTGTCCCACTCGAGGCAGTGAGGGCGATTCAACTTATGTTGTCGGGTCCAGGTTGTCAAGTAATACAACTTCTGAAGATGAGTATGTGCCAGAGACTCCCGACAGTGGTGTTGGTAGGTTTCTCCTGCCACCCCCTTTGGCCATTCCTCGACTGTCTGATGTTCTTAGTCATTATTAGATGCTGCACTTGGACGCAATGCAGCCAAACGATCTTCTGAATGCCAGTGACGAGGAGGATTACAATACTAATGGTGGGATGAAATTCCGAGTTGAGCATAGGTTCAGGAACCGTGAAGCAATTCTAATGACAGTGAAGAACTACAGTATTCGACAGAATGCGGAGTACAGAGTTTTGGAGTCAGATAGGCTTAAATACCACTGTCGTTGCAAGCAATTTGCCAACAGTCGTCCATGGAGTCTTCGTGTGGCACTACAATAGAACTTGAATTACTTGTATATGTTACAATTTATTTTGGATGCATTAGAGTCTATTACGTTAGTTTTGTATTTTGCATAATGTTGACATCCACGTGAAATTTGTAGGGAGGTGCATAGGTTCGGTGGATCACATACCTGTCTGGCATCTACCATGTCTTAGGATCATGCTCAGCTGGGTAGTGGTTTGATTTGCAAGGTCGTGTTACCTATGATAAAGACTGACCCGTCAGTGTCTATCCTGGTGTTACAAAGTACGGTTCATCAGAGTTACCATTTCAAGCCCTCGTGTCGAAAGGTGTGAATGGCAAAGCAAAAAGCGGTTGTCAAGACTTATGGCGATTGAGAAGAGTCGTACAACAGGATACCTGCACTCTTATAAGCATTGTAGGAGTGCCTCCTAGGTACGATTCATAAATGCATTGTTGTTCCTTATTCCAACTGGGACATGGTTGACGGAGAGTGGAATCAGTTTGATAAGATTTTTTGGACATTTCATCCATATATTGAAACGTTTAAGCATTGCAAGCCTTTCGTATCTATGGACGGGACACACTTGTACAGAAAGTATGGGGCGTACTGTTAATTGTTGTGGCTCAAGATGGTAACAATAATATTCTTCCTATAGCTTTCTCATTAGTTGAGTTTGAGACAATAGAATCATGGTCGTATTTTCACTCGAATTTGAGACAACATATTACTCCATAATATGTACGTACCTAGAAGCAAGTGGGAACCTAAAGACATCGTATCTGCCGGACTAAAACACGGGAACCTATGGAAGATCCATGAGACAAAAAGCGGCATATACCATGCAATGTCAATCACATCACGTGATGTCGCGATGCACAATGAGTGGTATGTATGACAGAGTAGTGCAGACCCCAATGATAACTGGTTGCAACAATCGAAATTCTCTAGTAACGCCAGTGATCTCAAAGGGACAAGTGTAGTAGACTTGTCTGTGAACAGAAACCCCCCAATAAGTATCATCAAGTAGTACTGGGCATACTGACGGGTTGTATCCAGGGCTGCCCCAGCAAGAATGTGTGTAACCCTGTCCCTGAGCCAGGTCATCCTCACCCCAAAAACCTGCTTCCCTCCCTCTGATTGTGATGGTGGCCTAGCGTCAAGTAAATCCTCAACCCACTCCCACATGGGGTGTCTATGCCATCACTGGAAGTCTCTGGTACAATCCCCAATGGGCTCTCCAACAATGCGCAGACTAATGTGGTAAGCAGCATCCTGGAGCGTAATTTTGGCCTCACCCCATGGAACGGGGAACTTGTGGGTCTCGGGCTTCCGCCGCTCGACAAATGTAGAGATCAAGGAATTGTCAAATATAAAATTCCTCAACTCTACTGCATGTCCAAATCCAGCCTCCCTTATATAGGGAAATAGGATGGCCGGCGGTAGGAGACCCAGGGTTACACAGAGTGGCAACAGTAACGGTGGTCTCTGCAATTTCTAAAACATTTACTCACGCATATTAATTACGACTAAACCATTAATTGTTGCTAAACATTACTAAAACTTATAAACCACCGAGATAATCTTATGTATTAAATGCAACAGATACCTATTTATTGGACTAACATGTTAAATGAGAGTTACTTATTTTATTTATTTAACTTAACTTATAATTAGTTACCTATTTTATTTATTTAACTTAAGTAATCACAATCAATTATACAAAGTATAAAATCATACTAGGTATACCAATGAAACTAATATAGATCTTTTAACTTAGTCTTCTCACTATACCTATCCCGTTAACTAAGTTACTAAGACTAAACATCTAAACTTATTAATCACTAACAATAAAAAAATGTTAAATTACTAACCTCAAAGTCTAAAGCTCCAACTACATGCCAAGTAGCATTCGGTCTATTGATGTCTACTTCGTGGACATATTGTCGAGTGTCATAGTTTTTGAAGGAGCTCAAATTCACGCGTTTAGAAGGTTACAAAAGTGGAAAAAATGGTGGTTATGCATATAATTCTTAGATATTGTGACTTATATATGCATGCGAGCTTTATGCTGAGACCCCATCCATGACGATTGCTCATATCTCGGGTGCTAAGACCCCATTCACATTATGCGCCTATCTTGAATGCTCAGTATTCAATTTCAGCCCTTACATATATCCTGGTTGTACCCAGGATGTGACTCAGCGTCACTCTATCATAGCACAGAGTCACAACATCCGAGATATGGCCATTTTGGGGTTACATCGTCAGCATTCGAGATGTGTCCCAGGATGCATATTTATAAATACCACCGTTTATTCATTTTCGTAATTACTATATTTATTTAATTTAAATAAAAAAATTTTCAAGTTTTATGGTCCAAAAGTTTAGATATTTAAGTAATAAACTGAAAAAAATTATTATGTGACTTTGTTTGTGACTAAAAAGAAAACAAACAACAACCAAGAAAGAAAAAAACAAACAAGAAACTGCTTAAGAAAGACAGTTCCGTTGAATACTACTCTCAAACTCCTTCC
The DNA here is from genome assembly GCF_000817695.3 of Arachis duranensis. NCBI lineage: Eukaryota > Viridiplantae > Streptophyta > Magnoliopsida > Fabales > Fabaceae > Arachis > Arachis duranensis. Next base: position 17,006,994 of record NC_029775.3, read on the forward strand.
AAGGGAACAGAAGCTCCACTTGGAGAGAAAGAGTCCTTAAATAAGAAATTGGTTTTAAACTAGTTTACAATACAGTGTACCAGTTTAAACCAGTTTATAAAAATAGAACTAGTTTTAATTGAAAAAACCAGTTTAAACTAGTTTATAGGCTAGAATCAGTTTTAACTTTTAACATATATAAAATTAGTTTTTACATTTTCTCTCTCTCCCTCTCTCCCACTCTGTCTCTCATTCTCT
>NC_029775.3:17007352-17007634 GCF_000817695.3 Arachis duranensis
CCCTCATCTCTCCCTCTCTCTCTCTCCCCTTCCCCTCTCCCCCCTCTCTCTCCCCTATCCCTCTTCCTCTCTTTGTCATTCTCTCTCTCTTTTCCTTTTCTCTCCACCTCCTCCCATCTCTCTCTTTCTCTCCCTCTTTCTCTCTCTTAACATATATAAAATTAGATTTTACATTCTCTTTCTTCCCCTCTTTCTCCCTCCCTCTCTCTTTCCTTCTCTCTCTTTTCTTTCTCTTTCTCTCTCTCTCTCTCTCTCCCTCTCTCCCTTTTTCTCTTTTCTTCC
>NC_029775.3:17007727-17008423 GCF_000817695.3 Arachis duranensis
TTTGTCTTCCTCTCTCTCCCTCTCCCTCTCTCTCTCTCTCCTCCTTTTCTTTTTCTCTCTCTCTCTCTCCCTCTCTCTTCTTATCTTCCTCTCTCTCTCCTGCCCCTCTTTCTCCCCCTTCCCTTTCTTTCTCTCTCCCTTTTCTCCCTCTATCCCTTTCTCTCATTCTCTCTCCCCTATCCATATTCCTCTCTATCTCTCTCTCCCTCTCTCTCCTTTCCTCTTCCCTTCCCCCTCTCTCTCTCTTATGCTTTTTCTCCTCCTTCCCTCTCTCTCTTTCTCTATTTCCTCCTCCTCCTCCTCTCTCTCTTTTTCCTATCTCTCATTTTCCCTTTTTTCTCTTTTTTCTCTCTCCTTCTCTTTTATTTTGGAGAAAAGAGGAGGAGAGAGAGAGAGAAGAGGGATATAAAGTGAGAGAAGATTGAGAGAGAAAGAAAAAAGAGAGAAGAAGGGAAGAAAGAGGAGAAAGAGAGAGAGGAAGAAGAAGAAAGAGAGAGAAGAAGAGAGAGAAAGAAGGGAAAGGGGAGAGAGAAAGAAAAATAGGAGAGAGAAATAGAAAAAAGAGAAAAAGGAGAGAGAGAGCGAGAGAAAGAAGGGAGAGGAGAGAGAGAAACAAAAGGGGAGAGAGAGAAGGAGGAAGGGAGGAAGAGAGAGAGAGAGAGAGAGAGAGAGAGAGAGAGAGAAGGAAAAAGGAGG
>NC_029775.3:17008662-17013505 GCF_000817695.3 Arachis duranensis
AGAGAGAGAGAGAGAGAGAGAGAGAAGGAAGAAAGGGGAAAGAAAGAGAGAAGGGAGAGAGGAGGAGGAGAAAGAGGAGAGAGAGGAAGGGGAGAGAAAGAGTGAAGGTAGAGAGAGAGAAAGAGTATGTAAAAACTAATTTTAGAGTTTAAATAAAATCAGTTTTAATTTGGTTTAAAACTAAACTGAACCATAAAAACTGGTTTTTAATAAACTGGTTTTCATAAAAACTATGGTTTCAGTTCAATTTTTTATTAAAAAAAAACCGATTTAATTAAAACAGTTTCAGTTCAGTTTCAATTCAGTTCAGTGAAACCAGTTTTTTTGCACACCCCTAGCAGTCTTTGCCATGATATCTGCTACTGTGTTTGCATCTCTTAAGATTAACTGGAAATCAGCACGCCATTTTCAAGACATGATATCTCGGATTTTTAGCACCAAAAGATCAATAAAACCAGAGTAATCCTGTAAATTATTGACAATAATAAAGGCCTCCACACAGTCTGTCTCATATATAATATCTCTTTGTCCCGAGTCCTAGGCTAAAAGAAAGCCTCTCCAAATAGTAAACAATTCTCGTTGCAGAATACTATGACTCTCAATTGTTCCCAGATAGCCTCGTCGCCACTTTCCCTTCCAATCTCTGCTAACACAGGCAAAATTAATCCGAGCACCATTGCCAGGATAGCTAGCATCACAATTAATCTTAAAGGTACTCACCGAGGGAGAAATCTAAGAGCCACTAATGGTGGAGGAAATAGACACTTGTTGTAACTTAAAAATATTCTGAAGTTTCTTTTCCAAGGACAAAGCCATACCAGTCACCTTGTTCATGGTCCAAGGCTCGTGGGAAAGAAAGATCTCGTGATTCCTCGAACACCAAATCCACCAGAGACCAGAAAAGAATCTAAAGGGGCATTGTTTGCTATTATGTAAGAATCAACTCATCAAATCAAGTGGTTGACCGGAGATCCCCAAAGCTTGCCAAACTAGCTAGGCTTTTGGACAATCTCGAATGCAAGGTAAAACTGATTCCTTACCTGAGAAACATCATGGACAGCTATCCATGTGCAAAATGCCCCTCCTAAAATGAAATGCAATAGTAGGAAGAGCCTCTCGAAGATATAGTCGGGCCAAAAATGTTTGCGTTTCTAGAACATGTTGACGTCAAAGCCAAAACTAGTTCCCTCTATCCTCCCAGCTAAACATCTTCTTTCTGAGCCACAAATAACCACTATGAGCGTCATAAACCTTTGAAGTTGCACCAGTCCAACACCAACTAATCTCTGAACCAGCTTGAACATTCAGGTTGGAAGAGTTAATGTTGCTTTGCAAAGTCTAATTCAGAGGAGAATAGATATTCTCAAGGTTCTACTATCCAGATGACCAAAGGTCCAAGATTCGAAGATTCGAATTAGAAATATGAACATAATCTATCTCATGACACAGTCGCCCTTCTCTTCTCCATTTAGAAAACCAAAAGTTATGTTCTAAATCCCAATGCACCAAATAAAACATTCCTTTAAGATATACCAAGCTCAACATATACTCTTTCAAACATAAGATCCCCTGCCTTGAGACCAACTGAAGCAATTATCCTTAAAAGAATGGTATTTTTTGTCAACAGTTGAACCCAAAGATTGTTAGGATGGTGAAAGAGTTGCCAAACTAGCTTTCCAAGAAGAGCAATATTAGCACAAAAGGATATCTAATTCTCAGACCCATAAACTTCTTAGAGGTGACTAACACCTTCCAGTTAACTAAATTCAGGCCTCTACCATCAGCTTGACCCTTCCATAGAAAATTTTGTACCATGGATTTTATCTTATTAGTTATCCCATTAGGGAATAGAGATACTTGCATGCGTTAAGTAGGAATTGCAGTCACTACCGAATTGAGCAAACAAAGTCTACCTGCCTTATTAAGCAATCTCCCTTTTCAGGTGGCTAGCCTTCCCCAAATCTTGTCCAGAACATTGTTGAAAGTTGCGCGTGTCACCCGAGAGTGATTAAGGTTCACCCTTAAATACTTGCCCAAGTTCTGGACTAATCAGATGGAGAACACTTCAATGAAAATATATTTTCTTGTTGTTGAAACATTCATAAAGCATAGCGCTTTAGATTTTTCCACATTAACCTTCATCCCAGAAGCTCTGCAGAAGTTTTCCAAAGCTACCATTACAGTTTGAACTTGCTATTTTTGGGCTTTTCAGAAAAGAAGCAAATCATAGGCAAACATCAAATGAGAAATTCTTGGACCACCTCTAGAAATCGCAACCAACTTCCACAAGCCCCTATCAACTTGTTGATTAATAGAACAGGACAATCTCTCCATACACAACACAAATAGATATGTTGACATAGGATCTCCTTGTCTAAGACCCTTACTCAGAGTGAAGCTATTTAGTCTATCCTTATTCCAGAGGATAGACAGCAAGGAAGCAGTGACACCACGAATAATCAGATTGATTGTCGGAAGAGAAAAGTCAAAACTCACAAGGGTTTGTTTCAGAAATCTCCAATCCACTCTATCGTACACTTTCTCTAGATCAATCTTAAAGGCAAAGGTGCCTCTCTTTGACTTTGTCTTCTTCATGAAATGGAGAACATCTTGTGCTACAATGATGTTATCTGGGGTTTCTCTTCAGGGGATAAACCCTTTTAGAAAGGGCCAACAATCTCTTTGAGATGGGGACGAAGTCTATTGAGCAAGACCTTTGTTATAACTTTGTAAACCAAATTACAGAGGCTAATAGGTCAGAAATCCTTCATGGAAACTGGGTTTTCTACCTTTGGAATAAGAACCACAAAATTTCCATCATCTTTGGATCCATATCCAAACCAGAGAATGCATGACGAACCATAGTCCAAACATCAAAATCAACAATATCCCAGTATTCTTTAAAGAAGAAAGCCTGAAATTCATCAGGGTCCGGTGCCTTAAAAGAATGCATAATGAAAACAGCTGACTTAACTTTTTTCAAAGTACTGGCGCTGCGAGGCTACAACGGGCTTCATCATTCAGGGAAGGCAACAGCACATCACCAAGACAACCTAAATTCTCATCCTCCAACTGGTAGAATAGGCGTTTATAGAAGGATTCAACTTCCCTTCTAAGGACCTCTGGATCCGTTTTTCACACCCGTCTTGAAGAAAGAGACCATGAATCTTATTATGCTTTCTCCGCACAAGAGTCTGGACATGAAAGAACTTGGTATTTCTATCCCCGAATTTTACCCACTACTCTCTGGATTTCTGAAACCATAGAAGTTCCTCCTGCACAAGCGTGTTATTAAATTCCTCAATCAGCTGTTGTTCTTTTTGCCGGATAGACAAATCCTCCATTACTTCTAGTCGCTTCGGAAGGAAATTAATCTGCCTCTCCAATTCTTATTTCCTAACAAAAATATTGGCAAACACTTTAGAATTAAACTCTAAAGAGTTCTTCTTCAATTCTGAAAGCTTGCCATGCACCTCTCTGTAGCCAGCCCACCATAACTGGTTCACAATATCTCTGTACTCTGGATGAGTTGCGCAAGCCACAATAAACCAAAAAGGTCTATTCTTTTTCAGTTGGGGACGACCTATACAGTGCACTAGGATAGGATAATGATCAAAGTGAAGTCTATTTAAAATTTCTGCATAAGCCTCTGGAAAGAGAGATAACCATCTCCTGTTGATACAGACCCGGTCAAGCTTTTTTGCCACCTCATCACAACTTTTAACCCTTTTGTACTAAGAAAACCGTCTCCCAATAGTCTTCAAGTTAAATAGATCACTATCCCCTAGAGAGATAGCAAGCCGATCTGCATGGCGACTTGAAAAGAGACAACCCTTAGATTTGTGAGAGAATAGTACTTCATTAAAATTAACAAGAATAATCCATGGCCCGTAGAAAGACGAGGACTGAGTAACAAGATAATACCCTTAGCAGAACTTTGGTATTAAATTGAGGACTACCATGGATACCACTACACCACCAAATCACATTATTTATCTGAACCTCAACTACAACACACTGATTGAAAGCATCAACACATAGAGTGATACCCCTTTATGTCCCGACGCTTCCATTATACCAATAGAGTGATAACCAAGTCTTTCCAAAAATAGTTTCAAGTGCTGAAAAGGACAGTGAGTTTCAACCACAATAAAAATTACAAGTTTAAATTTTCTAACCAGCTCTTTACAATTCACCTATGCTAACTTATTAGAAGCACCCCTAATATTCCAAACTATTATATTTAAACTATCCATAATATAAAATATAAAAATATAAAAAAGGGAATCAAAGTGCTTCACCAACCTCAAACTAAGGCTTGCCCAGCGAGAGTGACTCCTGTGACTTTCATGTTTGCTAGGAAACTGATGAGCGGATAATTTATACGCTTTTTGGCATTGTTTTTAGTATGTTTTTAGTATATTTTAATTAGTTTTCAGTATACTTTTAGTAGTTTTTAGTTAAAATTCACTTTTCTGGACTTTACTATGAGTTTGTGTGTTTTTCTGTGATTTCAGGTATTTTCTGGCTGAAATTGAGGGTCCTGAGCAAAAATCTGATTCAGAGGCTAAAAAGGACTGCAGATGCTGTTGGATTCTGACCTCCCTACACTCAAAGTGGATTTTCTGGAGCTACAGAAGCCCAATTGGTGCGCTCTCAATGGCGTTGGAAATTAGACATCCTGGGCTTTCCAGCAATGTATAATAGTCCATACTTTGCCCGAGATTTGATGGCCCAAACCGGCGTTGCAAATCAACTTCAGAATTTCCAGTGTTTAACGCTGGAACTGGCATAAAAATTGGAGTTAAACGCCCAAACTGGCATGAAAGCTGGCGTTTAACTC
>NC_029775.3:17014222-17015152 GCF_000817695.3 Arachis duranensis
TTTTTCTTTTAATTTTCGAATTTGCATATCCTTAGTCCCTTTTTGATCTTTAAAAATTCTAGGTTTGGTGCCTTCCTTGTGTTTCCCTTAAAATTTTCGAAAATTAGTGTTTGATTTTCTAAAAATTTTAAGTTTGGTGTCATTTTGTTGTTTTTCTCTTTCCTCTTTTCAAAAATCAAATCTTTTCAATCATATCTTTTTAATTAACTAATTGATTCAGTTTTCAATTTGCTTTGATCTTATTTTCTTTTAATTTTCAAAATTTTATTTTATTTTCCAATTATTTTATTTTATTTTTTTTCGGTCACCTTAAAATATATATATATATATACTTTGCTTGTGAATTCATATCATATTCCCTTTTTCCATCATGGACCTAAGTGGAATTGAGCAGTCCAGAAGGACTTTGGGGTCATATGCTAACCCTATTACAGCTGCATATGGGAGCAGCATTTGTACACCTCCCATCAAAGCAAGCAGCTTTGAGCTAAATCCTCAACTCATTATCATAGTGCAGCAAAATTGCCAGTATTCCGGTCTTCCACAGGAAGAGGCTACTGAGTTTCTGGCACAGTTCTTACAAATTGCTGACACAGTACGTGATAAAGAGGTGGATCAGGATGTCTACAGACTATTACTGTTTCCATTTGCTGTAAAAGATCAAGCTAAGAGGTGGTTGAATAACCAACCTACAGCAAGCATAAAGACATGGGAACAGTTATCAGACAAATTCCTGAATCACTTTTACCCTCCAAAGAGGATGACACAGCTAAGGCTGGACATCCAAGGCTTTAAACAAGAGGATAATGAATCTCTCTATAATGCCTGGGAGAGGTATAGAGGTATGCTAAGAAAATGCCCCTCTGAAATGTTTTCAGAGTGGGTGCAGTTAGACATCTTCTACTATGGGCTTACAGAAAAAGCTCAGAT
>NC_029775.3:17015898-17016429 GCF_000817695.3 Arachis duranensis
TGCATCCACTATCAGAAAGCTTGGGTTGACTGAAGAAGTCAAACCAACCTGGATATGCCTCCAACTTGCTGATGGCTCCATTAAATATCCATCAGGCATAATAGAGGACATGATTGTCAAGGTTGGGCCATTCGCCTTTCCAACTGACTTTGTGGTGCTGGAAATGGAGGAGCACAAGAGTGCAACTCTCATTCTAGGAAGACCTTTCCTAGCAACTGGACGAACTCTTATTGATGTACAAAAAGGGGAAGTAACCCTGAGAGTCAATGAGGATGAGTTCAAGTTGAATGCTGTAAAAGCTATGCAGCATCCAAACACACCAAATGACTGCATGGGCGCTGACATTATTGACTCTCTGGTGGAAGAGATCAATATGACTGAAAGTCTAGAATCAGAGCTTGAGGACATCTTCAAGGATGCTCAGCCTGATCAAGAAGAACCAGAAGAAACAAAGGAATTTTTGAAAATTCTTCAGGAGGAGGATAAGCCTCCCAAACCTGAACTCAAACCACTACCACCATCCCTGAAGTA
>NC_029775.3:17021836-17022356 GCF_000817695.3 Arachis duranensis
AGTTGCTTGGGGACAAGCAACAATTTAAGTTTGGTGTTGTGATGAGCGGATAATTTATACGCTTTTTGGCATTGTTTTTAGTATATTTTAATTAGTTTTCAGTATACTTTTAGTAATTTTTAGTTAAAATTTACTTTTTTGGACTTTACTATGAGTTTGTGTGTTTTTCTGTGATTTCAGGTATTTTCTGGCTGAAATTGAGGGTCCTGAGCAAAAATCTGATTCAGAGGCTAAAAAGGACTGCAGATGTTGTTGGATTCTGACCTCGCTGCACTCGAAGTGGATTTTCTGGAGCTACAGAAGCCCAATTGGCGCGCTCTTAACGGCGTTGGAAATTAGACATCCTGGGCTTTCCAGCAATGTATAATAGTCCATACTTTGCCCGAGATTTGATGGCCCAAACCGGCGTTGCAAATCAACTTCAGAATTCCCAGCGTTTAACGCTGGAACTGGCATAAAAATTGGAGTTAAACGCCCAAACTGGCATGAAAGCTGGCGTTTAACTCCAGAAAAAGTCTCT
>NC_029775.3:17022462-17048360 GCF_000817695.3 Arachis duranensis
GGGCGTTAGTGACAGACGCAAAAGAATCACTGGGTTCTATTCCGGCCTGATTGAGAACCGACAGATGGATAGCCGTGCCGTGACAGGGTGCGTTGAACATTTCCACTGAGAGGATGGGAGGTAGCCACTGACAACGGTGAAACCCTTGCATACAACTTGCCATGGAAGGAGCCTTGCGTGCTTGAAGAAGAAGACAGTAGGAAAGCAGAGATTCAGAAGATGGAGCATCTCCAAAACCTCAACCTGTTCTCCATTACTACAAAACAAGTACTTATTTCATGTTCTTTTACTTTTCACAATCAACCCTGAAAATTATTGATATCCTGACTAAGATTTACAAGATAACCATAGCTTGCTTCAAGCCGACAATCTCCGTGGGATCGACCCTTACTCACGTAAGGTATTACTTGGACGACCCAGTGCACTTGCTGGTTAGTTGTGCGGGGTTGCAAAAGTGTGATTGCAATTTCGTGCACCAGAAACAATGGAATATCTCCTCATTCCCGCCTACCGACGCAGTAACAGCCAGCAGTGTGCCTTCCTTCTCTAATGGAACTACCATGGTAACACTCTCCTTCACGGCTGCAAGAGAAGATGATGATGCTTTCACCGCCATGCCTCCACTCTTCTCAACTGGTGAACTCTGTAGGGACGCTGGCCTTGGTAGTTTTTGGAGAGAGGAGCCGTGAGGCACTGGGGTGTGTCGGGTTAAGGAGATCGACGTCTCACCATCACGGGAAGTGTTGTACCCGACCTTGACCCGTGACCCGATCCCTGATGCGATAGGAGCTAGAACCATCCATGTGAGAGAAGTGGATGGTGGGCCTGGTTACCCTACCGAAACCAATTCTGGATTGAGTGCCTCTTTGGGCCTTGGTAGATTGCTTTTGGCCCAGCTTGGTTATACCTTTTCTCACAACTTGCTCCCAGCTCGGTTGATCATGCATTCAAGCCTCCTCAACGTTATTTCCATGCAAATTATTAGTTGCCAAATCCTCTAACAAATTTAGTGTGGGATTCTCGCCAGTAGTGCTGCCTACCACATCAGGTTCTACTTCATTTGAATTTTGAATTTTGGACTCAGGATTTGGCACCGCCGTTGTACCGTCCCGGGACTTGGTGGCATCGGAATCAGCACTAATCCTTCCCTAAAGTCTCTACCCAAGTACTGTGTCATATCGTGGCCATAACGTGTACAAGAATTACAAATTAAATTTAAACTTTCATATTCCACTACATGAGTTATGCCTTCCACAATGATATGCTTAATCACCGACAGTCCTAAATTTTTTTGAACACATGCTCGGACATATCGTCCTCTCTCAGCTAACTTAGTTGCTAGGTCCACTTTAATAGGGACTCGTATTGTAGAAGTAATATGCATCATGACCTGTTCCTGATAGCACCAAATTGGGAGACCCGAAACCCGAAACCATACAAGCGTAGACCCGAAAGATTGCTCACATGACCAAAAATCTACGTCCCATGGGTTTATCACAACATAGGTCCACCATCGCTATACTATCCCCATATAGAGATCCTGCAAGTGCAAAGACCTTTGACTTCTCTTGACTAATGACTTTATCTCTAAAGGAGGCCTTTGTAGACTTTGAAAAACCCTCTCGTGAGAATCTTTTTTGACATCGGATGCACCCCCACCCACACTCTCCCCATTATCTCTTCTGACGACATGGCCGCTATCCTCCCTGTGTTTCATCCTCAAACGCTGGCTCCCACTCTCTCCTTCTCTCATTCTTCCTAAGTACAAAGTACGTTATTATGTGACTATATATGATTGCATGCATGTATAAACTATTTTATACCTTTAACACATAAATATTAAAGGGTAAATTACCAAAAATACATTTGAATTATTTTGTTGCTAACAAAAATATTCATAAAATTTATTATCAACAAAAATATCCTTAAATTATTTAGAAACATAACAAAATAAACATATATGAACTGAAATGTTTACGCTAATAGAAAAAAATGATGCAACAAATAGAACTTTCAATATAAAAAAGTGAGACTCTAATATTGGCAAGTGAATTACATCACACTTTTTTCGATAATAGAGCAAATTTAATTACAGCAGAATATTTTTAGCATCTTTTAAATTATTTGAAAGTATTCTTTTTGATAAAAAAATTTGAAGACATTTTTGTCAACACCAAGATAATTTGAATGTAATTTTTGTTATTTACCTAAAATAAAACTTTTTCAAAATAAAAGTAGATCCCTGAGGCATCTCCGGAAGATCATGTAGAGGCGGTGGAATTGGCTCCTGCTGTGGCCCCTGCCCGAGCTCTCTAGTATGCTCCATACCCTTCTTTGTGATTGGTCTCTCAATGCCAATCGGGGTATCTCTATCAATGTGAGCTCCAGCTGCTGCACATAGGCGGTAGATGAGATGAGAAAAAGCCAGTCTCGCAATGGTGGAGGACTTATCAGCTATCCTATAGAACTATTGAGGGATCACCTCGTGCACCTCCACCTCATTGCCGAGCATAATACAGTGAATCATCACTGCTCGCTCGACTGTAACCTCAGAATGGTTACTTGTAAGGATGATAGAATGTTGGATGAACTCTAACCATCCTCTAGCAACTGGCTTGAGGTCATGTCTACCTAGTTGGTATGGCTTGTCTTTAGAATCCTTCTTCCATTGAGCTCCGGGGAGGCATATGTTCTCAAGAACCTAATTCAACTACTGGTCAGTGTTGACCCTCCGAGTGTATGAATGAGGGTTCTCTCGGGATGGTGGTAACTATAGCACCACCCTCACACTCTCCGAGCTGAAGTCCATGATATTCCCTTTAACCATGGTGTGCCAATTCTTTGGCTCTAGATTCACGCCTCTGACATGCTTGTATGTCACCCAAGCATTGGCGTAGAACTATTGTACCATCAATACTCTAACCTCAGTCACGGGGTTGGCCAAAACTTCTCAACCTCATCTCAGAATTTGGTACAGGATCTGCGGGTACTCATCAGGCTTCAGATCGAAGCAGAACTTGGGAATCACCTTCTTCTTGTGCATGACCTCATAAAAATGCTCCTCATGTGTCTTGCAGGAGAACCGAGTGAAATCACATAGCTCGAATGTAGTCGCCTTCTCTTTTCTCTTCCTTGTGGAGGATTCTCTGGTCTTGGGTGCCATGGAGGTAAAAAAATGAAGGACCAAAGCGGAGCGCCCAACACCAAACTTGAAAGTTTTGCTCATCCCCGAGCAAAATAAAGATAGAAAATAAGAAAAAGAAAATTAAAAATGGATACGAGGGAATGGAGGAAAAGGCTTCAACCTTGGCTAAGGGAGAGGGGAAAAAAGTGAGTGTGTATGGTGGAAGGTAAGGAAGAAGGAGAGAGTAGTGTGAGGTGTGGTAAAAGCGGATGAAGAGTGGGATATTTATTGGTGGGAAGGGAGAGTGGTTCGGTTATGGGGAAGGGTGGGTGGAAAATTGAATTTTAATTTGGGTCATTAGGAGGAAAGATGGATAGGATAGATGAGAGGAGATTGGGTGGAGTGGAAAGTGGGTTGAGAGAATCAAGATAAGTGATGGGTGATAGGATGGATGAATGTGGATGGAAAAGTGAAAAAGTAGGAGAGAGAATGGATAAGATTGAATGGGTAAAGGTGGTTAGGAGTTTGGGTTTAACCATGGGTACAAAGCCTTCCTTGAAAAGCGAAACAACCCCTGCTGGGCACTAAACGCCAGTTCTGGCATTTAACGCCAACAAGTGATCAACCTCCTTTTTTTCGGTGTTTAATGCCAGTAATGGGCGTTAAACGCCCCAGGGGGAGCAAAAAATTATATTGGAATGCCCCCTTTTGGGCGTTAAACGTCCAAGGTAGAGCTCCCTCTCTTGGCACTAAAAGCCAGGGACAACTGTTTCTCTCCAGGGCATTCTTTTCTTTTGTTTGAGCTCTCTTGTCCCTGTTCTAAGTACTTTACATGATCACAAATATTAGAAAAGTTAGGAAAACTATGAAAATTAATGACAAATAAAAATCACCAAAAGAAAACTCAAACTAAAAGAAAACTGAATTCAAAATAGAATTAAAGTAAAGGATACTTATGGTTGGGTTGCCTCCCAACAAGCACTCCTTTACCATTACTAGCTTAACGGGCAGCTCCTTTAAGGAGGAGGATCATAGGGGCTCAAATCTTCACCCCTCATTGTGAACTTCTTTTCTGTGCTCTCGTGAATTAGCTCAACATACTCTAGAGACAGGATCCTATTCACAGTGTGTGGTACAATTGAACTTCTGGTGAACACTACCTTTATGCCAGGTAAGAAGTCCTTAGTAAGAATCTTCTTATTCCTCTATCCCTTAGGCACTTTCTTCTTAGGGCCTTCTCCATCTTTGGTGGGTGGTGAATGCCCCACACCAAACTTAGGTTTGATGTCAGGAAAAACTGTATGGCTTTCCACCAAGTGGGAGGGCTTAAGCACTGAACTATGCATGCTAGTACCTCCTTTGTTAGAGAGTGGTTGAGGTTTAAAAATCTTGAACAACAAATAGTCCTCATGCATCCTCAGGCATAACTCTCCTTTCTCAACATCGATCAAGGCTCTTCCTCTGGCTAGGAATGACTTTCCTAGGATGATGGAGTTGTCTGTATCCTCTCCCGTATCAAGTATCACAAAGTCTGTAGGGAGGTAAATGTCTTCAACCTTTACTAGGACATTCTCCATCAATCCGTATGCATGCTTCCTGGACTTGTCGGCCATCTCAAGTGCAATTCTTATGGGTTGCGCCTCTTGGATTCCCAACTTTTTCATGGCACAGAGAGGCATCATATTTATGTTTGAGCCAAGATCACACAGTGCCTTCTCAAATGTAATAGTCCCTATGGTACAGGAAATCAGGAAGCTTCCGGAATCTGGCATCTTCTTGGGTGCCTCTTCTGGACCAGTGCACTGCAGTCTTTGGTCAGCACCATAGTTTCATCTCCCTTTAAGGCCTTCTTCTCAGAGAGTACGCTTTTCAAATAGGCCATATAGGGAGGCATCTTCTCCAACACCTCAGCAAAAGGAATATTAATATGCAGTATTTTAAAGATTTCCAAGAATTGAGTGAGTTGCTCATCTTTAGTCTCCTCTTGATGCTTTTGAGGGTGTGGTACTTCAGGCTCATTTGTCACCAATGGGGCATGCAACAATGCTTCTCCAGCTTCTTCTTGAGCCTTTTCTTTCTTCAAAGCCTAAGCAGCACGCTCCTCCTTAGGCTCGGCTTCCTTGCCCATGATCAGAGCCTTGCATTCTTTCCTTGGATTAACCTCTGTATTACTAGGAAGAGTGTTAGGAGGTCTCTCAAGTGTCCTCTTGCTCAACTAAACCTCTTGTATTTTCAAGTTCCAAATTGAAGATCTTGTCTCTTGTATAAAGTTATGAGTGGCCTTGGAAAGTTCAAAGACTATTATGGCTAGGTCAGATATGTTTTGTGCTTGAGAGGGCTTTTGTTACTACTGAAAAGGTTAAAATTGCCTGTTGTTAAACATATTTTGATTGGTTCCACCCTGATTGTTGTTGAAGCTCTATGGGGGCTTTTGTGGCTGCTCCTTCCACCCAAAGTTAGGGTGATTCCTTCATCCCTGATTGAAAGTATTTGCATAGGGATCATTATTGAGATTTCTAAAGGAGTTTTCCATGTAATTTACTTGCTCAGTGGTGGGTTAAGCATAGCCACTTGCATGTCACGTCATAGGATGCATCTTGAGTGTTGATAGTTGAGACTTGCATCCCTATCAAGTGCTGAGAGATCATACTAATCTATTGGGACATGAGCTTGTTCTAAGCCAAAATGGCATCCCGTGTGTCCATTTCCAAAACTCTTTTCTTCTGAGTAGTCCTAGTGTTCACAGGGTTTCTCTCAGAAATGTATAGATACTGGTTGTTGGCAACCATCTCTATAAGCTCCTTAGCCTCTTCAGGCGTCATCTTCATATGCAAGGAACTACCAGCAGAGTTTTCCAGTGACATCTTGGCCATCTCAGAGAGTTCATCATAAAAAATCTACAGCCTAGTCCACTCTGGAAACATGTCAGGGGAACACTTCCTGATAATCAGTTTGCATCTCTCCCAAGATTCATAAAGGGACTCTCCATCTCTTGGCCTGAAGGTTTGGACATCCACTCTAAGCTTAGTTAGCTTCTGAGGTGGAAAAAATTTTGTCAAAAATCCAGTGACCAACTTATCCCACGTGTCTAGGCTCTCCTTGGGTTGAGAATCAAGCCACTATTTTGCTCTATCCCTCACAACAAATGGGAAGAGCATGAGCTTGTAGACCTCCGGATTCACTCCATTCATCTTCATAGTGTCACATATCTGCAGGAAGTTAGAGATGAATAAATTGGGGTTCTCCTGCAGGAGTCCATGAAGCTGGAAGTTTTGTTGCACTAGAGTGATCAATTGTGGCTTCAGCTCAAAATTATTAGCATCAATAGCAGGTACTGAAATACTGCACCCATAAAAGATAGTGGTGGGGGCAGTGTAAGAGCTCAGAGTCCTCCTTGCATGCTCATTAGCATTCGAATTTCCTCCATTAGGGTTCATGGTGAGCTCTTCAACTTCCTTCTCAAAAGTTTCCTTGAGATTCTCTCCAACTTTGTAAGTTTGGGTTTGTTTCAAATGTCATCTTAAGGTCCTCTCAGGTTCAAGATCAAACTCAAGAAGGGATTCTTTATCCCTATTTCTACTTATAAACAAATAAGAAACAAAAAAAGTGGGAGTCTCTATGTCAGAGTATAAAGAACTCCCAGTGAGATATCCTATGTAAAAGAAATAAAATAAAATAAAATAAAGTAAACAATTAACCAAAAAAATTCAAAAATAAAAATGAGAAAAATGCCACAATTTTCAAAAATAAAAAGAGAAAACACTAAAGGGACACCAAACCTAAAATCAGAAAGTAAAAGAAAATAAATAGGGCGAATTTCGAAAATAAAGAAAAGTAAATAAAATAAGAAATCGAAAATTAAAAAGAAAAAGTAAAGAAACAAAAACTAATAAAAATACCTAATCTAAGCAACAAGAAAACTAGTAGTTGTCAATCACAAACAATCCCGACAACGACGCCAAAAACTTGGTGCTAGGATTAGGATTTCGTACAGCTTAACTGACAAGTGCATTGGGGGATTTTTTATGTTAATAAATAAAATAATCATAATAATTACTGAAATAAATAATTTTAAAAATATTTACCGAAATAAATACACTTGTCTTATCTCATTTACAGTAATTTTGCACGTATCTCATTTCTGCAAATGAGATAAGGGCTGTAGACGTATATAAGTATATGTTGTTCACAGTGTGCTTCTGGGCCACAGTTTGACCTTGTCAACCACTTTCTCCTCTCTATTATCCCTTTTTGACTATATTATCGACTGACACTGTGATGGCGTGCTAGGCGGGAAATGACGTAGACATCAACAGGCTGAACGAGACGTCGTATTACGTCGGGATAGCCAATTTTGAGGTTAATTTTGTTGTGTTTAAATTGTTGATTTTGTGTTGTTAAAAATGGATTTGTTACTCTTCTGCTGCTCTTTTTAATTTTTGAGGAAGTGGTGAAGTGGAGAAGAAGGAATAACAATGGTTGTCGTCTGGTAGCCATCCTGCTCGCTATTGTCTACTCGCTGTCGCGCTCAACTGCTCAGATCGAAGGTCGGTGCACATTGCTAGTGCTTGTTCTTCATTTTTATGCTCTGTTCAGAAGTGAGAACGAAGGGTTTATGATTTTACTACTGTTAATGATGTTATTGAATGATTAACTCTGCTGCTACTGCTGGGCTGTACTCTGTTTGTTTTTTTATGCTGTATTGAAAAAATTATGCTTAAACTTTGATAATTCTTTATTAATTTATGTTAAAATTTTGATCAATCTACTGTCTGCTGAAAATGTTACTAATCTTTGTTAAAATTATGGTGAAGTGTGAGCTTTTATTTGTTCATTGTAATCACTTTGTTAAAATGATACTAAAGCATGAGCTTTTATCTGAATGATTAAGTCTTCTCTGTTATATTGAGCTGAATTTATTTATTAAATTTTTTAGTTAAATTTCGCTAAGTTGTATCTTGTTTTGAACTGATTAAAATGAATGATGGAATTTTTATTGTTGAATTTTTGTTGTTAAATCTTGTTTCCATTGAAAAAAACAAACTAAAAGGAGAAGAAAGAAACTATAGAATATTAAGTTAATTCCCACAAAAAATATAAGCAAATGTCATGAGTTATGCAAAATATATAGACTGTTAATAACCAGTAGCATAAACAACTTACATGAATTTCATGTATTGAAGTTTATTAATGATCATGTTTCACAGCAATAGCATAAGCAAATGTCAATGCTTCTACAAATTATAAACTGTTAATATCTATTTCATACAATTGTTTTTCTCTCTGTTTTAGATGTTGTGTTTTGCTAATTTCTGAAATGTTAGTGCTCAACCCCTGCATATTTGGTCTATGTTCACTTATCTTTTCCAATCATTTGGTTGCCAAAGAATCAAGGAGTTTTAATTTTTATTTGTTTTTTTAATGAGTTTCAAGTCAATAAAATTATTGAATGTGACCTCTATGATGTATGCACATAAGATACCTTTTCATTCAAATTTAACCTTATATAAAGGACATATATATTTGGTAACAATTGTAATTGGAAGCTTTCAACAGGTACTTTCTCATGTTTTTAGAGTTTTGCATATTTCTAATAAGCTTGTATAAAGCATCTTATAATTTATTTATTATTCTATTCTAAATGGTTTATCCGGTTGAACCATCGGTTGGACCGGTTAGACCAATGAACCAGTGAATCAGTGACTAGAGCGATTTGATGACCGGTCTAGTTTTCTGAACCTTAAGTTTAATTCTATGCAATCCCATATGGAGATTTTTTTTTGTATGTGGCCATGGTTAGGGTAGTTGCGAAGAACTAGAACCTAGTTTGTAGCTTTAGCAATAGGTCTCTAGTAGAAATTTAGAATTCTATTTGCTTGTGGAAGGTTGTTACGACATAGTTATTAGTTTAGAACTTTGATTTCTTGTGATAGGTTGTTACTACTTATGACATTCTAGTTAGGTTTTGTTTAGTAGGTAATATGTAATTTAGAAATATGTGTAAGTTAGAAACATAGAAATATGTTCTTAAGTAGAAGTAGATGTAACTTAGAAAGAAATATTTATTTAACTTTAATGTTTTATATATCATATTAAGTTTATCTAATTACAAAACTAAAAAAAATGTAAGAATTCAATTAAAAAAATTAAAATTATTTCTTTATAAGGCTGAATTTTTTTATTCTTCAGAGGTTTCGCCTTCTATTACCCCAGTGAGTGAGTCATACTCTTCATCCACCCGACGCCATCGTCCCGTATCTGGCTGAGTCTGGATTCAACGACACGGTGCCCCTAAGAGATTTTACTTTTGACAATTCCCTGATTTCAACATTCGTGGAGCAATGGCATTTGGAGACACACACGTTTTATCTCCTGTGGGGTTTGGTCACTATCACCCTGCAGGACGTGGCGTACCACCTAGGCCTACGAGCACACGGGGCCCCAGTTGGGGGTGTCTCCATTATTTCGGTAGCTGATACCACACAGAGACATGGACGTTGGTGGAGCAGCTGCTTGGTGCCAGGCTTTCGATGGCTCCACAGCAAGCGGCGCAGAGGAAGGAGTCTTTCACAATCAAGCTTGTTTTCCTGCGAGATCATGTCCGCTAGATACCCCCTACAAAAGATTCGGAGATCCTCCAACAGTATGCCAGATGCTACATTATGTTACTGATTGGAGGTTATCTAATGACAGACAAGTGGAACAACTTGGTCCATGTGCGTTGGCTTCCTCTTCTCCAAGACTTTGGGTAGTGCCGGATGTTGTCTTGGGGCTTGGCCGTGCTGGCCTAGACGTACCAGTCACTGTGTTCGGCAGTACAGCGGGGCATCATAGACATCGCCGGCTGCACTCCGCTATTGATGTTCTGGATCTACTAGAGATTTCCTCAATGGTGTCCACCAGATAAAGGGATCTACCAGTATCCTATGGCTGCGAGGTAAGAAAAGTTTATTTCTCTATTTAGTTAAATTAATTTCTAACTTCTTACGACCTATTACTTAACGAATTGCTTATATTCTCTTGGTTAGTGTCAGGTTGGTTGGATTGCAGCAGCAGAGCAGGGATCAGCATGAGGCCAGGGTCCTACATTGAAGGATTTCGATCGAATGGTTACGCTTCGATGAGGTTAGTTCCTTGTTTACCACCACCACATATTCATTTTATTTCTTAATGTTGTCTTGTTTTTTGGGTGGCTGACTATTATGTCTGTAATGATTTTTTCAATTTGCATGGAGAGTGTACGATGATCCTGCTCTGCAGGCTCGGTGCCCTCCTTGGTTCCTTGAGGAGAAGGAGTGGGGGACATGGTTGTTAGTCGTCCCCTTGGTATGTTTCAATATTGTGTAGTTTCACCAGGTGGATCGGATAAAGCGGTAGTTCAATGGAGAGCAGCAGGTGCCTGGCACTTCGGTGAACCTGGACAGGTATAAATGATATCTTATTTGTCGTTGCTTATCTGAGTTTAGATGTCAATTATTCCAATTATGACGTGTGTCACTTTGTTATAGTAGATTATACACTTCCTATTTTTTCTGATAGGTTCTTGACGTCCACCAACCAGGTTGAGGATGTCTGGTGGCCTGATCGACTTGTGGATTAGTACGATGCTTGGCACGTGTAATTTGATCCCAGTTGATGGATCTCCATACTACATACGTTTGACACTAGGCCAGCCAGAGAGTACTATGATTGGTCCATGTTAGGCATCTATCGGGTCAGGAGGTTTTGGAGGATCCGAGATTCATGGAGTTGCCACCCGACGTACAGCCCATTGCTAACCAGCCTAGGGACGATCTCCACCTTCCATGGGGGTGTCGAATTGGCATAGACGTATGAGGGAGATTAGGGAGGATACCCGGCGACCTGCTAGGAGTGACAGAGGCGCTAGAGTTTGTCGACCTGGCGAGCCGGTTAGGAGGGAAAGGGTCAAGCCTCGTCGGGTTAGGCTGGATGTAGAGTCTAACGAGGAGGTGGAGTTCGACCACCAGGAGGATCACGGAGACATGCCACCAGACAGAGCGGCTTCACCTCCGGCTCTGCTTCCTCCACCTCCACCGCCTCCCCCAGCACATGCACTACATCCACCATCTCGTTTTGGAAGGCCGCATTAACGGGCAATCTGGGACACATCACCCCCGGGATGGCATGATGCAGGTCCATCTGGGGTCCATCAGGAAGAGGAGATGGTTGACAAGATCTTCTTTGATGATAACTTCCATCTTCACACCGCTGATCCAGCCTCAATGCATCGGATCGCCGAGTCATTCCAGACCAGCAGAGAGCAGGGTATCAGACAGTTCCAGCATCCCTCCGCTCCTGCACAGACCACCTCCTGAATGCCACAGATATCACCGGCTTCTACCTCATCGTACGGGGTAGGTCTTCGTCTAGGAGACCCTCGTCTTTTTTGGCCTCAGCGCTAGGCTCAGCCTCCACCGTGTGGTACTGGGCACAGGCGCTACTACCAGGATTCCCACCACTGATGATGTTTATATGTTTGTATCAAAGTTATTTTTGTTATTTTGTATTCGGTTCACTTGCTTATTCTTTAGGTTAGCTTGGTGCGAACTTCTATGTTGTAAACTGCTGTTCTTTATTATGGTGTAGTTTTGTATAACGTTATACTCTGCTTTACGTGCAATCTCTATGTAATGAACTATCATAAAAGTACAAAAATAGTTTATACAAATCTAAAACTAAAATATTATAATTACAGTAATCAAAATAGCTACAGCTTCTTCGAATTAGTATAATCAAACGATAAAATACACAAATAGAAGCAAAATACATCCATACTAAAAGCACTGTCTACACTAGGCATCTCTCATGGGTTGGTTAGGACAACCCCTTCTAGTATGACTAACTTACCTACAAAGGCCACAACGCTTCTTATGTCGCTCGATCTCATCCATATCATTCCGGAATCTAGTAGACATGGGCCATTCGGTATCCTTCCGACACATGATTGGGTTATGATGTAGCATCGTCCCATACCACTCTGGCCATAGGGACTCGTCGGAGATAGGTGGAAACTCCATCTTGTACACCTTGAAAATAGCTTCCTATCTGTAAACTGGATGTGCATACGGGTCCCACTCAATGCTAGCGGCGGTACATCTAGCAAGTGCATGATGACATGGATAGTGGAGAGACTGAAATAGGTCACAGTCACACGTCCCCGCTGATAGCCGAACGTGGAACAAACCTTGCAACCAACCCTCGAATGGCTTTAACTCTTTCACAACAAACACAGAAGCCCGCCTGTCACAATCAGTGACACGCATCTTCTCAATGGCTGCCATAAGCCTTTGGGAGAAGTAGTTTCCAGCCGCCATCTGTGACTGCGCCTCCCTTCCCTTCGTCACGAATAACTTTTGGAGCCTTTCGTACGTGATGCACTGATGCACTTTGACGGATTCGTCGTCATGTGACCAAACTGCCACCCGTTGTCGCAATGTTGTAGCCAAATTTCCTTGTTAAAACGTCCTGCCCATTCCGCCATCATCAGAGAAACTCCTCTCAAGGCATCTATGTACCACTCATACCCAGCCTTGCTAGGACTGTAAACAGCATTTATGAGGTATCTCTTGCCCTCGGATAACTTGAAATGAGTCATAAAGTTTGCCGCCATGTCTCTGATACAGTAAGCGTGGAATGCTCTATGGAGATGCCAACCACTGTCATCGACACTAAGGGCGGCCTTGATGGCCTGCGATCTATCGGAGATCACCAGTAGGCCATCTTGGGGGGTGACATGGCATCACAGATTAGTAAGGAAGAATGACCATGACTCCATGCTCTCGAACTCGACAATGGTGAAAGTAATAGACAGGATGTTGCTATTACTGTTCTGTGCTACCGAAATAAGCTGCACTCCACCGTACCTGCCATACAGCTATGTGCCATCGACGAAAACAAACGGCTTGCGATGCTTGAATGCCTCGACACATAAGGGAAAAGCCCAAAATACTTTGTCGAACATGCTACAGTCGTAGACCAGAAGGTGTCCATCGTAGTATGGTTCAACCCGTAGGTCACAAATGGTTCCAGGAAAAAAAGCTCTGTAGTGCCTGAAGCAGCTTTGGCAACTTATTGTATGACTCTTTCCAATCCCCGTAGATTTGTGCAATTACCTTCTGTTTCGCCATCCACACATTTTTGTAGGAGGGTTTGAAGTGATAGCTCACCCGAACCGCACCTTACAGCACCGAAATGTTGACGGAGGGGTTGGACTGTATCAATGGCAATATGACCCTGCACATGAGACTTCTGTCTAACTGACGATGGTCTTGAGACATGGTAGGTGCTAAATAACTGTGCGCTCTACCAACCCTGCGAACCTCCCTAACACAACAAAATAGTATTCGTTCAGCCATATCTCAAACATACTTACTATATTGCACAGAAGTAATCAAACACACAATTAAAGTTGAACTTACCAGTATTCGAGGTTCTGTCGAAGGGCCACACGGAGGCTCCATTGACACCCATTCGTAGTTTGATAGCACTACAATGGTACTTTAATCGGTCCCATTCAATCACACGGTACTCAACATTCCTGCGAATACTGTAGTTCTTCACACCCTGTAGCATTGCATCTCGGCATTTGAACCTGTGGCCTACCCAAAACTCTACCCTACAGTCCAAGTTGTAATCCTCTTCTCCCATTTCAGAAAACAGAGTCTTCTCATGCATGGCATCCAGATCCAGCGTATGATAGTGACTTGGCACTGTCGATAGCGCTAGAATTGGGTAAGGTGGAGGCAAGACATGGTGCGGCACATTCTGGGCAGGCCTTTCGGGCACAAACTCCTCCTCATCGCCCCCTTCGAAAGAATCACTATCAGTACTATCTGCCACATATTCTTCGTCTGACTCCTCGTCGCCCTCCTTTGCCTCGTCGACTGGAATGGTGACATGAATCGGTGGTGGTGCAAGAGGTCGGTCGTCATTGACATAGATCGAGTGTACAGAACCACCACGACCAATATATCCAACCTCGGCAGAGAGCTCTATCACTTATTCCATCATGATCTTTCTATGGATGTCGAACATGAGTCGAACATGCTCGTCCCCTAGAAGCCGAAAGAGTCAAAACTAGAAAACATGCACCATTACCCATGGGTGCTAGGAACCTATACCCTACCCTTCCGACCTCCCTCGCTTCTGTACCACCGAGGTTATTCAATATCAAACTCTTCAACTCCGACAACGTACTTACACGATGAGTGTGCAATAATATCAGATTCTCACACTCAAATGTCACTGCATTGTCGCCATTTCTCATACGACATTTGGGATAAACACATACAACTATGTATACACTATTGTTGGCCATCGTTGCATTATTTTTGTGAGAAAAACGAGACAGAAAAAGATATGAGTCTGTGAAGAATGCCAAAGGTTACACATCCTTTTATAGCGGCTGAAAATTTGTCTTGTTATATCTCGTTTACAGTGTAAACAAGATATACACGTGTCAGGCTGACGTGTCTTATCTCGTTTACACTGTAAACAAGTTACGTGTAAAATTATCTGGTTTACATTGTAAACAAGATAAGACAGGAAAAATATTGTTTATTTCAGTAATTATTATAATTATTTTATTTATTAAAATAAAAAATTCGTACACCGGATCATCCAAGTAATACCTCAAGTGAGTGAGGATCAATCCCATAAGGATTGTCAGATTGAGCAAACAATGGTTGTCAAGTTGGACTTAGTTAGGTGAATCCGAAAAGGTTGTTCATGGTTAAAATGCATAGAACAATAAATAGGCAAGTAAATAAAGCAAATAAGGGTTTGGTGTGAAAACAGTATGAGAGAACAGTTAAGGCTTCGGAGATGTTTATCTTTCCGGATTAAAGTTCTTACCAACTATTTTAACAATGCATGATTTATTCTATGACAAACCATAAGTGTCTAAATCCTATTCTCTTAGTGATTTAGTCTCTTCTAACCTTCGTTAATCACCGCTCTCGTGGTCACTTAATTCCGATTAAACGGTTAAGTTTAGAAAACTAGTTTAGCGCCACAGAAACTCTAA
Source organism: Arachis duranensis (assembly GCF_000817695.3). NCBI lineage: Eukaryota > Viridiplantae > Streptophyta > Magnoliopsida > Fabales > Fabaceae > Arachis > Arachis duranensis. The sequence continues at coordinate 17,037,633 of NC_029775.3, forward strand.
TTACCCAAAGCTAACAGGATTTTATGCCACGTATCCTAATTAGTTCATGCAATTAGTGATTTAGGAGGAATTTGTTTTCAAGCTATAGTTCAAGTGAGATAACTCTCTCGAGAATCATAAGAAATCATGTAGAATAAGGGTCATACTCTCGTTCTACCCAACTTCATAAGGTTAAGAACGAAAATAATCCTTAGAATTGAATTAATACATGAATTAAAATAGAATAATAATAATTTCAATTGATAGAAATAAACAGAGCTTCTAAGCTTAACAAGAAGGTTTAGTTGCTCATGACTTACAGAGAAACTAGGGTTCTGAAAATGCGCGAAAGGAAGAAGATCTGAATACAATTGATCTTTTTCTTTATATACTAACCTAATTTAATACGGAAATAAAATAAAACAATAAATTTTAAACCTAAAAGACATTTTTTGTAAGTAAAAATTAGAAAAATAAAATAAAATAAAACTAATAAATTCTAAATTCGCTTGAGAAGCCCAAAGAGGGGTGATTCGAACTGCTGTTGGTGTTGCTGGCCTTGATCCCTTGCTGGCATTAAACGCCAGTTGGGCATTTAGCTCCCAGGGAGGGTGCTGCAAGCTTTCTTCTTTTTAGCTCCAAACTTTGCCAAATTGCTCTGAATTTCACCTGAAATCATAAAAATACCAAAATAACTCAAAGTAGCATCAAAGGGGATTTTTGCACTAAATTTAGGCAAAACTAAATAAAATCTAACTAAAAACAATTGCAAAATGATAAGAAAAAGGGTATAAGATGCTCACACATCACACCCAACTCAAACCAAACTCCTTTAGGGTGTACAAAATTCCTTCTGATTGCACCTGGTCCCTGTTCTAATCACTCTGCATGATAAAAAATACATATAAAACAAGAAAAAACTACGAAATCATCACCAAAATACAAATATAATTAAAATAAAAAGTAAACGGAATATGAAATTTAGGGATACGATGGTTGGGTTGCCTCCCAACAAGCACTTCTTTACCGTCACTAGCTTGACGTCAGTACTACTAAGTCAGTAGATGAGTGGACCTTGGGCGATCAATCTCGCCTCCAAGATAATGTTTCAACCTCTGGCCATTGACTGTGAATCTTTTATCAGAGTTTTCTTCCTAAAGCTCTACATGACCATACAGTGAAACTCTGGTTACCACGAAAGGTCCTGACCACCGGAATTTTAGCTTTTCAGGAAAGAGCTTGAGCCGTGAATTGAACAATAACACTTGCTGGACTGGATCAAAAGCTCTTGTGGCTATCTTCTTGTCATGCCACATCTTAGTCTTTTCTTTATAGAGCTTGAGTTTTCATAAGCAGAGTTCCTAAACTCATCAAGCTCATTTAGTTGGAGCAATCTCTTTTCTCCTGTGACCTTGGTATCAAAGTTCAGGAACTTTGTTGCCTAGTATGCTCTGTGCTCCAACTCCACTAGCAAGTGACAGGCCTTACTGATGCACCACTATTTCGTGGTACATCTTGTGCTTAATTGAGTGGATTTCATCCACTATTCTCACACTTATTCACACAATTTGCATGATTTTACAATTCCTTCCCAATTTTGTTCTATGATTGAAAACTTGCTTCCTAAGCTTTTAAATTGTGTATTTTTAATCCCTCTATATACCATTCAATGTCATGATCTGTGTGTTAAGTGTTTTCAGACTTTATAGGGCAGAAATGGCTTAGAGGATGGAGAGAAGGCATGCAAAAATGGAAGGAACACAAGAAATAAAGGAGATAGCCAGCGAGAATCGACGCGCACGCATGGCTCACGCGTGTGTATGACTTGAAAATTTTTACAGCGATGCGTGCACGTATGTGATGCGTGCACGTGACTTGGAGACTTCCACATCGACACATACACGTACCTGACGCATACGCGTGACATGCGCCACGTGCAGAAAATGCTGGGGGTGATTTCTGGGCTCCACTTTGGCCCAGTTCCAAGCCCGAAAACACAAAATAGAAGCTGCAGAGTGGGGGAATCATGATTCATTCAAAAACACATCTCATTATTCATAATTTAGGTTTTAGATGTAGTTTCTAGAGAGAGGAGAGAGCCACTCTAGGTTTTAGGATCTCTCTTAGTTTTAGGTTTATTTCTTCTTAATTTCAGGTTCAATGTTCCTTTAATTTAATTCTCTTATACTCTTATTTATTCTAGTACTTTGGTTTATCTATTCTTTTTGTTGATTCTCTTTTTTTCCAATTTAGTTTATGAATGTTTCATGTTAGATTGATTTTCTATTTAATGCAATTCGAGGTATTTTATATTTATGATTGTTTTCTTCAATTTGTGTTATTGATACTTTCAATTGATTGTTTGGATTTAATATTCTCGTATTGATTTTCTATGTTTTTATTTTGTGCCTTCCAAGTGTTTGCATTGACAAAATGCTTGGGAGGATCTCAAATTAGACTTTTATGTTCTTGGCTTGGGATTGTAACTTAGGAACTCTTGAGTTACTAATGTCCAAGGAATTGATGATTGGGAGCCATTAACTCTAGTTCTCACTAATTGAATTGGTGGAGAGCTAGGACTTATGGACTTGGATTGATATAGCTCATTTAACTTTCCTTTACTATTAGTTAGAGGATGGGATTGATCCTTTCCAATTCTCATGTTGTGGTTAGTAGGGGTGTGCACGGCCCGGTCCGGCCCGAGACCTGTCCCGGACCCAATAAAATTTGGGTCAGTAAGACCCGGACCCGAAGAGACCCGGGAGAAAAAAATGAAACCTTAGAAGATAGTGAAACCGGGACCGGGCCAAGGCTCGGGTCACCCGGACCCGGCCCGGCGGCCCGGTAACTCAATTATGCTATACATTATACAATTGGGGGAAAGGGGGCTAGGGCATAACGTGTTCTTCAGATTTGAGAACTAGTTAGTGATAAGGATAGAGATCCTTGACCACCAAACCTTGCCAAGACCACTTTATCATTTGATTTTCATTACCATTTACTTTTCTTGTTCCTTAATCCAAAACCCCAAATTACTCCTTTACATAACCAATAACAAGAACACTTCCCTGCAATTTCTTGAGAGATGACCCGAGGTTTAAATACTTCGGTTATTAGTTTTATTAGGGGTTTGTACTTGTGACAACCAAATTTTTGTATGAAAGGATTCTTTGTTAGTTTAGAAGCTATACTTTCAACGAGCTTTTATTTGTGAATTCTAGACCACACAAAAATCCGATCGTCACTTACCATAGACTAATTGGTATGGGGGCATTCCAATAGAAGTCTTGAATACAGTTTGGTATGCCTAGAGGGCATCATCAAGCTTTCTTACTGGTATACGAAATTGTGATCTCAATGGCGCCAACAACTTGGTACGCACAATTGTAATCTCAACTCTTTTTCACAACTTCACACAACTAACCAGCAAGTGCACTGGGTCGTCCAAGTAATAAACCTTACGTGAGTAAGGGTCAATCCCACGGAGATTGTCGGCTTGAAGCAAGCTATGGTCATCTTGTAAATCTCAGTCAGGCGGATTCAAAAAATAAAGATAGAGATACTTATGTAATTCATTGGTGGGAATTTCAGATAAGCATATAGAGATGCGTTATTCCTTCTGAATCTCTGCTTTCCTACTGCCTTCATCCAATCTTTCATACTCCTTTCTATGGCAAGCTGTATGTAGGGGGATCACCGTTGTCAATGGCTACCGTCCATCCTCTTAGTGAAAATGGTCCAGCTACGGGTTACGTAGGGCTAATCATCTGTCGGTTCTCACTTGTGTCGGAATAAGATCCAATGATCCTTTTGCGTCTATCACTACGCCCAACAGTCATGAGTTTGAAGCTCGTCACAGTCATCCCATCCCAGATCCTACTCGGAATATCACAGACAAGGTTTAGACTTTTCGAATCTCAGGAATGCTGCCAATTGATTCTAGCTTATACCACGAAGACTCTGATCTCACGGAATGAAAGGCTCTGTTGTTAAGAGAGGCAACCATGCGTCGTGGACCAGGAATCAAAGAGATACACACTCTAGCTTTCGCAGGTAGAACGGAAGTGTTTGTTAGGCACACGTTCATAAGTGAGAATGGTGATGAGTGTCACGGATCATCACATTCATCAGATTGAAGTGCGAGTGAACATCTTAGAATAAGAATAAGCTTGAATTAAATAGAAGAACAATAGTACTTTGCATTAATACTCGAGGAACAGCAGCTCCACACCTTAATCTATGGTGTGTAGAAACTCCACCGTTGAAAATACATAAGTGATGAAGGTCCAGGCATGGCCGAATGGCCAGCCCCCAAAACGTGATCAAGAGATCAAAAGATGATCAAAAGATGATCTAAGGATAATCTCAAGATGATGTCTAATACAATAGTAAAAAGTTCTATTTATACTAAACTAGTTACTAGGGTTTACAGAAATAAGTAAATGATGCAGAAATCCACTTCCGGGCCTACTTGGTGTGTGTTTGGGCTGAGCATTGAAGCTTTCACATGTAGAGACTTCTCTTGGAGTTAAATGCCAGTTTGTAACTTGTTTCTGGTGTTTGACTCTAGCTTGCAACTTGTTTCTGGCATTTAACGCCAGAATAGGGCAGAAAGCTGGCGTTAAACGCCAGTTTGCGTCGTCTAAAATCGGGCAAAGTATGGACTATTATATATTTCTGGAAATCCCTAGATGTCTACTTTCCAACGCAATTGAGAGTGCGCCATTTGGACTTTTTTAGCTCCAAAAAATCTATTTCGAGTGCAGGGAGGTCAGAATCCAACAGCATCAACAGTCCTCTTTCAGCCTCTGAATTAGATTTTTGCTCAGGTCCCTCAATTTCAGCCAGAAAATACCTGAAATCATAGAAAAATAAACAAACTCATAGTAAAGTCCAGAAATGTAAATTTTGCTTAAAAAACTAATAAAAATATACTAAAAACTAACTAAATCATACTAAAAACTGTCTAAAATAATGCCAAAAGCGTATAAATTATCCGCTCATCACAACACCAAACTTAAATTGTTGCTTGTCCCCAAGCAACTGAAAATAAAATTGGATAAAAAGAAGAGAATATACAATAAATCTCACAATATCAATGAAACTTAGTCTCAATTAGATGAGCGGGGCTATTAGCTTTTTGCTTCCGAACAGTTTTGGCATCTCACTTTATCCTTTGAAATTCAGAATGATTGGCATCTATAGGAACTCAGAATTTTAGATAGTGTTATTGATTCTCCTAGTTCAGTATGTTGATTTTTGAACACAGTTACTTTATGAGTCTTGGCTGTGGCCCTAAGCACTTTGTTTTCCAGTATTATCACCGGATACATAAATGCCACAGACACATAACTGGGTGAATCTTTTCAGATTGCGACTCAACTTTGCTAAAGTCCCCAGTTAGAGGTGTTCAGAGCTCTTAAGCACACTCTTTTTGCTTTTGAATCATGAATTTAACCACTCAGTCTCAAGCTTTTCACTTGGACCTTCATGCCTCAAGCACATGGTTAGGGACAGCTTGATTTAGCCGCCTAGGCCTGGATTTTATTTCCTTGGGCCCTCCTATCCATTAATGCTCAAAGCCTTGGATCCTTTTTACCCTTGCCTTTTGGTTTTAAGGGCTATTGGCTTTTTCTGCTTGCTTTTTCTTTTTCTTTCTTTTTTCGCCTTTTTTCTTTTTTTTTCACTGTTTTTTCTTGCTTCAAGAATCAATTTCATGATTTTTAGATTATCAATAACATTTCTCTTTGTTCATTATTCTTTCAAGAGCCAACAATTTTAACATTCATAAACTTCACTATAAAAAATATGCACTGTTCAAGCATTCATTCAGGTAGCGTTTGTTTTGCAGTACTGGGACAGAGACTGAGAGACTGAGACACAGTATCATGTTTGTTGGCTCAGAGACTGGTACTAAAATTTCTGTCTCTGTCCCCAAAATTTCAGTATTTCAATGCTTCCAAAATGTAGGGACACAGGGGACTGATATTTTTAGAAACAGAGACTGAAACTTTAATAACATTTTATATCTAAAATACTCTCATTTTAATTAATTAATTCCAATTTTATCCTTTGTGCAAATTAAATTAGAGTTTTATTCTTGTTTCAATTTTTGTCTCTCACTTGGCACCAAACAGAATACTAAAACTTATTTCAGTCTCTGTCTCTTAGTCTCTGTCTCTCAGTCTCAGTCTTTCAGTATCTATCTCTTCACCAAACGCTACCTCAGAGAACAAAAAGTATTGCCACCACATCAAAAATAATTAAACTAATTTCAAGATAAAATTTGAAATTCAAGTACTTCTTGTTCTTTTGTAATTAGGTACATTTTTCATTTAAAAGAGGTGAAGGATTCATGAAATTATTCATTGCTTTAAGACATAGACACCAGATACTAATGATCATGTAATGAAGACACAAACATAGATAGCACATAAAGCATAAAATTCAAAAACAGAAAAATAAGAACAAGGAAATTAAAGAACGGGTCCACTTTAGTGAAGGCGGCTAGTTCTTCCTCTTGAAGATCTTATGGAGTGCTTGAGCTCCTCTATGTCTCTTCCTTGCCTTTGTTGCTCCATCCTTAGTGCTTTTGGTGCTCCTATCCTTAGTTGCTCCCAATAGTTGTGTAGAGGAAAATGTATCCTTTGAGGCATCTCAGGGATTTCTTGATGAGGGAATTCTTCATGCTCTATTGAGGTCCATGAGTGGGCTTTCTTGTTTGCTCCATCCTCTTTTTAGTGATGGGCTTGTCCTCTTCAATGAGGATGTCTTCCTCTATGACAATTCCAGCTGAATTGCATAGGGATCACCTTTTTCTTGGCCATAACTTCATAGAAATGGTCTTGATGGACCTTTGAGATGAATCTCTCCATCTTCCATGACTCAGAGGTGGAAGCTTTTGCCTTCCCTTTCCTCTTTCTAGAGGTTTCTTTGGCCTTAGGTGCCATAAATAGTTATGGAAAAACAAAAAGCAATGTTTTTACCATACCAAACTTAAAAGATTTGCTCGTCCTCGAGCAAAAGAAGAAAGAAATAAGGGGAAGAAGAAGAAAATGGAGGAGATAGAGGGGGAGAGTGAATTCAGCCAATGGGGTATAAGGTGATTGTGATGTGTGAAAATGAAGGAGGGATGAAGGGTTTATATAGGAGGGGGTGGAGGTGATTGGTGAAGAGAATATAGGGAAGAGAATAGGATTTGATAGGTGAGTGGTGTTTTGGATAGAGTGTTATAGAGATGTGTGAGGGGGAGAGAGAGGGGTGGGGTAGGTGGGGATCCTGTGGGGTCCACAGATCCTGAGGGGTCAAGGACTTCTCATCCCTGCTCCATTTAGGCGTGCAAAAATGCCCTTAGAGTGCAATTCTGGCATTTAACGCCAGACTGCTGCTTGTTTCTGGCGTTAAATGCCAGCTTTTATTCCTTTCCTGGCGTTAAATGCCAAGATGCAACCTGTTTCTAGCATTTAACGCCAGTTTGTTGCTTCTTTCTGGCGTTTAACGCCAGTCTGGTGCTTTTTTCTGGCGTTTAACGCCCATAATGGTGCCAGACTGGGCGTTAAACACCCATTCTGTTACCCTTACTGGCGTTTAAACGCCAGTAAGTTTCTCCTCCAGGGTGTGCTGTTTTTAATGCTGTTTTTGATTTTTCTTTAATTTTTTTAGTTATTTTTGTGACTTCACATGATCATCAACCTAAAAAATGAAAATAACATAGAAAAATAAAATTGGGTTGCCTCTTAATAAGCGCTTCTTGAATGTTAATAGCTTGACAGTGAGCTCTCATGGAGCTTCACAGATGTTCAAAGCATTGTTGGGACCTCCCAACACCAAACTTAGATTTTGAATGTGGGGGTTCAACACCAAACTTAGAGTTTGGTTGTGGCCTCCCAACACCAAACTTAGAGTTTGACTGTGGGGGCTTTGTTTGACTCTGCATTGAGAGAAGCTTTTCTTGCTTCCTCTCCATGGTTACAGAGGGAGATCCTTAAGTTTTAAACACAAGGTAGTCCTCATTCAATTGAAGGATCAGCTCTCCTCTGTCCACATCAATCACAGCTTTTGTTGTGGCTAGGAAGGGTCTTCCAAGGATGATGAATTCATCCTCATTCTTCCCAGTGTCTAGGATTATGAAATCAACAGGGATGTAAAGGCCTTTGACCTTTACTAGCACGTCCTCTACCTGTCCATAAGCCTTTTTCATGGATTTGTCTGCCATCTTTAATGAGAATTTGGCAGTCTGTACCTCAAAGATTCCCAGTTTCTTCATTACAGAGAGTGGTATTAAGTTTATGCCTGATCCCAGGTCACACAGAGCCTTCTAAAAGGTCATGGTGCCTATGGTACAGGGAATTAAGAGTTTACCAGGATCCTGTTTCTTTTAAGGTAATGTCTGCCTAATCAAGTTATTCAGTTCATTGGTGAGCAAGGGGGGTTCATCCACCCAAGTCTCATTACCAAATAACTTGGCATTCAGCTTCATGATTGCTCCAAGGTACTTAGCAACTTGCTCTTCAGTAATATCTTCATCCTCTTCAAAGGAGAAATAGTCATCAGAGCTCATGAATGGCAGAAGTAGGTTCAATAGAATTTTTATGGTCTCTAGATGAGCCTCAAATTCCTTTGGTTCCTCAAATGGGAACTCCTTTTTGTCCAGAGGACGTCCCATAAGGTCTTCCTCATTGGGATTCACGTCCTTTTCCTCCTCTCTAGGTTCGGCCACACCAAGTAAGGTTATGGTCTTACACTCTCTTTTTGGATTCTCTTCTGTATTGCTTGGGAGAGTACTAGGAGGAGTTTCAGTGACTCTTTTACTCAGTTGGCCCACTTGTGCCTCCAAATTTCTAATGGAGGACCTTGTTTCGTTCATGAAACTTAGAGTGGCATTAGATAAATCAGAGACTATATTTGCTAAGCTAGAGGGGCTCTGCTCAGAATTTCCTATCTGTTGCTGAGAGGATGATGGAAAAGGCTTACTATTGCTAAACATGTTTCTTCCACCATTATTAAAGCCTTGTTGGGGCTTTTGTTGATCCTTCCATGAGAAATTTGGATGATTTCTCCATGAGGGATTATAGGTATTTCCATAGGCTTCACCCATATAATTCGCCTCTGCCATTGCAAGGTTCTCAGGATCATAAGCTTCTTCTTCAGAAGATGCTTCTTTAGTATTGTTGGATGTATTTTGTAATCCATTCAGACTCTGAAGAATCATATTGACTTGCTGAGTCAACATTTTGTTTTGAGCCAATATGGCATTCAGAGCATCAATTTCAAGAACTTCCTTCCTTTGAGACGTCCCATTACTCATACGATTCCTTTCAGAAGTGTACATGAACTGGTTATTTGCAACCATGTCAATGAGTTCCTGAGCTTTTTGATGAGCGGATAATTTATACGCTTTTTGGCATTGTTTTTAGTATGTTTTTAGTATGTTTTAGTTAGTTTTTATTATATTTTTATTAGTTTTTATTTAAAATTCACTTTTCTGGACTTTACTATGAGTTTGTGTGTTTTTCTGTGATTTCAGGTACTTTCTGGCTAAAATTGAGGGACCTGAGCAAAAATCTGATTCAGAGGCTGAAAAGGACTGCAAATGCTGTTGGATTCTGACCTCCCTGCACTCGAAGTGGATTTTCTGGAGCTACAGAAGCCCAATTGGCAAGCTCTCAATTGTGTTGAAAAGTAAACATCCTGGGCTTTCCAGCAATATATAATAGTTCATAATTTTTCTGAGATTTGATGGCCTAAACAGGCGTTCCAAGTCAGCTCAAGAATTCTGGCGTTTAACGCCGGAACTGGCACAAGAATGGGAGTTAAACGCCCAAACTGGCACAAAAGCTGGCGTTTAACTCCAAGAAAAGTCTCTACACGAAAATGCTTCAATGCTCAGCCCATGCACATACCAAGTGGGCCCGGAAGTGAATTTTTATGTCATTTACTCATTTTTGTAAATCCTAAGCTACTAGTTCTCTATAAATAGGACCTTTGTGCTATTGTATTGAAAATCTTTTGATCACTTTAGATCTCTAGATCATCTTTGGACGTCTAGTTCTTAGATTATGGGGGCTGGCCTCTCGGCCATGCCTAGACCTTGTTCCTATGTATTTTCAACGGTGGAGTTTCTACACACCATAGATTAAGGTGTGGAGCTCTGCTGTACCTCGAGTAATTGAGTGGATATCTCTTGGATTCCTTAATCAGAATCTTTGTGGTATAAGCTAGAATTGATGGCGGCATTCTTGAGAATCCAGAAGGTCTAAACCTTGTCTGTGGTATTCTGAGTAGGATTCAAGGATTGAATGACTATGACGAGCTTCAAACTCGCGATTGTGGGGCGTTAGTGACAGACGCAAAAAAATCACTGGATTCTATTCCGACATGATCAAGAACCGACAGATGAATAGCTGTTCTGTGACAGAGCGCGTTAAACATTTTCACTGAGAGGAAGGGACTGTAGCCATTGACAACGGTGATGCCTAACATACAGCTTGCCATGGAAAGGAGTAAGAAGGATTGGATGAAGACAGTAGGAAAGCAGAGAGACGGCAGGAACAAAGCATCTCCATACGCTTATCTGAAATTCTCACCAATGAATTGCATAAGTATCTCTATCTTTATTTTATGTTTTATTCATCTTTTAATTATCAATCCTCCATAACCATTTGAATTCGCTTGACTGAGATTTACAAGATGACCATAGCTTGCTTCATACCAACAATCTCTGTGGGATCGACCCTTACTCGCGTAAGG
>NC_029775.3:17048577-17049571 GCF_000817695.3 Arachis duranensis
TAAAAATTTTGAATCTCTTTATTTTCTTTTCCATATAATTTTCGAAAAAGCACAAAAAAATTATAAAATCTTAAAATTAAAAAAATATTTTATGTTTCTTGTTTGAGTCTAGTGTCTCATTTTAAGTTTGGTGTCAATTGCATGTTTCTATTCTTCTTGCATTTCTTGAATTCATTCATGTGTCTTCATTGATCTTCAAGTTGTTCTTGATGATTTACTTGCTCTGATCTTTAAATTCTCTTGTCCTGAGTGTTTTGTTGTTTCTCATATGCATTCTCAATTTGTTAGTGTCAGTAGTATACAAACTTCTAAGTTTGGTGTCTTGCATGCATTGTTTATTTGATTTTAGTTGCATTTTGATTATTCTTCATCATTAAAAATTCAAAAAATTTCTTAATTTATGTCTTTTCAAGTCAATAATATAGAGAATTGAAGATTCAGAACATACAGCAGAGGAATTACACAGAAAAAGCTGGGCGTTCAAAACGCCCAGTGAGGAAGGAAAACTGGCGTTTAAACGCCAGCCAGGGTACCTGGCTGGGCGGTTAACGCCCAAAAAGGTAGAGTTTTGGGCGTTAAATGCCAAAATGGATACCATTCTGGGCGTTTAACGCCAGGATGGCACAAGAGGGAAGATTTTGTTTTTAATGCAATTTTTTTTTCAAGTTTTCATAATTTTTCAAAATCAAATCTTTTTCAAATCATATCTTTTCAATCATATATTTTCAAAATCAATTTCTTTCATTTTTCAAAAATACTTGCTAATAGTTAATGATTTGATTCAACATTTCAAGTATGTTGCCTTTTCTGTTGAGAAAGGTTTAATGTCTGAATCATATCTTTTAAATTTCTTGTTAGCCAAGTCATTAATTTTAAAAATCAAATCTTTTTAAATTGTTTTTCAATCATATATTTTTAAAAACCATAACTTTTCAATCATATCTTCTTAATCACATCTTTTTCAAAATAGTTTTCAATCATATCTTTTTGATTT
>NC_029775.3:17049896-17049984 GCF_000817695.3 Arachis duranensis
GGATTCTATATTTTCTTGTTCTCTTCTCTTTCATATGAGCAGGAGCAAAGATAAAAGCATTCTTGTTGAGGCTGACCCTGAACCTGAA
>NC_029775.3:17050338-17052981 GCF_000817695.3 Arachis duranensis
AGTCATTGGATAGCTCTGCTGGAGGATCTCTTCATCTGAAGAAGACGCCTGCAGAAGCTCAAGAACTCATTGAAATAGTTGCAAATAACCAATTCATGTACACTTCTGAAAGGAATCCTGTGAACAATGGGACGAATCAGAAGAAAGGAGTTCTTGAGATTGATACTCTGAAAGCCATATTGGCTTAGAACAAAATATTGACTCAGCAAGTCAATATGATTTCCCAAAGTCTGTCTGGAATGCAGGCTGCACCAGGCATTACTAAGGACGCTTCATCTGAAGAAGAAGCTTATGATCCTGAGAACCCATCAATGGAAGAGGTGAATTACATGGGAGAATCCTATGGAAACACCTACAATCCTTCATGGAGAAATCATCCAAATCTCTCATGGAAGGATCAACAGAGACTTCAACAAGGTTTCAATAACAATAATGGTGGAAGAAACAGGTTTAGCAATGGCAAGCCTTTTCCATCATCTTCTCAGCAGCAGACAGAGAATTCTAAGCAAAGCCACTCTGACTTAGCAACCATGGTCTCTGATCTAATTAAAACCACTCAAAGTTTCATGACTGAAACAAGGTCCTCCATTAGAAATTTGGAGGCACAAGTGGGTCAGCTGAGTAAGAAAGTTACTGAACTCCCTTCTAGTACTCTTCCAAGCAATACAGAAGAGAATCCAAAAGGAGAGTGCAAGGCCATCAACATGGCCGAATTTGGAGAGGAGGAAGAGGCAGTTATCACCACTGAGGAAGACCTCAATGGACATCCACTGGCCTCCAATGAGTTCCCTAATGAGGAACCATGGGAATCTGAGGCTCACACTAAGACCATAGAGATTCCATTGGATTTACTTCTGCCATTCATGAGCTCTGATGAGTATTTTTCCTCTGAAGAGGACGAAGATGTCACTGAAGAGTAAGTTGCTAAATACCTTGGAGCAATCATGAAGCTAAATGACAAGTTATTTGGTAATGAGACCAGGGAAGATGAACCCCCTTTGCTCACCAAAGAACTGGATAACTTGACTAGGCAGAAGAACTGGATGACTTGACTAGGCAAAGATTACCTCAAAAGAGACAGGACCCTGGAAAGTTCTCAATACCTTGTACAATAGGCACCATGACCTTCGAGAAGGCTCTGTGTGACCTAGGGTCAAGCATAAACCTCATGCCTCTCTGTGTAATGGAGAAGCTAGGGATCTTTGAGGTACAAGCTGCAAGAATCTCACTAGAGATGGCAGACAATTCAAGAAAACAAGCTTATGGACTGGTAGAGGATTTTCTGGTAAAGATTGAAGACCATTACATCCCTGCTGATTTTATAGTCCTAGAGACTGGGGAAGAGTATGGATGAATCCATCATCCTTGGCAGACCCTTCCTAGCCACAGCAAAGGCTGTGATTAATGTTGACAGAGGAAAATTGATCATTCAAGTGAATGAAGAATCCCTTGTGTTTAAGGCTCAAGGATATCCCTCTGTAACCATGGAGAGGAAGCATGAAGAGCTTCTCTCAAAACAGAGTCAAACAGAGCCCCCACAGTCGAACTCTAAGTTTGGTGTTGGGAGGCCACAACCAACTTCTAAGTTTGGTGTTGAACCCCCACATTCAAACTCTAAGTTTGGTGTTGGGAGGTTCCAACATTGCTCTAAGTATCTGTGAGGCTCCATGAGGGCCCACTGTCAAGCTAGTGACATTAAAGAAGCGCTTGTTGGGAGGCAACCCAATGTTATATTTATCTATTTTCCTTTGTTATTTTATGTTTTTTTTATAGGTTGATGATCATGGGAAGTCACAAAATCAATTGAAAAAAGCAAAAATAGAATGAAAAATAGAAAGAAAAATAGCACACCCTGGAGAAAACCTTGCTGGCGTTTAAATGCCAGTAAGGGCAGCAAATGGGCGCTTAACGCCCAGTCTGGCACCATTCTGGGCGTTTAATGCCAGAAAGGGGCACCAGACTGGCGTTAAACGCCAGGAAGGGGCAAGAAGCTGGCGTTAAATGCCAGAAATGGGCACCAGCCCGGCGTTTAACGCCAGAATTGGCAGAAGGAGCATTTTTGCTCGCCATTTGGTGTAGGGATGAATTTTCCTTGACACCTCAGGATCTGTGGACCCCACAGGATCCCCACCTACCCCACCACTCTCTCTCTTCTTCACCAATCACCTCAACACCTCTTCTCCAAAAACCCCTCACCTATCAAATCCAACTATTCTCTTCACCATCTTCACTCCTTCATTTTCACACAACCTAAACACTACTTCTCCCCCTTGGCCGAACCACAAAGCCACCTCCATCTCCTCTATTTCTTCTTCTTCTACTCTCTTCTTTCTTCTTTTGCTCGAGGACGAGCAAACCTTTTAATTTTGGTGTGGTAAAAGCATTGCTTTTTGTTTTTCCATAACCATTTATGGCATCTAAGGCCGGAGAAACCTCTAGAAAGAGAAAAGGGAAGGCAAAAGCTTCCACCTCCGAGTCATGGGAGATGGAGAGCTTCATCTCAAGGGTGTATCAAGACCACTTCTATGAAGTTGTGGCCATGAAGAAGGTGATCCCCGAGGTCCCTTTCAAACTCAAAAAGAGTGAATATCCGGAGATCCGAAGAAGAGGTTAGGAAGTTCTTACCAACCCCATTCAACAAGT
>NC_029775.3:17053255-17063724 GCF_000817695.3 Arachis duranensis
ACATAGAGGGAGACACCCTCATTGATGAGGACAAGCCCATCACTAAGAAAAGGATGGAGCAAACAAGAGATCCCACTCATGGACATGAGGAGATTCCTCATCATGAAATCCCTAAGATGCCTCATGGGATGCACTTTCCTCCATAAAACTATTGGGAGCAAATCAACACCTCCCTAAGAGAATTGAGTTCCAACATGGGACAACTAAGGGTGGAGCACCAAGAACATTCCATTCTCCTCCATGAAATTAGAGAAGATCAAAGAATCAAGAGAGAGGAGCAACAAAGGCAAGGAAGATACATTGAAGAGCTCAAGCACTCCATAAGATCTTCAAGAGGAAGAACAAGCCGCCATCACTAAGGTGGACCCGTTCTTTAACTTCCTTGTTCTTTATTTTCCTATTTTTCGAATTTTCATGCTTATGTTTATCTATATTTGTGTCTTATGATCATTAGTGTCTTAGTGTCTATGCCTTAAATTTATGAATGTCCTATGAATCCATCACATTTCTTAAATAAAAAATTGTTCTTAATTGAAAAAGAGAAGAATTGCATGAATTTTGAATTTTATAACAGATTAATTATTTTGATGTGGTGGCAATACTTTGACTTCTGAATGTATGCTTGAACAGTGTATATGTCTTTTGAATTTGTTGTTCATGAATGTTAAAATTGTTGGCTCTTGAAAGAATGATGAAAAAGGTGACATGTTACTGAGGATCTGAAAAACCATAAGAATGATTCTTGAAGCAAGAAAAAGCAGTGTATGCGGAAAAAAAGAGAGAAAAAGAAATAATAAAGTCATGATCCAAGGCAAAAAGAGTGTGCTTAAGAACCCTGGACACCTCTAATTGGGGACTCTAGCAAAGCTGAGTCACAATCTAAAAAGGTTCACCTAGTTATGTGTCTGTGGCATGTATGTATCCGGTGGTAATACTGGAAGACAGAGTGCTTTGGGCCACGGCCAAGACTCATAAAGTAGCTGTGTTCAAGAATCATCATACTTAACTAGGAGAATCAATAACACTATCTGGATTCTGAATTCCTATAGAAGCCAATCATTCTGAATTTCAAAGGATAGAGTGAGATGCCAAAACTGTTCATAGGCAAAAAGCTAAAAACCCCGCTCATCTAATTAATACTGATCTTCATAGATGTTTTTGGAATTCATTGCATATTCTCTTATTTTTATCCTATTTTATTTTTAGTTGCTTGGGGACAAGCAACAATTTAAGTTTGGTGTTGTGATGAGCGGATAATTTATACGCTTTTTGGCATTGTTCTTAGTATGTTTTTTGTATGTTTTAGTTAGTTTTTATTATATTTTTATTAGTTTTTATTTAAAATTCAATTTTCTGGACTTTACTATAAGTTTGTGTGTTTTTCTGTGATTTCAGGTATTTTCTGGCTGAAATTGAGGGACCTGAGCAAAAATCTGATTCAGAGGCTGAAAAGGACTACAGATGCTGTTGGATTCTGACCTCCCTGCACTCGAAGTGGATTTTCTGGAGATACAGAAGCCTAATTGGCACGCTCTCAATTGCATTGGAAATTAGACATCCTGGGCTTTCCAGAAATATATAATAGTCCATACTTTGCCCGAGATTTGATGGCCCAAACAAGCGTTCCAAGTCAGCTCAAGAATTTTGGCGTTTAACGCCGGAACTGGCACAAGAATGGGAGTTAAACGCCCAAACTGGCACAAAAGCTGGCATTTAACTCCAAGAAAAGTCTCTACACATGAAAGCTTCAATGCTCAGCCCAAGCACACACCAAGTGGGCCCGGAAGTGGATTTTTATGTCATTTACTCATTTTTGTAAACCCTAAGCTACTAGTTCTCTATAAATAGGACCTTTGTGCTATTGTATTGAAAATCTTTTGATCACTTTAGATCTCTAGATCATCTTTGGACATCTAGTTCTTAGATTATGGGGGCTGGCCTCTCGGCTATGCCTAGACCTTGGTCTTATGTATTTTCAACGGTGGAGTTTCTACACACCATAGATTAAGGTGTGGAGCTCTGCTGTACCTCGAGTATCAATGCAATTACTATTGTTCTTCTATTCAATTAGGCTTATTCTTGTTCTAAGATATCACTTGTTCCTCAACTTGATGAATGTGATGGATAGATGAATAGCCGTGCTGTGACAGAGTGCGTTGAACATTTTCACTGAGAGGACGGGACTGTAGCCATTGACAACGGTGATGCCCAACATACAGCTTGCCATGGAAAGGAGTAAGAAGGATTGGATGAAGACAGTAGAAAAGCAGAGAGATGGAAGGGACAAAGCATCTCCATACGCTTATCTGAAATTCTCACCAATGAATTGCATAAGTATCTCTATCTTTATTTTATGTTTTATTCATCTTTTAATTATCAATCCTCCATAACCATTTGAATCCGCTTGACTGAGATTTACAAGATGACCATAGCCTGCTTCATACCAACAATCTCCGTGGGATCGACCCTTACTCACGTAAGATATTACTTGGACGACCCAGTGCACTTGTTGGTTAGTTGTGCAGAGTTGTGAAGAAAGTGCTGAGTTAGTAGATGCACATACCAAGTTGAATGCCATTGTTAGAGATCACAATTTCGCATACCATGTTGATGGCACCATTGATGATCACAATTTCGTGCACCACTTTTGCAGGCATTTTCTTCAGGTGAATAGATCCACCTGCAGAATGGTCCAATGACATCTTAGACAATTCAGACAGACCATCATAGAATATATCCAGGATGGTCCATTCTGAAAGCATGTTAGAAGGACACTTTTTGGTCAGTTGCTTGTATCTTTTCCAAGCTTTATAAAGGGATTCACCTTCTTTCTGCTTGAAGGTTTGAATATCCACTCTAAGCTTGTTCAGCTTTTGAGGAGGAAAGAACTTGGCTAAGAAAGCTGTGACTAACTTATCCCAAGAGTTCAGGCTGTCTCTAGGTTGAGAGTCCAACCATGTTCTAGCTCTGTCTCTTACAGCAAAAGGGAAAAGCATAAGCTTATAGACCTCGGGATCAACTCCATTAGTCTTAACAGTATCACAGATCTGCAAGAATTCAGTTAAGAACTAAAAAGGATCTTCTGATGGAAGTCCATGAAACTTACAATTCTGTTGCATCAGAGAAACTAATTGAGGCTTTAGCTCAAAATTGTTTGCTCCAATGGCAAGGATTGAGATGCTTGTTCCATGGAAGTTAGAATTTGGTGCAGTAAAGTCACCAAGCATCTTCCTTGCATTGTTGATGGGTTCAGCCATGTCTCCTTCTTTTTCGAGATTTGTTGTAAGGTTTTCTCTGGATTGTTATGCTTTAGCTTCTCTTAGCTTCTTTTTCAGAGTCCTTTCAGGTTCAGGATCTACTTCAATAAGAATGTCCTTGTCCTTGCTCCTGCTCATATGAAAAAAAAAAGAGAACAGAAAGGAAGAGGAATCCTCTATGTCACAGTATAGAGATTTCTTTATGTGAGTAGAAGAGAAGAAGAATAGAGGAGAAAAAATTCGAACACAGAGAGAGAAGAGAAGAAGGTTCGAATTATGAGTAGAAGAAAAGTGTTAGTAGATAAATAAAATAATTAGAAAGAGGTGAGAGAGAAAAATTCAAAAATTATTTTGAAAAATGGGTTAGCAATTTTCGAAAGAGTTAGAAGAGATAAAATTAGAATTTAAATCAATTAGTTAATTAAAAAGATTTTTTTTGAAAAAGAGGAAGGTGATTTTCGAAAATTAGAAGAGAGAGAATTAGTTAGGTGGTTTTGAAAAAGATTTTGAAATTAATTTTGAAAAGATAAGAAGTTAGAAAAAGATATTTTGAAATTAAAGTTTGAAAAAGATATGATTTGAAAAAGATATGTTTGAAAAGATATGATTGAAATTTATTTTGAAAAAAATTTAATTTTTAAAATCAGAATTAATGACTTGACTCACAAGAAATCAAAATATATGATTCTAAAAATTAAAGTTTGAATCTTTCTTAACAAGAAAGTAACAAGCTTGAAATTTTTGAATCAAATCCTTAAATGTTAGTAATAATTTCGAAAATAGAAGATAAAATTAAGAAAAAGATTTTTGAAAATTAATTTTAAAGAATTTTTGAAAATAATAAAAGGAAAAAGAAAAGATTTGATTTTGAAAAAGATTTTGAAGAGATAAATTTTTGAAATTGAAATCTTGACTTGACTAACAAGAAACAACTTATTTTAAAATTTTTTGACTAAGTCAACCCAAAGATTTCAAAATTTATGAGTGAAATAAGGAAAAGATATATTTTTTTTGAATTTTAATGTGGAAAGAGAAAAATAACAAAATGACTCAAGACATAAAAATTTTGGATTAAAACAAATGAAGCATGCAAGAACAATATGAATGTCAAGATGAACACCAAGAACACTTTGAAGATCATGATGAACATCAAGAACTTATTTTTGAAAAATTTTCAAGAAAAGAAAAATATGCAAGACACCAAACTTAGAGATTTTTCATGTTTAGACACTATGAATGCAAAAATTCATATGAAAAATAACAAAAGACACAAAACAAGAAAATATGAAGATCAAACAAGAAGACTTACCAAGAATAACTTGAAGATCATGAAGAACACCATGCATGAGTTTTCGAAAATTTTAGGAAAATAAAAGCATGCAATTGACACCAAACTAAAATTTTGACACTAGACTCAAACAAGAAACACAAGATTTTTGGTTTTTATGATTTTATTAATCTTTTTGGATTTTTTTATGATTTTACTATTTTTTTTGGATTTTTCAAAAATTATTTTGGAAAAAATGAAAAAGAAGAAAAATTTTGAAAGATTTTTGAAAACTTTTTGAATATAAAATCAAGGTTGAAACAAGAAGAAAATTACCTAATATGAGCAACAAGATGAACCGTCAATTGTCCAAACTCGAACAATCTCCGACAACGGTGCCAAAAACTTGGTGCACAAAATTGTGATCTCAATGGCGCCAACAACTTGGTACGCACAATTGTAATATTAACTCTTTTTCACAACTTCGCACAACTAACCAGCAAGTGCACTGGGTCGTCCAAGTAATAAACCTTACGTGAGTAAGGGTCGATCCCACGGAGATTGTCGGCTTGAAGCAAGCTATGATCATCTTGAAAATCTCAGTCAGGCGGATTCAGAAAATAAAGATAGAGATACTTATGTAATTCATTGGTGGAAATTTCAGATAAGCGTATAGAGATGCGTTATTCCTTATGAATCTCTGCTTTCCTACTGCCTTCATCCAATCTTTCATACTCCTTTCTATGGCAAGCTGTATGTAGGGGGATCACCGTTGTCAATAGCTACCGTCCATCCTCTCAGTGAAAATGGTCCAACTACGGGTTACATAGGGCTAATCATCTGTTGGTTCTCACTTGTGTTGGAATAAGATCCAATGATCCTTTTGCGTCTGTCACTACGCCCAACAGTCATGTGTTTGAAGCTCGTCACAGTCATCCCATCCCAGATCCTACTCGGAATATCACAGACAAGGTTTAGACTTTTCAAATCTCAAGAATGTTGCCAATTGATTCTAGCTTATACCACGAAGACTCTGATCTCACGGAATGGAAGGCTCTGTTTTCAGGAGAGGCAACCATGCGTCGTGGACCAGGAATCCAAGAGATACACACTCTAGCTTTCGCAGGTAGAACGGAAGTGTTTGTCAGGCACACGTTCATAAGTGAGAATGGTGATGAGTGTCACGGATCATCACATTCATCAGGTTGAAGTGCGAGTGAACATCTTAGAATAAGAATAAGCTTGAATTAAATAGAAGAACAATAGTACTTTGCATTAATACTCGAGGAACAGCAGAGCTCCACACCTTAATCTATGGTGTGTAGAAACTCCACCGTTGAAAATACATAAGTGATGAAGGTCCAGGCATGGCCGAATGGCTAGCCCCCAAAACGTGATCAAGAGATCAAAAGATGATCAAAAGATGATCTAAGGATAATCCCAAGATGATGTCTAATAAAAAAGTAAAAAGTTCTATTTATACTAAACTAGTTACTAGGGTTTACAGAAATAAGTAAATGATGCAGAAATCCACTTCCGGGCCCATTTGGTGTGTGCTTGGGCTGAGCATTAAAGTTTTCATGTGTAGAGACTTCACTTGGAGTTAAACGCCAGTTTGTAACTTGTTTCTGGCGTTTGACTCTAGCTTGCAACTTGTTCTGGCGTTTAATGCCAGAATAAGGCAGAAAGATGGCGTTAAACGCCAGTTTGCGTCGTCTAAACTCAGGCAAAGTATGAACTATTATATATTGCTGGAAAGCCCTGGATGTCTACTTTCCAACGCAATTAAGATCGCACCATTTGAAGTTATGTAGGTCCAAAAAAATCATTTCGAGTGCAGGGAGGTCAGAATTCAACAGCATCAGCAGTCCTCTTTCAGCCTCTGAATCAGATTTTTGCTCAGGTCCCTCAATTTTAGACAGAAAATATCTAAAATCACAGAAAAATACACAAACTCATAGTAAAGTCCAGAAATGTGAATTTTACTTAAAAACTAATAAAAATATACTAAAAACTAACTAAATCATACTAAAAACTATCTAAAAATAATGCCAAAAAGCGTATAAATTATCCGCTCATCACTTACTCGGTCTTTCCATGAAGTACTCATAATCTTCTCCAGGATCCTCTTGAGTTCCCTGTTAGAGACTTCAACCTGTCCACTTGTCTGTGGGTGTTAAGGAGTTGCCACCTTATGACAAACTTCATATCTCTGCAGAAGTGAGTCTAACTGTCTGTTGCAGAAGTGGCTTTCTCCATCACTAATAAGTGTCCTCCAGACACCAAACTGGCTGAAAATATATTTCTACAAGAAGCTCATCACCACTTTGGCATCATTAGTGGGAAAAGCCACAGCTTTCACCCACTTGGACACATAATTAACCGCCACTAAGATATAAGCATTCGAGTATAAGGGTGGATGAGTCCCCATGAAATTAATACCACACACATCAAATAACTCAATTTCTAGAATTTTCTGCTGTGGCATTTCATGGTTGGCAGGAGATTGCTTGCTCTCTGGCATTTGTCACAGCTTTTCACAAATGCTCTGGAGTCTCTGAAGAGAGTTGGCCAATAAAAACCACTCTGAAAAACCTTAGTAGCCGTCCTTTCACCACCAAAGTGGCCTCCATACTCACAACCATGATAATGCCAGAGCAATTGTTGTGTTTCCTCATCTGAGACACAGCGCCAGATAATTCCATATGAGCATCTCTTAAATGATAAGGTTCTTCCCACAAGTAGTACTTTGCATCACTTAAAAGCTTTTTAATTTGTTGTTTAGTGTACTCCTTGGGGATGAACCTTATGGCTTTGTAGTTTGCAATATCTGAAAACCACGGAGCTCTCTGAATCAGGAAGAGTTGCTCATTTGAAAATGTCTCAGTCACAGCAGTGGGTGGCTGCATTTCCTCTCCAAGCTCAATCTGAAAAAGGTGGTCAGCCACTTAATTTTCTGACCCTTTTTATCCTTTATCTCAATGTCAAACTTCTGAAGAAGCATCATCCACCTGAGCAATCTTGGTTTAGAATCCTGCTTGGTTAGAAGGTACTTAAGAGCAACATGGTCAGTGATGAGCGGATATTTTATACGCTTTTTGGGGATATTTTCATATAGTTTTTAGTAGGATTTAGCCACTTTTTAGTATACTTTTATTAGTTTTTATGCAAAAATCATATTTCTAGACTTTACTATGAGTTTGTGTATTTTTTGTAATTTTAGGTATTTTCTGGCTGAAATTGAGGGACCTGAGCGAAAATCTGATTCAGAGGCTGAAGAAGGACTGCATATGTTGTTGGATTCTGAACTCCCTGCACTCGAAAGTGAATTTTCTAGAGCTACAAAACTTCAAATGGTGTACTTCCAATTGCGTTGGAACATAGACATCCAGAGCTTTCCAGCAATATATAATAGTCCATACTTTGAGTGAGTTTTGATGACGTATATTGGCGTCAAAACGCCAGCTCTCTGCCCTTTTCTAGCGTCAAAATGCCAGAGCTGGCATAAAAGTTGGAGTTAAACGCTCAAATTGGCACAAAAGCTGGCGTTTAACTCCAGGAACAGCCTATGCACGTGAAAGCTTCAATGCTCAACCCAAGCACACACCAAGTGGGCCCAAGAAGTGGATTTCTGCACTACCTATCTTAGTTTACTCATTTTCTGTAAACTAGGTTACTAGTTGAGTATAAAAACTACCTTTAGAGATTTATTTTGTACCTCATGACATTTTCACATTTTACATTGTATCTCTACGGCATGAGTCTCTAAACCCCATTGTTGGGGTGAGGAGCTTTGCTGTGTCTCAATGGATTAATACAATTACCACTGTTTTCTATTCAATCACGCTTACTTCCGTTCTAAGATATTCATTCTTACTTAAATATGATGAATGTGATGATCCGTGACACTCATCACCATTCTCAACTTATGAACGCATGCCTGACAACCACCTCCATTCTATCTTAGATTGAATGTATATCTCTTAGCCTCCATTCCGAAAGATCGGAGTCTTCGTGGTATAAGCTAGGATTATTGGCGGCCATTCCTGGGATTCGGAAAGTCTAAACCTTGTCTGTGGTATTTCGAGTAGGATCTAGAAAGGGATGACTGTGACGAGCTTCAAACTTGCGAGTGTTGGGCGTAGTGATAGACGCAAAAGGATCACTGGATCCTATTCCAATATGATCGAGAACCGACAGATGATTAGCCGTGCGGTGACAGCGCACATGGACCATTTTCACTGAGAGGATGGGAAGTAGCCATTGATAATGGTGACACCCTACACACAGTTTGCCATGGAAGAAGCCTTGCGTGCGTGAAGAAGAAGACAGTAGGAAAGCAGAGATCCAGATGACAGAGCATCTCCAAAACTCCAACCTGTTCTCCATTATTGAATCACAAGTACTTTTTATTTCATGCTCTTTTATTTTATTGCAACCAAAACCCTTTTCATTGATAATCTCATGACTAAGAGTTACAAGGTAACCATAGCTTGCTTCAAGCCGACAATCTCCGTGGGATCGACCCTTACTCACGTAAGGTATTACTTGGACGACCCAGTGCACTTGCTGGTTAGTTGTGCGGAATTGCAAGTGTGATTGCAATTTCGTGCACCAGTCAGTATAAACAATAACCTTGGAACCAATTAAATAGGATCTAAACTTGTCAAAGACATACACAACAACTAGTAATTCCTTTTCTGTGGTTGTATAATTCTTTTGAGCGTCATTCAATACCTTACTGGTATAGTAAATGACGTGCATAATCTTGTTCTATCTTTGCCCCAAGACAGCTCCAATGGAATAATCACTAGCATCACACATTAACTCAAATGGTAAATTCCACTTTGGAGGAGCTATGATGGGAGCAGAGACAAGGTTTATTTTTAGAGTTTCAAAGGCATGCAGACAGCCATTATAACAAATAAAAGGAAAATTCGCAACCAAGAGGTTGCTCAAAGGTTTAGAAATTTTAGAAAAGTCCTTTTTATAATCCTTCTGTAAAATCCTGCATGACCCAAGAAATTTCTAACTGCCTTAGAATTCGTTGGTGGTGGTAATTTTTCAATTATCTCAACCTTAGCCTTGTCAACCTCAATCCTCTTGCTTGAAATTTGGTGTCCAAGAACAATACGTTCTGTAACCATAAAGTGACATTTCTCCCAATTTAAAACAAATTTTGACTCTTGATACCATTTCAAGACTAGGGACAAATGCTTAAGATGGGATTCAAAAGAAATACCAAAAATAGAAAAATCAACCATAAATACCTCAATGAAATTTTCTACCATATCAGAAAAATTGAAAGCATACACCTTTGAAAAGTTGCTGGGGCATTACAGAGTCCAAACAGCATCTTCCGGTAAGCAAATACTCCAAAAGGACATGTGAATACTGATGAGCGGATAATTTATACGCTTTTTGGCATTGTTTTCATATAGTTTTTAGTAAGTTTAAGCTACTTTTAGGGATGTTTTCATTAGTTTTTATGCTAAATTCACATTTCTGGACTTTACTATGAGTTTGTGTGTTTTTCTGTGATTTCAGGTAAATTCTGACTGAAATTGAGGGATTTGAGCTAGACTCTGAAGAAGGCTGACAAAAGGACTGCTGATGATGTTGGAATCTGACCTCCCTGCACTCGAAATGGATTTTCTGGAGCTACAGAACTCCAATTGGCGCGCTCTCAACGGCGTTGGAAAGTAGACATCCAGGGCTTTCCAGCAATATATAATAGTCCATACTTTATTCGAAGAATGACGACGTAACTTGGCGTTAAACGCCAAGTACACGCTGCTGTCTGGAGTTAAACGCCAGAAAAACGTCATGATCCGGAGTTGAACGCCCAAAACACGTCATAACCTGAAGTTTGACGCCAAGAAATGCCTTAGCTCGTGAATTCATCAAGCTCAGCCCAAACATACACCAAGTGGGCCCCGGAAGTG
>NC_029775.3:17067197-17067696 GCF_000817695.3 Arachis duranensis
TCCATCATCTTCTCAGCAACAGACAGAGAATTCTAAGCAGAATTCCTCTGACTTAGCAACTATAGTCTTTGATCTAATCAAAACCACTCAAAGTTTCATAACTGAAACAAGGTCCTCCATTAGAAACTTGGAGGCACAAGTGGGTCAGCTAAATAAGAAAGTTACTGAACTCCCTCCTAGTACTCTCCCAAGCAATACAGAAGAAAATCCAAAAGGAGAGTGCAAGGCCATTGATTTAATCAAAGTGGCCGAATGCATAGGGGAGGAGGAGGACGAAAATCCTAGTGAGGAAGACCTCCTGGGACGTCCTTCAAACAAGAAGGAGTTTCCTATTAAGGATCCTGAGGAATCTGAGGCTCATACAGAAACCATAGAGATTCCATTAAATCTCCTTCTGCCATTCATGAGCTCTGACTACTATTCATCCTCTGAAGAGGATGAAGATGTAACTGGTGAGCAAGTTGCTCAATATCTAGGAGCTATCATGAAGCTGAATGCC
>NC_029775.3:17069690-17069972 GCF_000817695.3 Arachis duranensis
ACTCTCCTTTCTTCTTCATTTTCACACAACACTACCCACTCTTCTCTCACATAACCGAACCCACTTCTCTCCCTCTATTCCAATTTCTCTTCTTCTTCTTCTTCTACTCTTCTTTTCTTCTTGCTCGAGGACGAGCAAATTTTAAGTTTGGTGTGGTAAAAAGCCTAAGCTTTTTATTTTTCATTCACCATCAATGGCACCCAAGACCGGAGTTTCCTCAAGAAAAGGAAAAGGGAAGGCAAAAGCTTCCACTTCCGAGTCATGGGAGAAGGAGAGATTCAT
>NC_029775.3:17072866-17076344 GCF_000817695.3 Arachis duranensis
GTGATTGACAACCATGTCCGTTCTACATGCAACAGAGCTTGAATGCGTATCTCTTAGATTCTCCAACAGAATCTTCGTGGTATAAGTTAGATAGTTGGCGGCATTTGTGAGGGTCCGGAAAGTCTCACCTTGTCTGTGGTATTCCGAGTAGGATCCTGGGAATCCGGAAAGTCCAACCTTGTCTGTGGTGTTTCGAGTAGGATTCCGGTAATGAATGACCGTGACGTGCTTCAAACTTTAACCTGCTGGGCGTCGGTGACAGACGCAAAAGAGGGATTCTATTCCAGTAGGAGCGGGAACCAACCGGTGATTAGCCGTACTGTGACAGAGTGCGTTGCATAGTTTTCACTGCGAGGATGGGATGTAGCCATCAGCCATGGGTGATGCCTCCAGACTGGTTAGCTGTGCGAGTGACAGCCGCACAGGTTATTTCCCCGTGAGGAATGAAAGTAGCCACAGTTGATGGTGAACCCCTATACAAAGCTTGCCATGGAAAGGAGTAAGAAGGATTGATTAGAAGCAGTAGGAGAGCAGGCGTCCAAGAGCTCTACAGCATCTCCATCCGCTTATCTGAAATTCCCACCAATGAATCTGCATAAGTATCTTTATCCCTTTCATTATTTCTATTTTCAAAAACCTATAAACTATTTTAATCTGCCTAACTGAGATTTGCAAGGTGACCATAGCTTGCTTCATACCAACAATCTCTGTGGATTCGACCCTTACTCACGTAAGGTTATTACTTGGACGACCCAGTACACTTGCTGGTTAGTTGAACGGAGTTGTGACTTCAAATAAACAGTGCCCTAAGAGTAAAATCATACAAGACCAAAAAGTCAATATCATTGATCACAATTTCGTCCACCAAATACCGTCTTTTCTTGATCTTGAGGGTCTACTACAATTTGATTATATCCAGAATATCCATCTAGAAAATAATAAAAGGCATGACTAGCTAACCTTTCAAGCATCTGATCAATGAATGGTAGGGGGAAGTGATCCTTCCTTGTAGTAGTGTTGAGCCTTCTGTAATCTATACACATCTGCTAACCAGTGACGGTCTTTGTGGGAATCAGCTTATTCTTTTTATTCTTGATCACTGTCATCCTATTTTTCTTGGGAACTACCTGCACAGGACTCACCAAGGACTATCATAAATAGGGTATATAATTTTGGCTTCCCAAAGTTTCATTACCTCTTTTTGGACCACCTCTTTCATGGTTGGATTTAGTAGCCTTTGTGATTACACAACTAGTTTAGCATAATCTTTAAGTAGGATCTTGTGCATACACTTAGTTGGACTGATTCCCTTTAGATCATTGATGGTCCACCCAAGAGCCATTTTATGACTCTTGAGCACTGTAAGTAGTGCCTTTTCCTCCTCAGGCTTCAAGGAAGAGCTAATAATCACTCGATATGCTTCATGTTCTCCTAGGAATGCATATTTTAGAGAAAGAGGTAGGGGCTTCAACTCAAGCTTTGGAGCCTCTTCCTTAGAGCTAGGCATGTGGGAGGCCTCCTCCTGAGGTGGTGATACATCAACCTTAAGCAAACTATCCTCACAAGGGGCTCCAGAGCATCATCAAGTTCATCAACTTCAAATACCTCTTAAACAAGTGGTTCAACAAGATCTACTCTTATACACCCCTCAGAATCACTAGGGTGTTTAAGAGCCTCAAGCACATTAAGGACCACTTCCTCTTCATTGACCATCAGGGTTAGTTCACCCTTTTGTATATCAATCAAAGCTCTACCTGTAGCTAAAAAAGGTCTTCCAAGAATACTAGAAGCATTTTTATCCTCTTCCATATCCAATATAACAAAATTAGCAGGAAAAAAATGGACCCACTTTCACAAGCAAATTCTCAACAACTACAAAAGAAAATTTAATTAAACGGTCAGCAAGTTGAAGAGATATGCGAGTGGATTTTACCTAATCAATTTGGAGCTTTCTCATCAGTGAAAGTGGCATGAGGTTGATGCTAGCTCCAAGGTCACATAAGGATCTCTGAATAGTGACATCTCCAATAGTGCAAGGAATTAAAAAGCTTCCTGGATCCTGCATTTTCTCAGGAAGGTCCTGCCGAATAATTGTACTACATTCCTTTGTCAACACCACTGTCTCACTTTCTTTCCAATTCATCTTATTAGTCAACAACTCCTTCATAAACTTGGCATAAAGAGGTATTTTCCCAAGGATCTTTGAAAAAAGGGATGTTGATTTGGAGCTTCCAGAAGACCTCTAAAAATCTTGAAAATTATTTGTCTTTGGAAGTCTTCTGAAGCCTCTGAGGATATAGCATTTTGGGCTTGTATTCAGGCACTTTAGGCAATGTAAGATGAGGGTCAAGAGTGACCGGAAAGGGATTGTCTGCATGCCTAGGAGGGGCGTGTTCAACTTCTTCTGGTTTCTCTTCCAGAGCTTCTTTTTCAGCTGGCTCCTCATCACCCTTAGTCTCAGAACCCGCCACTTTACCATTTCTCAAGTGAATGGCCTTACACTCTTCTCTTGGATTTATCACTGTATCACCAGGAAGAGTATTAGAAGGACTCTCAGGTACTTTCTTGATCAACTGACTCACTTGCATCTCCAAGTTCCTGAGTGAAGCTCTAGTTTACTGCATAAAACTCTGTTGATTCTTAGAGAGCTCTGCAACAATAGCCACCAAGTCAGAAGTATTCTAAGGTTAATCTTTTGGTTATTGTGGTTGAAAGGACTGAAACTGGCAGTTATTGAAATTATTCTGATTAAAACCACATTGAGAATTAGTAAAATTCTACTACCTCTGAGGTTGATCTCTCTACCCAAAATTTGGGTGATTTTTCCACCCTTAATTAAAGGTCTTTGAATATAGATCATTAGTGGGGTTTCTAGAAGCATTTCCAATAAAATTAACTTGTTCATGAGGGCACTGAGCATAATCATAAGTCTCACCTTGGGTGAAACTACCACTCATGTCATAAGAGACATCTTGAGGAGAATTTTGAGTATTAACAGCTGAGACTTGTATCCCATTCAATTGTTGAGACAAAAGCTTGTTCTAAGCAAGAATAACATCTACAACATCTAACTCCATGACTCCTTTCTTCACAGAAGATCTCTCAGAAGAATATAAGTATTGGTTGTTAGCAACCATCTTAATTAACTCCATAGCTTCCTTAGGGGTCTTTTTTATGTGAAGTGAACCTCCTATAGAGTTATCCAGAGATATTCTAGCGGTCTCAAAAACTCCATCATAAAATATCTGCAGTTGAATCCAGTTTGAGAATATATCAGAACGACACTTCCTGAGCATCAACTTATATCTCTCTAGGCATGGAAAAAATCTCCGACATGGCGGTTACCCGCGAGGATTTACCTGCCGGGGAGCAGGTATAGGGGTAATTTTTACCCGCGGGGATGGGGGACGGGGCCCCGTATAATAAACGGGGCAGAGGCGGGGGTAGAGGTCCTCGCCTCGTGGAGAACCGTTAATTC
>NC_029775.3:17076353-17087318 GCF_000817695.3 Arachis duranensis
AAACCCTAGCCATCACATACTCACATATGCTTCACTGCTTCAGAGACAGAGAGTGAGAGCCTCGTCTCCTCTCCTCTCCACTCCTTTTCAAAGTTGAAACCATCAGCCCCTCCTGTCTCCTTCTCGAACACCGCCGACTGCCGCCTCCCACCCTCTGGGTCCCTTAGCGCCACAGTCTTGTCTCCTCTCCTCTCCACTCATCCTCAAAGTTCAAACCCTCAGCCCCTTCTATCTCCTTCCTGAACACCGCCGACTACCGCCTCCCACCCTCTGGGTCCTTCAACGCTGCCTCCCAACCCCTGAGTGGCTCGGTCACTCACTACAGGTCTCGAGCTCACTGTCGCCACCACATCGTGTTCTTCTCCTCGTCGCATCGTCATCGGTCGTCATCTTCTCCTCTTCGCCGTTCATCCGCCAAATTCTGGTCTTCGCTAGTCTGCCTCTTTTCTCCGTCAAGTAAGTCAATCCTGTGGTTTTTGAATTTATGTTTTTGAATTAGATTGATTTGGTTCAAGAATTTCTGAATTTCTAATTCTAATTTAGGGTAATTAGATTCTGATTTTTGAATTTCTAAATTTTTTATTTTGATTTCTAATTAGGGTAATTAGATTCTGAGATTCTGAATTAAGGTAATTAGGTTCTGATTTCTGAATTTCTGATTTTGATTTTCAATTAGGGTAATTAGATTCTGAATTTCTGAATTAGGGCAATGAGATTCTGATTCTAAATTTATGATTTTTAATTTATATTTCTGAGTTAATTTTGGATTCTAAATTTAGATTTCTGAATTAGGGTAATTAGATTCTGAATTTCTGAGTTAGGTTAATGAGATTCTGATTCTAAATTTTTAATTCATAATTTATATTTTGGATTAATGTGATTCAGATTCATGATTTATATTTCATGATTTATAGAATATCTTCTTCGGATGCATTGAGTAATACTCTTGAGAATAGTACTCCATCGGAAGAACCTGTAGGCACTAATTTTCAACCTACACAAGAGGCTTCTCAATCTCAACCTCAAGAACCCCCAACTGAACATGATTTTGATATCTTAAATTGGTTATGTAATATTTGATTGTTTATGGATATGTTTGGATATTTATGTTTGTTGTTATTGCTATTTAAGTCTTTAAAGACTATGGATATTATGTTTGTAATGACAATTGAGGATTATCTTTAATTTTCTCTAATTTTTTTTATTTTTATTAGTTTTCACAAAAATTCGTGGATAGATACAGAGTCTCCGTTACCCGTTGTGGGGACAGGGCAGGGACGGGGATAGATATTGGAGGCGGGGGCATGTCCCCGCCCCCATAGGGACCCGTTACCATTCTTATATCTCTCCCAGGCTTCATATAGAGACTCATTGATGCGTAAGCATCTTTTCTATCTTTTTCTAGTGAATTTGCATTTAATTTGTTGAGTTTAATCAAGAATTAATTATCTTTTAGCCACTATAGATGTTACTTTGAGTCATGTGCAATTCTATTTATTTCAGGTTGCATTCGGCTAGATTTGATGGAGTTTCCGCAGAAAAAGAGAAGGTGAATGATGCAGTCAACCCTGACCTCTCCGCACTCAAACCTGAATATCTCAAGCTACAGAGGTCCAATGGACATGATTTTAGTGACATTGGAAAGCTAACTTCTAGAGCTTTCCAACGATATATAATAGTCCATACTTCTCTTTTACCAGTTCTGCCAAGGCTGCGCCTAAGTTGAGATTTCTCAAGTTAGGCGCAAGACACAACAAAAGCACGCCACATTGATTTTGCTCCACTCAAGTAAGGTATAACAATTCTACAAGTAAGGCGCAGCCACGAAGCCCAGCACGCCATTCCTCACTACATCCCTTAAGTAAGGCGCAGCTCCATCTTGAGTTAGGCGTGCATTCCTTCTTCGATTAAGTGGTCCCCACTCCTCTCCAACAGGCTACGCGAGATCTTTTATTTATTCTGATTAAACTTTAATTTTTATTTTAAAATAGAAAAAAATATTATTTAGTTTTAGAAAATATAATTTAAATTAATTAGGATTAGATATAAAAGAAAAAAGAAACTTCTCTTCTGGGGATTATTCGACCTCATTCCAAATTTGCAGTTTACCAGAATTCTAGTTTTCACTCTTTTCCATGAGCAACTAAACCTCCACTGTTAAGATTAGGAGCTCTGTCTATTGTATGGATTAATTCTCTTGTTTTTTCTATTTTAATTCATGTACTGATTTATATTTTAAGAATTATTTTCGTTCTTTATCATATGAATTTGGGTGGAACGAAAGTATGACCCTCTTTCTAATTGTGTTCTTGTATAACTTGGAAAAGCTCTTTACTTGAACAACAGCTTGAAAACATATTCTCTTAAATTTCTAATTATCTAGATTTAATGGGATACGTGACATATAATCCTCTTATATTTGGGTAATTAGGATTTCTGTGGCATATAACTAGAATTAAACTTCACCCTCTAATTGGAATTAATTGACTAAGGAATTGGCGGTTGATGAGAGTTAGAGGAGACTAAAAAGGTCTAAGGAATTATGGTTTAGTCACATATAGTTTGCCATGAATTAAATCTTGCATGATTAAAATAGTTAGTAAGAAAAGTCAATTAGGAAAATAGATAACTCTGAAACCTTAACTGTTTCTCCATATATTATTCCCAACTTATTTATTGCATGTCTTCTGATATTCTGAGTTTACTATTTAATTCTTTTTGAACTCTCAAACACCATTTTCTATTTCTCTAACTAAGTAAATCACTTAACCATTGTTGCTTAGTCCATCGATCCTCGTGGGATCGACCCTCATTCAGTTAAGGTACTACTTGGTACGACCCGGTGCACTTGCCGATTAGTTTATGGTTGTAAATTTCGCACCTCTCACCCTCTCTCTACCTGAAAGTCTGGACATTCATCCTCAGCTTAGTCAACTTTTGAGGTGGAAAGAACTTGGTTAGAAACTTGTTAACCACCTTATCCCAAGCGTCTAAACTCTCCTTGGGCTGAGTGTCAAGCCACTATTTAGCTTGGTCCCGTACAGTAAACAGGAATAGAAGTAGCTTGTAGACATTAGGATAGACCCATTAGTCTTCACAGTTTCACATATCTGCAGGAAATTAGAAATAAATAGATTTGGATCAAGAGTCCATAAAACTGGTAATTCTGTTGTACCAGAGAAATCAACTGAGGCTTCAGCTCAAAGTTGTTAGCAACAACAGGGGGTACAATAATGCTATTCCCATAGAAATTTGGGCTAGGAGCAGTATAAAAGTCAAGTGTTCTCCTAGGTTGTATAGGCATAATCTGATTAACAACATTTGCATTAACCGCATTATTGTCATTAGGATCCATGGTGAACTCTTCAGCTTCCTTCTCAAGATTATCTTTGAGATTTTCACCGGCTTTATAAGCTCTTGTTTGTTGTAAACGCCGCCTCAAGATCCTTTCAATCTCAGGATCAAAGTCTAAAAGAGGTTCTTTGTTTCTGTTCCTGCTAAAAAACAATAGAAAATAAAGAAGTGGAAATCTCTAAGTTAGAGTGAAGAGAATTTCCAGTGAGGTATCTTGAGTAAGAGAAATAAATTAAAATAAACTAAACAAATAAACAAAAAAATTCGAAATTCACTAAGCAAAAATGGAACACAATTTTTGAAAATTGTAGAGAAAATTAATTAAAGAAAATGAAATAAAATAATTAGGGAAACTCCAAACTTAATTTCAGAAATTAAGAAAAAATAATTGATGTAATTTTCAAAAATTAATGATAGAAATTAAATAAAACTAAAGATAAAATGCCTAATCTAAGCAATCAACCAACTAGTAGTTGTCAATCACAGTCAATCCCCGGTAACGGCGCCAAAAACTTGGTGCGAAATTTAAAATTGACAAACTAACCGACAAGTGAACCAGGTTGTACCAAGTAATACCTCAGATAAGTGAGGGTAGATCCCATGAGGATTGATGGATCAAACAACAATGATTGAGTGATTTGCTTAGTTAGACAAATAGGAAATCATGTTTTAAGAGTTAATTGCATTAAACGGCAAATTCAGAGAATTCAGAAAACGATCAGTAAAAGTGGTGTGAAGAATATGTGAGAAAACAGTTAAGATTTCACAAATGTTTATCTTATGGATTAGATTTTCTTACCAACCATTTTAATCGTGCAAGATTAAATTCATGACAAACTTATGTTACTAAACCCTAATTCGTTAGTAATTTAGTCTCCTCTAACCTAGTTAACCGCCAATCCTTGGTCACTTAATTTCAATTAAAGGTTTAAGTATAATTCTAGTTTATGTACCACAAAAACCCTAATTACCCAAATATAAGAGGATTATATGTCACATATCCTGTTAAGTCTAGATAATTAGTAATTTAAGAGAAGTTGTTTTCAAGCTGTTATTCAAGTACATTACTTTTTCAAGATTTAACAAGAACACAATTAGAAAAAGGGTTATTCTTTCGATCTACCCAAATTCTTAAGATGAAGAACGAAAATAAATCCTTGAAATTGAAATTAATACACTAATTAAAATAAAAGAGTAATAGTATTAATCAATAGAATAAACAAAACTCCTAACCTTAACAGTGGAGGTTTAGTTGCTCATGACTCAGAGAAAAAACTAAGGTTCTAAAAATTATAAATTGTATAATGAGGTGCGTGAGAGAGAAGAAGCCGAAGGGCCGAATCTTTTCCCTTTTATATCTAACCTAATTAATGCAAAATATATTTTCTAAAACTAAATAATATATTTTTCTATTGTAAAATAAAAATAAAATTCTAATCAAAATTAATAGAAGATCCTCGCTCGTTGCTAGCTCTTGGAGGTGTGGGGACCACTAAATTTCCTCAAGCTGGTGCCAAAATTGGGCTGGGTCAAGTTTGGCGCCACTCCACCCGTACCTTATGGTGGCTTTCCTTGCTCTTCGTGCCAAACTTGGAGAATCCCAAGTTTAACGCCATCATGCCAGTGAAGATGGATGCCTTGTGATGCTCATGGCGCCAAACTTGGTGATTACCAAGTTTGGTGCCACCTCCTGGGTTTGTCGTGGCTCCGTTTCTTCTTTTTAAACTCTGTCAAATTCGTCCGAATGTTACCTAAAATAAATCAAATTGAACATGACTCAAAGTAGCATCCATAGTGGCTTAAAAGTACTTAAATCTTGACTAAACATAACAAATTCGAATGCAAATTCACTAGAAAAAGATAGGAGAGATGTTCACGCATCAAGTTATTTACCATTTAATATAGTATTGTGGTTTTTGACTTGATTTGATTTCATTATTCCGCTGCATTCTACTTTACTTTTGACGTATTGATTATGAGTTATGGTTTACATGGAAAGTTACTTCCTAGTTAAAGAACCCCATAATGTCATGCTAGTAGGAAAGTTTTGTAACTCCCTTGATGGATTTTCGACTCTTAAGAAATCTTAAGTAACGATGAAAGATTTATTGCCTGTGATTACTTTCTTCTTGATGATAATCTGAATTTGAACATTGGCTTGCTGCATTATGTGAAACTTTTGACCTCCAGTACTTTATTAAGTTATATGAAAAGAGGTTATTGAACACTTTTTAGTGTAGGATTGGTTGTTACTTTGAATTATGGAGATAGCAATGGTGTTTGTAGTGATACTAAGATTTGCATTTCTAGTACTTATCATAATTATGATATAAAATACTCATTTATTTTTTATCATTAGCTATGAGCTAATCATTAATATAACATAGACTTCTAGTGTTTGTGTTGTTTAAATTTGTATTATACTTTATTCCTTTTCAAGAGAAATTTATGTATAAATATTTTGAATTTAATAAAAAAATTTATTTTGTAGTAATTAATTTTAGTATATTTATATTATGAACAATAATAATAATTGTTAGTAAAAATAATTTGATATTTGAAAAAAAGGACAGGTTGTTATTTCTAAAAGAGTGAGTATAATTAAAAACATCTTAAGATTTTAGCAGCAATAGTAATGAAAACTAAAAGTGAATAATATTACAATTTTAAAATTATTTTTAGTGGCTATATAAATTGCCAGTAAAATGAATTTTGGCGGCAATAGTAATGGCCACTAAAAGTAAATAACATTGCAATATTAGAATTGTTTTTGGTGGCCATATAAATTGTTAAGAAAATGACCACTAAAAGTTATATATTTTGATACAAAATTGTATCAAGAAATAGAGAACTAGATAGAAAATTAGAGAGAATAGAAGAGAAATATCTAGAATTAGGGCTAAAGAGAAAAAATAGAATTTCTCATTACATCATGGATATCTCACATTATTACATCATACTCTTATTTATAGTATAATCTTCTAATTGAGTTAGTCCAATACTAATCCTATCATTATCCTATCCTTTAAAATAACCTTGTCCACAAGGTTGCAAAAAATATAAATCCTAATGAAAATTGTAAAAGCTAATGACAAGTAATAAAAAATATCAACAATACTAAAATAATATTTTTTATGCTACTGCTAAAAAAATTTAAACCACCAGAATCTCATTATTTAAAAAGTAGACCTAATAACTTATCAAAATAGTATTCTTTAAAAATTAACCTAATAATGAGCAGAATGTGAATTTGGGCTGATAGGCCCAACCAGAAAAAGCCCACTTCAAAATTAAGGGTCATCTCCTTCTGTCCACCACTTATTAGAAGTGCAATGCTTCTCCCATTTTCTGTAGCATCCCCAGTGGCTTCTTCCTTCCCTGCCTTGAGTTTCATTGCTATTGGGAGAACCACTGGTGCCACTCATGCCTTTTCCCCTTCCGTCACCGCTTCGCGCTTCGTCTTTTTTCCTTCCTCGCGCGCTACCCACTGCGAAACGAGCCAACAACCGCATGTGCCACCATTGTTAGGGAACTTGAGACTTGGCGCCTCTGCATCACGATCCTAGGGAAACGATGTCGCCATCAGCGGTGGTGGCCTAGCCACTATCAGCGAAGAACGGTGGAGCCAACCTCTGCGAAGAGCTTGCGGTTCTCATTTGCACGGCGCAACAACACTGTTACGAAGCACCCCCTCCTCCTCTGCCGTGCCAACGTTGCTGAATCACCTCCAAGATCAGATGCCCTCATCCCTCCTTACCACGAAGGCGCCATCCTCAGCACCGATTGTAATGCCTCCTAACCACCGTGTAGCATCATCTGTGACGGTCTTCGATTGGTCCGGTGGTTTCGGTGTTGGAAACTGCCGATCATCCTCTCCCCCCGCATCGCGATCTGGCCGCAAATCTCCTGATGGGTGTGCCATCGCCGAATCGAATCGCGATCGACCTCCTGCAGTCCACACCATATCTCTACTACCAAGTTTACCACTAATTTCGACACTATCATCGTTCTTGTTCGTAAGATTTGGAACTGCACTATAATCATGTGCATCTGGAAATGTTGGTTCTGAGAGTTGATATTCTGCTTCAGGAGAAGATTTTGTTAAAACTGAATCAGAAATGTGAAATTGTGAAGGGTTTGTAAATATTATTGATTTTCCTTGTTACTGTTGCGATTGAAATTCAAAATTAAAATCTGATGATTCTTTTTCCCCTTTGATATGTACTTCTTTTGTAAGTTTTGGATTCATTGTGGATTCTGTAGCTTTTGTTACTGTATACTACAATTCTGTAATTTTATATTCTGAATCTGAATTCCAGAATTGGATATATGCGATTATTGAATTTTTGTTGCTAGCGCTATTGAATTGTTGCTAAGTAGTGAAAATTCTGAGTTTGATTTGGCCTGAATTATAGGATTGGAATTGCTGATTGATGATTCTGGCTGTGAATATTCAGATGATGCACAAGCAGCTCCTTCTGGCATTTTTGTCCTTGCATTTTTCAATTTTTCTTCATCTGAAACTGTTAATTTTGAACGTTTTGTTGCTGCAATCTCCAAATCTGCATTTAAGATTGTTGAATTTTGGCAAGAAAATTTGAGTTGTTGTGGTTGTGGTTGAAATTTTTTCAAATATGCTCAAATTTCTGTTAAAATGATATCCAAATATGAAACTGTCTTCTAAGAAATTTTGGATGGGAGTATAGGACGAGAATTTGGCACAAGAAGTAAAAATATCATATAAAAAAATGAGACTAATTACCCAAATCAGTCCCCGAGAATTTTAGAACCAGACATTTTAGTTCATAAGGAAAATTAATACACAGATTAATCCCTAAGGTTTACTTCGGCAGACAAATCAGTCCTCAATTCATTTTCCGGCAGTGTAATTACCCAGATCAGTTCCTAAAGATTTTAAAAATGGACATCTTAGTCCCCAAGAAAAACTAATGTACAAATCAATCCCCAACGTTTCTCTTTGTTAGACATAATTGTCCCCCGTCCAAAAATAAAATAAAATAAAATTATTATTATTATTAATTGCACAATAATATTGTACTATATTTTTTATATTTTTTGAACAAAAATAATGATAATTAATGAATAAATTTATCATTATTTTTGTCCAAAAAATATAGTACAATATTATTGTGTAATTAATAATAATTATTATTTTATTTTGTTTTATTTTTAGACGGGGGACTATTATGTCTAATAGACTAGGAAGCACCGATACGACACGCGATACGGACACGACATGATATGGATACGCCGACACGTTCTTTTTATAAAAAATTGGATACGACACGTTTAGGATACGTTGTGAATTAAATTTAAATAATATATTAAATTAATAAAATATCATATTGTAAATATAAGAGTAAATATAATTGCATAAAAAATTCTTAAAATTATGTAATTATTAAAAAAATAAAAAATTTTAATCTACTATTGCCATACTATTGCCATCTCGCTAACAGAAAATATATCAATTTTCTCCTCCAAGTCCATCTGAATCAATTATAAAGAAAAAATTGGTTAATTGGGCCATAAAATCACAAAATCAATTGAAGATTTACAGTCCAGCAGAAAGATCCGTCTCATGAACATCTGAATCGGGTTGGACTCGTTCGGATTCGTGACCGCTCCACCAAGATTCGGGTCGGACTCGTTCAGATTCGTGACCGCTCCACCAAAATTTTGCACTACAAGAAGACACGCGCCGATACGCTCGTTTGAAGTATCCACCGAGTGTCGGTGTCGGATTCGTGTCCAACACGGATACGCTGGCACCATGAGAGAATCCGTGCTTCATAGCTAATAGAGAGAAATGTTGGAGATTGATTTGTACATTAGTTTTTCGTGGGGACTAAAATGTCCGTTTTTAAAATCTTTGGGGACTGATATGGGTAATTACACTGCCGGAAAATAAACTGGGGATTGATTTGTCTACCGGAGTAAAACCTTGGGGATTAATCTTCGTATTAATTTTTCTTTGGGACTAAAATGTTCGATTCTAAAATCCTCAGGGACTGATTTGGGTAATTACTCAAAAACTGATCTAGTTGTAATTGGATTGAATTTATTCCATAACCGGAACCATGTTAGAGTCTTGCCTTTTAGGTATTTGGGAATTTCCAAAAATCTTTGCTCTTCCAGAGTACTTGGGAATTCTAAAATTGTTCAATGAGAATAAATCACTGGTAACCATCTCCAATGCCATCAAACATAGGAGATTTGTTCAATGAAAGCACCATTTTGATACGAAATTGTATAAGAAATAGAGAATTAGATAGAAAATCAGAGAGAATAGAAGAGAAATATGTAGAATTAGGGCCAAAGAGGGAAAACAGAGTTTCTCATTACATTAATGATATCTCACATTATTACATCATACTCCTATTTATAGTATAATGTTCTAATTGGGTTAGCCCAATACTAATCCTATTATACTTTTTGCGGCCATCAAAAAGGTCTTTCAGCAAATGTTATAATTGCCGCTAAAATTTTTTAGCGACAAAGTATAAGATGTCTAATGTCTAATTATCGGTAAATATATTAGCGGCTATTTTTATTGCCACTAAAAGTGAATTTTCTTGTAGTATAGATGACTAGAAGTAAAGATATAAAATTCTTACGTATTTTTTCTTTATTCTTGTCATACATATATATAGTATGAGATTGTTATTGATTTTAAATTTAAATATCATTTTAAATTTAAATCTTATTTTATTTCAAACTTAAATCTTATCTTATTTCAAATTGAAATCTTACCCACAATTCAATTTAAAATAAAATCAGTTAAGATCTCATCCAAATTTAAAATTCAAATTTAGAAACAAAATAAATAATTATTCTTGATTTTTGTTTAATATTTTCAATTATTATTATATTTTTTGTGCTAGCTAAGGATATAATAATATTTTATTTTAAATTGATATAATTATTTATTTTGATCAAATTAAGATAATTAAATATTTTTTAGTAAAGATTAGAACACTCATTAGTATGTGGCCCCATATATTCAATATTACACATTTAGTAAATTAGTCATACTAAATTTACTAATTAAGGTTGAACTCTAATAACAATCCTCAAAGACCCGATATGAAGTAATATATTTTGACTAAGAACTCGAGAAAAACCAAGTATAATTCCTTCCGTCTTTTTAGCTCTTGGTTAACCCTTGAGTATGGTTTAATTGTCAAACTCTAACTTGTTACTATTATTATAATGAAATGTGAATGACCTAACAAATTCATTTCTTCATTCATTCCATCCCCTTAGCCAAAATTTTATTTATCTCAATCATTATAATCATAAAGTTTAAACTCTTTATTGATAGTTGACGAATTTTTTATTGGCTAATCATTAATTTTGTAAGTATTTAAATCCATCTAATATTAATTCAACTAGCACCTTTGGGTATTAGGTGTCAAAAATCAAAGTATAATAAATATATTACCATAACAATCGTAGGTAAAAAAAAAAATATATTACTATATTTATATTGAGAATATTCTATTGACAAATATGTGATAATTATAACCATTAAAAATTTTTAGAGTGAGTCAGTTTAGTGGTCATATCTCTATATACTATATATATACA
>NC_029775.3:17087463-17101903 GCF_000817695.3 Arachis duranensis
AAGTCAATCAAATATAGTTATAAATTGTTTTAAATTTTTTTCCTTTTTTTTCTTGCATTTTTATTATTGTTGTTGTATACTGCTTCTTCTTCTCTTTTATTTTTTTTATTATCGTTATCATCACCATTACCATCACCTTTTTATCTTCCTTCTCTTCTTTTTTTTTATTTAAATTTTTTTTTCTTTTTATTTTTTTCTCCACATCATCATCATCATCATCATCATCATCATCATCATCATCATCATCATCATCATCATCATCATCATCATCGTTACCGTTATCGTCGTCTTCTTTTTATACGTATCGTCTTTATCGCTATTGTTATGTTAAACTTTTGGACTTGTTCTGGTTAAATTTGTTATATTATCTACAGATTTTTTCTCTTATTTCTTTTCTATCAGAATTTATAAATATGCAAGTTAAGTTTTCATAAAATAAATTCTTAGTTCTATCACATCA
Organism: Arachis duranensis; assembly: GCF_000817695.3. Classification (NCBI taxonomy): domain Eukaryota; kingdom Viridiplantae; phylum Streptophyta; class Magnoliopsida; order Fabales; family Fabaceae; genus Arachis; species Arachis duranensis. The sequence continues at coordinate 17,087,924 of NC_029775.3, forward strand.
TTCAGTTAGAAATTTCGGTGTTAGAGTGTAGACATTTTGATATTAGAGTGAACACATTTTGGTGCTATATTTATTTATGGTAAGAATTCAATCCAATAAATGTAGACTTGCATTTATTCAACTAAATAAGATTACAGTGTAATACAAACATATTTATTCAAGTCTAATATAAGAAGCAATGCTCTTAAAAGAAGAAGTAAGAACAACAAAAAAGAACGAAAGAAAGAAGAATAATAAAAAGAAAAAAAATATAGTATTGAAGACAATATTTATGTGTTTTTATAACAAAATTTCGATATCAAATTAAATGCCACTGTTCATTTTCTTCGATTTTTTGTAATTTTTTTATCTTAATTTCGTTGCATTTATATACAGATTTTTTTACTTATTCTCTTTTTATTAAACTTTATGAATTTGCAACTCATATCTTCATGAAATAAACCTCCCTTTGCCACTATGCCAACTTGTTTCTTACTAATATATATGACAAAAAATATATATATAACAAACCATGAATAAATTTTTTATTTTATTTATCCTTTTAAATACACAGATATCAAATAAGTAACAACACATAGTATATAAATATATTGATATATTAATATTGATTGTGTTATCTTCTATTTTTTTGTTCATTTAAATTGAGAAAATATTTTGTACTAGTGACTAATTTATTATCTCTTTTTGCAGTATAAATTATATCTAAGAATTGATATTTAATTGTTATTAATATATTTTTAAAAATATGCATTTAACTTTTAATTTTAATTTTATTTTATAATTTATATTTTTATTTAATTATGACTGGATCAACCGGGTAAATTAGTGACTCACCGGTTGAACTAAATAGTAATCCAGTGACCCAATCGTATGACCAGGTCAATTATCGGTTCGATTCTGATAACTATGAGTGTTAGAGTGAAGACATTACGCTGTTATTTTTTAGAAATTTATGTGTTGTTTTATGTATAAGATAAGCATTTAATTTTATTGAATGTGTAATTTTTTAGGAAGATTCAATATTTTTGTGTCGTGTTACTGAACTTCTGGAGTTAATTTTAAGTAATTTCGGTGCTATCTTATTTCATTTTATGGAGTCAGCGTGTTTTTGTTAGTATGTAATTTATTTTTTACATTCATAATCATTGTATAAATTTCAACATCACTTTAAATAAATTTTGGTGCTATTTTTATTTATTGCAATAATTCAATCCAATAAATGTGAACCTACATTCATTCAATTAAATAAGATTGCAATACAGACATGTTCATTCAAGTCTAAATGAGAAGCAATGTTTCTCAAGAAGAAATAAGAGTAACAAAATAAAGAAAGAAAGAAAAAAAATAATAAATAAAAAAATACATCGTTAAAGAAGACATTTATATGCTTTTGTAATAATATTTCGATGTCCAAATTAAGAAATTTGTGTTATTATTAAGAAATTGCGGTGCTATTTTTTAATAAATACTGCATAATTCAAAACTCTTTCTTTTCTTTAAGAGGTGAAAGAGGAATAAAAAAAAGAGAGAAGAAAAATCAAACAAAAAAGAAGAAATAACTACAATAACAAATAAGAAAGAGGAGGAAAAGAAAAAACAAAAATAAAACACATGAGCAACAACACCAATAGAAAAAGGAAAAAGAGACATGCAAAGAAACGCGAAGAACAAGAATAACGTCATTTCACGCACACGTTATGTGAGTTTTATTGGATTTGGACCAACTTAATTAGATTTGATTATTAAAAAAAAATTAAGTTGAATCAAAATAAGTCAAGTGTGGTTTTTCGAGAAGACACGCGTACGAGTATGAAGATTGAAAGTAATCAGCATGGATTTGGGTTTCGATTGTTTTGTTGATCGAGTAAGCTAAATCGAATAGGAGACTCGATTCGAGAAATCAAGTAAGGCCTTCGAAGAGCTGGTCGAATAGTTGTGGAAGCGAGAAGGTTAATGGCTTCTACCACACGAGGAAAACATGGGAAATATCAACAATCACGTAGCGGGAACGGTTACTAGGAGGGATTGCATTTCAAAATTTGTAATTTTATTTAATTATAATTAATTGTGATTTAATTGACCGTTAGGTAAGATAGCCTATAAATACTAGGAAGTGTTAGAGAATAGGGGTTGGAACTTTTACTCAGAAAAAACACTCTAGCACTCTCACATCCCAAGAAATTCCTGAGTTTGCATTCGAGTTACATTTTCTGTAGGGTTCCTTCTACCTTCTTCTTTCTTTCAATTTATTTTTCTGTAAATTTAATATTTCAATTAATATTATTTACTAAGTATTCTCCACTTTCTCTGTCTAATTTATCCTTCTGTATTTTATCGCTTATGTTAAGAGTTTTTTGATTTAATTAAAGGCATTTTATTATTTTCTTTTAATTCTGATGCAAACCTTTTCATTTACCATGTATTTTGTTTTCGAAAACTTTAATTTCTAAGATTTATTTATCAATTTACAAATTTTCTGTATTTTTATTTTCAACATTTGTCTAATCGAAGACGTTTTGATGCATTTCTAGAAAATTGGTACTCGCACAGAGGAGTAGGTTTCGCTCCCAGACCACTAGATATCGAACCACCATCGATTTGCTAAAAATCAACAAAACAAATTTCCACACCCAGTGGGACAGTTTTTAAATCGAAGTGTGTCAAATAAATATTTTTTAGTAATTTTTAGTGTATGCGATTACAAAGTGGAAAAATCATTCACGTGGTTGATGAATTATCAAATGTGAATGGTGGTTCGTCCACCAATTATAGCATACCAGTATCCATGCAACAAGCGACGTATCTTCACGTTCGGAAGGTGCAATTAGAACTGAAAGTATAGTTGTTACGACTATTCAAATTGGGAATGTTGGACGTAATACTCGTTCACGTGGTCTTGTGCCACCATATCAACCTCCATTAACCACTGGTTGGCCCCCTTATGGTCTTTCTCCTGGTTATACCTCACCGGTGGGTGGTTTTATGCCGCCTGTCCATTTAGAGAATGTAAATGGAGTGAATAATGTTCAAAACCCATAACACTCCGAGTATTCTCGCGATTATCATGTGGGCTCCACTTCAAATGCTACAAATTCGATGGCAGTATATCGACAACAAGTGGAGAAAAGCCACCATGACTTGGTCAATTTAATGACTATAATTTTGAATCCCATGATGGCTGATCATGAATCGAGATTCGAGCGTCTTGCTAGACAAGTCGAGAGGATTGCTCGAATCGTCGATTATGATGAAGGTGAGAGGCATAATGCCCGGGAAAATAATGAGGGGATGGAAAATATTTTTCAAAATGAAAATGATATTCCAAATCGAGAAAATCCTCACGTGGTTCTCCGAGGTCAAAATGCTGATGATGTTGCAGCCGAATTGCGTGGTGAATGCTATCAAGTCACTAGAATTGTAGAAGAGGTTTTAAATCGAGTTGGGCTGAATGTTGGTTTTATGAATCAATCACATTTTGTGTCTGCTTTTTCCCAAGTAGTTTAAATGGCTGAAGTACCAAGAGGGGTGAAAAATCCAAAAATAACCACAAAATTTGCCGAAGAAGTTGGAGAATCAACTACGGAACATGTTGCTCGTTATTTGGTCGAGATCGGGAATCTAGCTAATAATGAAAATTTGAAAATGAAAATTTTCCCTTTGTCATTGACAAAGAATGCATTTACTTGGTTTTCGAATCTTAGACCGAATTCGATCACAACATGGAATCAGTTAGAAACTGCTTTTCACGCTCAGTTTTATCGAGGGGAAATGTACGTAGCAGTTACTGACTTAGTGGCTTTGAAACGTGAAGATGGTGAGACCATCGATGATTATTTAATATGTTTCAAAAATTCTAGAAGTAGATGCTATGTGACATTACCTGAAAGTGAGATAGTGAAAATAGCGACCATGGGGTTGGGATTCTATATGTGCAGAAAATTGCTTAATGTGCATATTCCTAATCTGGCTCATTTGGCTGAAAAGGTTCGGTAGACCGAGCTTATGAAAAAAGAGAAAGAAAAATATAGAAATGAACAAAGGTCGAAGAGTAAACCGTTTACTCGAAAAGAAAAGGTTGCCTATGTCACCATGGAATCCTCAGAGGAGGAATTTGATTTCGAAACAGAAGTCGATTTGGCTGAACTTAAGAAAGGTCCTCCATATATTTGCTCTTTACTGAAAAAACTTCCTAGTAGTGAAAAGTCGAATGATTCAAAACTTAAAAGTGGGAAGAAATATAGTTTTGATATATCGAAATCTGATCAGATTTTTGATGTGTTACTTAAAGATAAATAATTAGTTTTGCCTGAGGGTAGAACTTTACTTTTCGTAAAAGATTTAAAACAAAAGCCTTACAGTAAATTTCATCAAGCAACAAGTCATTCGACTAATAGTTGTGTCCGTTTCAGGGATTTGATTCAAGAAGCAATCATGGAAGGACGATTGAAATTTGATGACGGTAAGAAGGAAATGAAGGTTGATGTTGATCCCTTCGAAGTCGATGCTAGTTATGTTGAACCTTGCTTAGTGGTAAACATGGTTGGCATGACTTATGATTTCGATGTGGCTCTTGATGATTTTGAGTCATAGGTGAGATCTGTCTATCCCAGAACAGAAGATGGCTTGCTGGATTTCTTGGTTCAGTAAAAGATCAAAGACCGGGATATATCTTTGTGTCCTTGGTATAATGTTGTCTTTAATGCTGAGGCGGCGGCAATCTTTGAAAAAGAAAGGATGAAGAATTGGCTCATAGGGAAGAGCAAGCGTGCCAGAGGTAGCCAATTCGACGTATGGAGGGTTCTAGTTCAAAGATCCCTCAGCATGATGTGACTGCACCTTTGAGTCAATCTCAGGCTATAGGTGTTTAGTGGATTAGAAATTGTCAAGAATTCCAAAGGTGTGATCATCTGTATCAACGCAATCCTTAGTGGGGGCATCGAGCACTGTCTCGAAATCAATATGCCTTCTATCGAGGACGAGCCAGGGGTTACCCAAGAGGAAGAGGTGGAAGAAGGAGTTCCAATCAAAGTAAGAAACTTCAAATAGAGACAGGTAAGGAAATAAGCAAAGGGACAACGCCCTTTGTGCATTCTCGAATTGTCTTTCCTTCTGACGGAGAGACTTATCCTAAAGAGATTCCATCACCTATAAAGATGGAGAAAGGCAAAACAGTTGCTCAGTCTTATGGAGTCGACAAAAATAAGGATGCTGACATGGATGAAGAGTATTTCGATGAAGGGGATGATGACATAGTGGGGACGATCTCGATCATTCCAACTGAATATCTTGGAGAATGTGAAAGTAATCCAGATGAGGATTATGATCAGGAAGATGAGGGAGCTTTCTCCTTCATTCGCATTGAAGATGAGCCAAGATATTTTCCTCGGCCTACTGAGAGGCAAATGTCTCATTTATGGCCTCTTCATATCATCGCCATACTGAATGGATTTAAAATAAACAAAGTGCTGATCGATGGTGGGGCAGCGATTAGTCTTCTGCCTGAAAAGATGTTGAGGAAAATAGGAAAGCATCCTCATGATTTGGTTCTTACAAACATTTCTGTGACCGACTTTAGTGGGTCTTCTACACCAGCGATAGGGTTGGTCATTTTGAATGTACATATGGGGTCATCAGAAAGGCATTCTGTGTTTGTAATAGTGCCATTGAAAGCCAGCTATAATGCCTTGTTGGGGAGAGATTGGATCCATAGTGTAGGTGTGGTACCTTCTACAGTGCATCAGTGTGTGCTTCTATGGACTAAGGAGGGCAAACCTGAAATTGTCAAAGCAGATTTGAGTCTATACGTCGAACAAATGCATGTCGATTTTAGGATATATAACCGTAAATTAAAGCCTTTAAATGTTTATCGATCTCTGAATCCTTACAATTGTGAAGGGTGTTATCTGACTTCGGAAGGCCTTTCGGTGAAGTTGCGTTACCCTGACTTAGGTTTCGAGCCGACTGGTTGGGACTGTCTTTCGTGAAGACCTCACAAACTGCACTATGGACCAGGTGGAGGAAGTTTCCAACTACTTGGTAACTTTGCATAATTATTTAAGTAATTTTCAGTTCTTAGAAAATAAAGATAATTCTTCTGATAAAGTTGAATCAGATAGGATTAGTACGTTTACTAATTGTAATATGTTCGATTCGACACTTCCAGTCGAATTTAGTTATGATTTTCCTTTTCTTTGTAATGAAACTAATGATGCAAGCCGGACTGCCGATTTAATAGCAGAGGCTCATTGTGTAGAAAATAAAAGTAGTAGTGATTTAATCAAAGATCAAGTTTCTTCTATTTCTAATTATTCTATTGAATTTACCTTTGATTGTATCTATGATTTAGAACCTTTGGGATTTGAAAAGTATTCAATCAAAGAGGATAATCATTATAAAGGGTTTGAATCTCAGGATCCTTTAGAGAAAATTAATTTGGGGACTCCTGATGATGTTCGAATTACATATATTTGTAAAGATCTTGTTGATCCTTTTCGAACTGAACTCTTCAATCTGTTACATGAGTTTAAAGATTGCTTTGCATAGGATTATCATGAGATGCCTGGTCTTGATCGTTCATTAATAGAACATTGATTAGCGTTGAAACACAATGCTCGACCAGTGAAACAAACTCCAAGACGTTTTGATCCTGAAATTAATATAAAGATTAAGGAAGAAATAGAACGCTTGATCAAGGCAAAATTTATTCGAACTGCTCGATATGTGGAGTAGGTAATGATTATTGTCCCAGTGATAAAGAAAAATGAGAAATTAAGAGTATGTATCGATTTTCACGATTTAAATAATGCTACCCCAAAGGATGAATATTTCATGCCAATTGCGGATACGTTGATCGATTCTGTAGCGGGAAATGAAATTCATAGTTTCATGGACGGTTATTCTGGGTATAACCAAATTTTCATTACGAAAGATGATGTGGCTAAAACTACCTTCCGTTGTCCTAGGGCACTAGGTATATATGAATGGGTAGTTATGTTTTTTGGTTTAAAGAATGCTGGAGCAACATATCAGCGTGCAATGAATGCTATTTTCCATGAATTTACTGGGAAATTCATGGAAATATATATCGATGACGTAATGGTCAAATCGATTTCTGTAGATCAACATATTGGCCATTTAAGAAAGGTGTTCCTTACTATGAGGAAGAAAGGACTAAAAATGAATCCTTTGAAATGTGCTTTTGGGGTATCAGCTGAAAATTTCTTAGGTTTTGTTGTTCATAAAAAAGGAATAGCTATCGATAAAAATAAAGCGGATACAATATTAGCATTGTCTGCACCTAAATCGAAGAAGGAAGTACAATCATTTTTGGGAAAAGTAAATTATCTTCGAAGATTCATTTCGAATCTTTCAGATCGAACTAGGGTATTTGCGCCTTTAGTGAAATTGAAAAATGGTTCAAAATTTGAACGGACCACAGAACATCAATTGGCGCTCGATTCAATTAAAGCTTATTTGTCTAAAGCCCCGATTATGGCGAATGTTCGTCCATCTGAACCTTCAAAATTATACATTGCAGCATTTGAAAATACTATAGGGTGTATGTTGGCACAAGACGATGAAAACGGGCATGAACGGGTAGTTTATTACCTTAGTCGAGTTTTAACTGATATCAAGACAAGGTATTTCCCGATCGAAAAATTATGTTTGTCACTATATCATGCTTGTATGAAGTTAAAGTATTATATGGTGGCTAAACGGTGAAAGTTATAGCACAAACTGATCTTGTTAAATATATGTTAAGTTTTCCTATGTTAAGGGGGCATTTGGAAAAATGGATGTTAGCATTAACAGAATTTGATTTACAGTATGTCCCAACGAAGGCTGTTAAAGACAGGTCATTGCAGATTTTCTTGTAGACAATTCGAAGGATCTGCATGACCAAGGGGCAAATATAATTGATGTAGAAGTCAATTATTGGAAATTGTATTTCGATGGATCCAAGCATAAAGATGGTGCAAGGGTTGGAATCCTCATTATCTCACCAGAGGGTATCCCATCAGAGTTCTTGTTTGAATTAAAGTATCCTTGTTCTAATAATGTAGCCGAATATGAGGCTCTGATTTTGGGTCTTGAAATTTTAATTGGCAAAGGAGCTTTAGAGGTTCAAATTTTAGGGGATTCATAGTTAGTTTTAAAGCAGTTGTCGAAGGAGTTTAAGTGTAATAATGAGACGTTAAAAAAATATTTAGTAACTACTTGGGAGTTTTTAACGTTTTTTCAAAAAGTATCTTTAGTGCATATCCCTAGAATTCATAATAAGATTGCTAATGAATTAGCCCAGATTTCTTCAAGGTACCGAATTGGTCCGGAAAATTTTAAGAAATTATCTAGTATCCATCAAATTTTAGTGGCAGCAAATGAAAGAGAAGTTTTGTGTGTGGATGAATGGGAGGATTCTGATTGGAGAAAACCTATTGCTCATTATTTGAGAGATCCCAGTATTACAGTCGATAGGAAGGTAAAGTTACGGGCAATAAACTTTGTCTTATTGGCTGATGAGTTGTACAAAAAGGGGATCGATGGAAGTTTATCAAGATGCTTAAGTCGAGAAGATCAGAATGTTGCTTTGGGTAAGTTCATAATGGAATATGTGGTGCTCATCAGGCAGGAAAGAAAATGAGATGGGTGTTATATTGCGACAATGTATATTGGCCATCTATGATAAAAGATTGTATCAATTATACAAAGGCATGTCAAGAATGTCAGAAACATCGCTCGATACAGCAGATTCCAGTGGCTGAATTACATTCGATAATAAAGCCATGGCCATTTAGAGGTTGGGCTTTAGATTTAATTGGGTTAATTCATCCTCCTTCATCAAAACAGCACAAATTTATTTTGGTGGCTATTGATTATTTCACAAAATGGGTTTAAGCAGTTCCTTTAGTAGAAGTTGGTCAAAGTGAGATAATTGACTTTGTCGAGGAAAATATTATCCATCGATTTGGAATTCCTCAGACGTTAAGTACTGACCAAGGAACTATATTTACTGGCTAGCGAATTAAAAATTTTGCGGCTTCAAGAAACATTAATATGGTTACTTCAACTCCTTATTATGCACAGGCTAATGGGCAAGTAGAGGCAGCAAATAAGATATTGATAGGCTTGATTAAAAAGCATATCTGGAATAAGCCTCGAACATGGCACGAGACTTTAAGTCAAGTATTATGGGCTTATCCAAATTCACCAAGAGGTTCAACAAGAACCTCACCTTATAAATTGGTGTATGTCCATGATGCAGTATTACCCTTGGAAATTAATTTGAATACTTTAAGAGTATCGAAACAGAATGAGTTTCCAGTCGATGATTATTGGAATGCAATGTTTGATGAGTTAAACGAGTTAGATTCAGAGCAAATATTAGCACTTGATAATGTAATTCGACAAAAAGAAAGTGTTGCTCGAAGTTATAATCGTCAAATTAAGGAAAAGTCTTTCAGGATAGGCGAGTTAGTTTTAAAAGTCATTTTACCAATGGAAAAGAAATCAAGATTTCTAGGTAAATGTCCCATAGTTGGGAAGGTCCTTTTCAAGTAATAGGGATATATTCGGGAAATGCCTATTAGATTAAAGATATCGAGTCAAGAAAAGTGATTAATTCGATTAATAGAAAATACTTGAAACTTTTCTATTGTTGGCAAACTTAAAAGTTTAACATATATTAAAGTTTAGAAAAGATGGAAGTTACTACAAAAAATAAAATTAGAAAGGAGTTCAAGATGCCAATAGTTTTGCCAAATCGGAGCGCAGCTTTGTCCTTTTGTTTTTCAGAATTGAAAGTACTTCAATCTGCTTGAACTTGTCAGCTTGGATTTTCTCAAGTTGTTTTTCATATTCTCCCCTTTCGGTGTCGATTGAGACAAGTTTCTGAATAAGGAGATGTTGCTCTTGTTGGGCTGCAGCCAGAGGTTTGGCTAGGATGGCTCGATTTTGGCGTATGGTGGCAAGTTGTTCCTGAATCTGAGCTAACTCTGCCTCGAGTCTTGCTTTTTCTTGATCATGAAAAGTTTGAACAGAAATAACATGGGAGATCCTCAAATCAAACTCCTCACGAGAGACTTGGATTGGTTGAGCAATTGCAAGACAATTCTCTATTTTAGGTTTGGCTGTAACTTCTTTATTTTCAGTTTCTTGGAGTTGAAACTAAGATGCAACACTCTCATTGAGAAGTTGTTTAAATTATTGGATTGAGGCAAAATGTGGTGTATTAGTTGGAAATTCAAAAGAGGAATTCAAGCAATCTTCCAAGAGTTTGTTGAGAATTGGGTCATTAACCCATGTAGTAGGTGGATGATCTAAGAGTTTGATGAGTGTTCGAAGTTGTTCCCGAGTGTCAGGATTTAATTCGATTGGAGGCATTGATGTAGCAGGTCTTGAGATTGCTGGTATAGGCACTGGCACTTTGTTTTCTTGGATAACTTTATTCAAAACAGAAATCAAGTCATCCAAGGTAGCACTAGTTAGAGTGGTAGGAACATTCGATATCCCTGGTCTTGGTCTTGGAGAGGTCTGGAGTGAAGGATCAGGTTGCAACTCTGGAGGGGTCTCTAAAACCTTGGATCGAAAAGAATCTGAATTGGTGGTGTCAGCAGCTTTAGAAGCAGAATCAGAGTCTGGGAATCGGAGCCTGGGACTGTTTGATTTTCTTTAGTAAAGGCATCTTGATCATTTGGTGAAGCTAATTCAAGTCTATAGGTTTCTTCTGGAGAGTGTTGCAAGGGATTTGTTGTTGAATCAATCACCTGTGTTATATGAAAAACGGGTGGAAAAGTGGCTGGAATTGGTTGAATGGGTCCTGTGAATTGAATTGAGTCATGTGATGTGGATTGTTCTTGATCATGTTGTTGTGGCAGAATTGGTTGGTCAAGAGCCCCAGCAGTTGAAGTCGAGTGGGCAACATTGACAGGCTAATACAGAAGGTACACAGTTATTAGTTTAAAATTTTTTATTTTTAAATCAAAGCATGTTGTGTTTAGAAATAATTGTGTTACCTGAGGAAGTCTGAATCTTGGTACTAGTTGAGAACTAAGATCAGAATCAGCTGCGTTTTCCGATAGGGAGGATATAGTAATAGCTTCCTTATTAGTTGGTTCACTTTTGTTAGCGCTTTTACTTGATGACAGCAGCACTAACTAATAAGAGGTTCAGAGTTGAGTATCCTTCTTGAAAGTTCTGGTGGGAGTCCTCCTGCTTTTGTGTGGTGGTGGTCGAGCAGTCTCAGTTTTCCTTTTTTGAGTTCTTTTTGGAGAGCTCTCAGTGACAGGGGCAGTTCAAACAGTAGTTTGTTGAATCGCTTCTAAAGTATGAGTGTACTTTGAATAATAAGCAGTCCACCATTCGAAGCAGGATTCAGTGATGAAAGAACTGCGTTCATAGACCAAGAAATTGAAACGATCCCTGCACTGTTGGTTTTTCAGGAGACAAGTACTAAAATCCTCCTGAGTTGTTAAAACAATGTGCCAAAATGGATCATTATTTCGAGGTTGTGCTGTTGGAATGGCTTGAGAAAATCCCAGTTGTCTAGCTGTTAAATGAGGGACGTATAGAGTTATTTTGAACCTTTCTTTTTTGATTGAAGGTAGTCCTATGGAAATTACTTGAACAGCCAGCATATTCGCACAACTTTGATTTGCAAGTTCATTTTCTTCATTAGTATCAGGGAAGAGTAAACGATCCAGCCAGGCAGGACCACGATTGTGAGGCAGGAAAGAAGTAAAATTGAGTTGATCATTTTCGAAATCTTTGCAGGAATGGATGATAAACCCCATTTTTAGGGTTTATTCAGTATTGATTTCGAGGGTTTTATCAATGATTCTACACACTTTTCGTATGAAAATACATGACTTTGTGTTCTTTTCCTAATTTTGCCTCATGGATGAAAACATGCTTATTTTGCACTAAATTAGATATATTTCTAATCCTCCCTTGGTGCCATTCGATGTCGTGACCTGTGTGTTAAGTGGCTTCAGAGTATAGGGCAGGGATGACCCGGAGGAGAGAAGGGAAGTGTGTACAAAGGAAAGGAGCATGAGAAAATAAGCTTTGGAAACTTCAGCATTGACGCGTACGCGTACATGGCGCGTCCGCGTGAATGTGCGCCATCAAGAGCCAAGCTAGGAGCCAAGCTATAAGCCGGCGCGTGTAGCGGTTAAGTCATGATCCTCTTGGACGCGTCCGCGTAGGTTACGCTTGCGCGCGAATCGCAAATTGCCCCAGGGGCGCGTGCGCATGCTGTGCGCGTACGCGCCGATGGTCTCACATGATTTTTAAGAGAACACGTGACCAGAACGTGGAGACAGTTAGAGACCCTATTTTGGGGAAGTGCTTTGGCGGGAAAAGCTTAAGAAGACCAAGGATTGAAGGGTTAAGGGACTTTTGGCTCATTTTACATTTCTTTAGATATTTTTTTAGAGTTAGTTAGACTTTGGGTAAAGAGAGAATCTCCAACTTCTCTCTAGGATTTCATTCTCCTCAATCTCCATTACAATTCTCCTTTAATTTTCCTTGGTGAGATCCATTGTAATACACTTTTACTTTGATGCAATTAGTAGATCTACTCTTCTCATATTCTCAATTAGTGTTCTTTGATCCTTTCACTTTGGATCTAGCTTTGCTTTTATTACTTGGATTTGGAACTAGTGAATTGAGGTAATTTCATATCCATTACTTGTGATTGTTCAATTGTAGATAATTGTGTAATCTAGATCTCTTCATTTCCATTCTTCATTCTAATTCCTTAATGGCTCTTATGAATGCTCATCAAGTGTTTGATAAAATGCCAATACTAATTATGGAGTAAAAGTTTCTCACTTGGCTTAGGGTTTGGACCATTAGGAAAAATTGAATAGTAGATGTCACCATTAGGAAAAGTTGAATAGTAAATGTCAATTGTTGATTGAGAACTAAGGATTGCTAATTGGTTTGGGATGCACTAAAATTAGATTCCCTTAGGGTGAAGCTAAGACTTGTGATACAAGCTAATTACTTTCACTTGACTTTCCTCTATACTTAGAGGTCAACTAAGTGGAGCAAGGCTTAATTGTTATCGTCATTGAAGGAAACTATAGTGATAGAATTTCTAATGCCAACCCTAAGCCAAGTCCTTTAATATTGATTGTTTGTCATCTACTTTTGCTATTAATACACCGACCTTCAAAAGATTCATAACAAAAGCTTCCTAATCAATAACATGCATTCTCTAGCAATTCCAAGGGAAGACGACTCGGGAGACTAGTACTATCGATTATAGATTGTAGAATTGTTTGATGCGAGGTTTGAATATCGATTGGACTATACTCACGATTATATTCACTATTGAATTCTATATCGACATGTTAAATTTCGTTTATCAAAATGGCGCCGTTGCTGGGGAATTGCTTATGTGTGCCATGTTATTGCTTAGTGTAAATATGGGCGAAATTGTGAACAATACTTTTTCACAACTCTCATAATCCCCGGTAATGGCTCCAAAAACGTGGTAGCTCAATACCATGGCATTACACAACTTCGCACAACTAACCAGCAAGTGCACTGGGTCGTCCAAGTAATAAACCTTACGTGAGTAAGGGTCGATCCCACGGAGATTGTTAGTATTGAAGCAAGCTATGGTCATCTTGTAAATCTTAGTCAGGCAAACTCAAATGATAATGGTGATGAACGAAAATAATATAAAGATAAAGATAGAGATACTTATGTAATTCATTGGTAGGAACTTCAGATAAGCGCATGAAGATGCCTTCCCTTCCGTCTCTCTGCTTTCCTACTGCCTTCATCCAATCCTTCTTCCTCCTTTCCATGGCAAGCTTAAGCAAGGGTTTTACCGTTGTCAGTGGCTACCTCCCATCCTCTCAGTGAAAGCGATTGCATATGCTCTGTCACAGCATAGCGGAATTCATCTGTCGGTTCTCAATCAGGCCGGAATAGAATCCATCGATTCTTTTGCGTCTGTCACTAACGCCC
>NC_029775.3:17110653-17111134 GCF_000817695.3 Arachis duranensis
TTGTCAGGCGAGCACTCGGTTGTCAGGCGATCAACCATGCATCGTGAAATCAGGAATCCAAGAGATATTCACCAAGCCTCAAATGCTTGTAGAACAAGAGTGGTTGTCAGTCACTTTGTTCATGGGTGAGAGTGGTGATGGGCGTCAATCATCACCTCCATCAAGTTGAAGAACAAGTGATATCTTGGAATAAGAACAAGCGGAATTGAATGGAAGAACAATAGTAATTGCATTAATACTCGAGGTACACCAGAGCTCCACACCTTAATCTATGGTGTGTAGAAACTCCACCGTTGAAAATACATAAGCATAAGGTCTAGGCATGGCCGAATGGCCAGCCTCCCAGTGATCTAAGATCAAAAGTGATCAAAAGATATCAAGATCCAAAGACTTCTAATACAATAGTCAAAGGTCCTACTTATAGAAAACTAGTAACCTAAGGTGTACAGAAATGAGTAAATGACATAAAAATCCACTTCCG
>NC_029775.3:17111266-17130978 GCF_000817695.3 Arachis duranensis
GTGCCAGTTTGGGCGTTTAACTCCCATTTGGGTGCCAGTTCCAGCGTTTAACGCTGGGATTTCTTGAGGTGACTTTGAACGCCGGTTTGGGCCATCAAATCTTGGGCAAAGTATAGACTATCATATATTACTGGAAAGCCCAGGATGTCTACTTTCCAAAGCCGTTGAGAGCGCGTCAATTGGGCTTCTGTAGCTCCAGAAAATCCACTTTGAGTGCAGGGAGGTCAGAATCCAACAGCATCCGCAGTCCTTTTTGGTCTCTGAATCAGATTTCTGCTCAGGTCCCTCAATTTCAGCCAGAAAATACCTGAAATCACAGAAAAACACACAAACTCATAGTAAAGCCCAGAAAAGTGAATTTTAACTAAAAACTAATAAAAATATACTAAAAACTAACTATATCATAACAAAAACATACTAAAAACAATGCCGAAAAGTATACAAATTATCCGCTCATCAGTGGGGTATCGACTTCATGGGGTCATTCCCAAATTCTAATGGCTTTCTCTACATTCTACTAGCCGTCGATTATGTATCCAAATGGGTGGAAGCAATACCCACCCGGACGGATGATGCTCATGTAGTTCTCTCTTTTGTGAGGAATAATATAATTTGTCGCTTTGGGTCGCCAAGAGCAATCATAAGTGACCAAGGCTAACACTTTTGCAAAAAAAGAATGGACGGACTCATGAAAAAGTATGGCATCACACATAAAATTGCCACGACCTATCACCCCCAAACAAACGGCCAAGCTGAGGTTTCTAACCGGGAAATTAAGCATGTATTGGAAAGGATTGTGAAGCCTAGTAGAAAGGATTGGAGCACCAAGCTTTCCGATGCACTTTGGGCATACCGAACGGATTACAAAACACCGATTGGCATGAGCCCCTTTTGATTAGTGTATGGTAAAGCTTGCCATTTGCCAGTAGAAATCAAACACAAAGCATATTGGGCCGTCAAGGAATACAATCTAAATTTGGGTGGGGCCGAAATTGAGAGAAAGCTTCAATTGGTGGAATTAGAATGTTTGAGATTAGAGGCCTATGACAACTCTAGGCTCTACAAGGAAAAGATGAAAGCCATCCATGGTAAGAACATTAGGAGAAGGGAATTCGGATCCGGTGACCTAGTCCTCCTTTACAATTCAAGGTTGAGATTGTTACCCGAAAAGCTTAGATCAAGATGGGAGGGACCTTATCAAGTAGAGAAGGTAGAACCTTACGGAGTTTACCACTTGCGTCACCCATCAAGCCCGGATATTTTTAAGGTAAATGGACACCGTCTCAAATTGTACCATGGTGAGCAAAGAAAGAAAACCAAGGAAATTGAAGTATTCCTTTTGAAAGATGCACCTCTTGACCAAGAACATTGAGCTAGTGGAAGTCCAACTTAAGGACGGTAAACAAAAGTGCTAGGTGGGAGACACCCCACCATGGTAAGATCTACCCATTTGTATATAGCCATTGAACTCTACTTTGATTGATGCTTGCTTAACCCTTGACTTGAGTAGTTAGATTTGATTTTTAGAAATTTGCACTATGAACCATTTGAATGATAGAACACAACTTATTTATAGGACTTTGATGAAGTTTTAGCCAAGTACCTGCTATAGTTGTGATAATATGTGCATTCTCAAAAAAAAGGGGGGCAGGACGCGAGTGCACGCTTTACATGTGCGCGTCCCTAGCACGGATCTAGGCTCATATATTGTCTAGAGAGTTTGGCCACTCTCGCGCCAGCGTTAGGCCCCCAGCACATCACCACGCACGCGTGCGCGCACCAGGCGCCTGCGCGTCTGTAGGCTAAAACGAAATGGACGCGACCGCGCACATGCCGCGCCCGCGTCGATGGTCCTGCCGCAACCTCTGGTATATTTTCCAGAGAGTTATGCCAAACCCAGGCCTACTTTATGCCTGAGGCATAAAACTACTGCCGCGTACGCGCACTAGCCGCGCGCGCGCCAACCTCAGAATCGCAGTCCTTGTGCGTCCGCACCATGTGTGCGCGCGCGCCATGACCCCTGCAGCCAACATCTGGTACACTTTCCAGAGAGTTGTGCAACTTCTGGGCCAACATTGTGCTACTGGCATAACCATGCACACGCTCGCGCGCACCTGGCACGCGCGCGTCCTTGCTTCACCTTCCTTCCCTGCGCGGGCGCGCACGCGTCGATGAGCGACGTAAATTATAAGACAGCGCACTTACATCTCCCCTTTCCACCTCTTCTACCATTCACTATTCCCTTTCTTCCAACCCCTCTCTACACCACTCCAACCACCTCCCAGCACCACCTCCGGCGACCACCCACCTCCGGTGGTCCCCACATTTTCTCTCCCCTCTAAGTCTTCACTTTCTTCCACCCCTTTCTCTCACCTACATCTCCATTCCCTTTCCTTCTCTCCCAAGGTACTCTACCCTACTTTCCCTGTTGCTCTACCTCCCTCATTTCTTTCTTAGTTAGTTGATTTTGTTTTCTCTTAGGTAGCTTTTTCTTTTCCCTTTTAAGCTCTTCATTACTTGGTTGTCTTTGTTTTTCTTTTTATACTTCTTTATGGGTGTTGTGGTCATGACTTCTTTTGCATTAGTGAATTAAAATGTTTCGCATGATTTCATTGTAATTATAGTGCATTACGGTGACTAATGTTGCTTTGTGGATGTTACATTGCTCTTTTTCCACTTATTTGTGTACTACAAAAAGAATGCACGCCAAGTGTTTGAGGAAAAGCATACATGATCTTTTGAGCTCATTATTGACTCATTGCTTCCCAACTAAGTGCTTTCTCTCACTAGCTTGACTATTCTTCAGTGCATCGGCCACACTACTTTTCATATTTCACATTCTACTTACTCACTTTACCATGACTTGCCTTCCATCCTTAATATTTGGAGGTGTACGCTTCTCATGCCTCTTACTTGCATGCTTAAACCGCCCCTATACCACATGCTAGTGATTTGCCTTGTTTAACAAATGTTGTCTTAGTTACATGTTGCAGCTGTCATGTAGTGAGGACACTTAATCCCTTATGGCATAATCTCTCACTTGCATGCTCCCCATTTAGTTGTGTTCCTTTGGGTTTGACATTTCCTTCCTTTTCACTCTCACAGGATGGTTATCAAGAAGGACAAAGGGAAGGCCTCGAAGAAACCAACCGCCAATAGAGCGCGCCAAGAGCCGACGGCCAAGCCCCTCCGAAAGAAGGCTAAGGGCCCCTCCAACATTGATGTTTTAGAGAAGGACAACCCTCCAAAGGATTCAAACAAGTTCCCTAACCGTTACTGTGAACTTGTTTACCCAAGGATGACTGAGCAGAACTATCACCCGGAGCCCCTTTTAGTCCTATCGGCTCACATCACTCTGATGGTGATCCCCTGCATTGAGCGGAGGTAATGGAGGTTCCTCATGAGGCAACCAAAGGAGGTCAACTTATCATGGGTGGTAGAGTTTTACTCCAACTACCACTCACCCCTTCTCACATCGATTTTTGTGCGCCGAAAGCAAGTACCGGTCACGGTGGAAGCTATCCAAGGAGTACTTAAGATCGGGTCATTACCGGATGGGCATGACGCCTATCAAGAAGTTTTGTCGGCATGCTGCGAACGTGGTTCTCCGAGTAATAGCTTTACCCGAAGCCTCTTGGATTCGAGGGACTATAAAGCGAAGGCCAAAGGGTTTAGATGCACGTTTTCTCACTCAAGAAGCCGCGGCATGGGCCCAAATCCTAGCTCATTACGTGCTCCCAAGCACTCATGGGTCATCTATTACCGCCGAACTTGTCTTATTGGTTTGGTGCATCCTAACCGAGAAACCGGTCGACATCTCGCATGCCATCCGACAATCCATGGGGCGCATTCATGTTAAGGGAAACTTGCCCTTCCCCCGCCATGGTAACCGAATTAGTCGCGGCGGCCGGTGTCCCCGCGAGACCAAGGACCGGAGGACTTTAATTCCGGTCAAAGGTGATGTTGTTCCGACCAAAAGGTGCCTCAAACCTCCGGTGGTTACCGAGGACCTCAGCA
The DNA here is from genome assembly GCF_000817695.3 of Arachis duranensis. Taxonomy (NCBI): domain Eukaryota; kingdom Viridiplantae; phylum Streptophyta; class Magnoliopsida; order Fabales; family Fabaceae; genus Arachis; species Arachis duranensis. The sequence continues at coordinate 17,115,284 of NC_029775.3, forward strand.
GGACTATCCCCAATTGCAACCCCACCTCTTCATCCGCACTACCAAAATCATCCATCCAATGCCTTGAAGACCTTCATAAGAAATTGGACCGTTATGAGCGGCGCAACCAACACCGATATGCTCACGTGAAGAAGCTTCTAAGCATTGTCACCCCACCTATGGAGGAACCGGATATCTCCACATCGACCGCAACATCGAGCAGACATAGCACTGAGAAGGGAGATGAAGGACATTCCGGACCCAGCCATCCATGGCGCATCACTTATAGCACGGAGGACCGTGCTAAGTTTTAAGTGTGGGGAGGTCGGCCGACCGATCTCCGTAGGTAACACCCGAATAAACTTTTGAATCCCTTTGTAGTTAGGATAGTTTGCATGATTAGGTTTCCCTTGACACCATTTGCATGATAGTCTACTTGGTTGGAGTAATGAATTCTCTCCTAGGAAACTAAGATTTTCGGGCAACCTTACCAATTTTGAAAAAAAAAAAACTTTTGATGCTAAGCTCGCTTGGAGATTGTACCTTGGAACATGGATTTTGAGTTAAGAACATAAGCAAGTGAGTTTTGAGCCTTATTGCGTGGCTACATCTTATAGTCACTTACCTTCCTTCTTGTGTGCATTGCTCTCTCTCTATGATTGTGATCCTTACTTTGTTTGACTCTATATGTCCATTGTTGTATGTGTGAATGCATGTATATGACTGAGGCCATCAATTCACTTAGCCACTAACCAAATAGCCTTACCATACGAACAACCCTTTGAGCCTACGCTTAACCCACTCATTCTTAATTCTAGCACATTACAAGCCAAGAAGCGAAAAACCATGAATGTCCCTATGTGGATCTTTGATTGGCTTAGACTAGTGTGTGTGTGTCATTCAAGTGTGGGGAAATGGGGTGGGACATTGGTTGAGGAAAAGTGGATGTCTTTGTTTTGTATTTCTATATTTGGGAATCGGGTACACACTCATACGTTAATTGAATGTAAGACCTTATGCATGGATATCCTTGAAAGAAAGAAAAAAATGAAAAAAAAGAGAAGCAATAAAAAGGGGACAAAATACCCCCAAAGTAAAGTTCAATAAAAGTCAATGCATATGTGTTATAAAGCAAAAGAAAATGCATGAGTATGTGGAAAAAGTGAGTAATGGGTAGTTAGACTAGTACATACTTATATAGGATGTTATATAGGTTGGGTGGGAAGTTTAGGTTAATCAAAAGATCCAATTTTTAGCTCACTTAGCCAAATATATAACCCCACCTTGACCCTAGCCCCATTACAACCTAGGAAAGACCTCATGATACATGTGCGCATGCATGTAACAATTGTTGATTGTTAGAGGAAGAATAAATTTTGGAAAAGCATGAAATAGGGGAGAACTGAGTGATTAACCCGATACACCGAGCGGATAGAGTGCAAACACTTCCGGTGAGGGTTCGAAGCTCCAATCCTTGTTCCCGGCTCTCATGAGCGTTCTTCATGCAAGTTGCGCATATCTCACTTTGATGATTAAAATTGGTAAGTTTCATGCATTGCCTACCATCTTGCCCTATATGCTTGAATGTATCTTAGGAAGATCGATTTGCTCTTAACCAAGTGGATAGTAGCACCAGTCTTAGTTGCATTCATATAAGTAGATTGCACATCATAAATCTCTTGCCTATTTGATGCTTTGGTCTTTCACTTTTCTCTAAGCATGAGGACATGCTACAATCTAAGTGTGGAGAGGTTGATAAACCCCATTTTTAGGGTTTATTCAGTATTGATTTCGAGGGTTTTATCAATGATTCTACACACTTTTCGTATGAAAATACATGACTTTGTGTTCCTTTCCTAATTTTGCCTCATGGATGAAAACATGCTTATTTTGCACTAAATTAGATATATTTCTAATCCTCCCTTGGTGCCATTCGATGCCGTGACCTGTGTGTTAAGTGGCTTCAGAGTATAGGGCAGGGATGACCCGGAGGAGAGAAGGGAAGTGTGTACAAAGGAAAGGAGCATGAGAAAATAAGGTTTGGAAACTTCAGCATTGACGCGTACGCGCACATGGCGCGTCTGCGTGAATGTTCGCCATCAAGAGCCAAGCTAGGAGCTAAGCTATAAGCCGGCGCGTGTAGCGGTTAAGTTATGATCCTCTTGGACGCGTCCGCGTAGGTTACGCTTACGCGCGAATTGCAAATTGCCCCAGGGGCGCGTGCGCGTGTTGTGCGCGTACGCGCCGATGGTCTCACATGAATTTTAAGAGAACACGTGACTAGAATGTGGAGACAGTTAGAGACCCTATTTTGGGGAAGTGCTTTGGCGGGAAAAGCTTAAGAAGACCAAGGATTGAAGGGTTAAGGGACTTTTGGCTCATTTTACATTTCTTTAGATATTTTTTAGAGTTAGTTACACTTTGGGTAGAGAGAGAATCTCCAACTTCTCTCTAGGATTTCATTCTCCTCAATCTCCATTACAATTCTCCTTTAATTTTCCTTGGTGAGATCCATTGTAATACACTTTTACTTTGATGCAATTAGTAGATCTACTCTTCTCATATTCTCAATTAGTGTTCTTTGATCCTTTCACTTTGGATCTAGCTTTGCTTTTGTTACTTGGATTTGGAACAAGTGAATTGAGGTAATTTCATATCCATTACTTGTGATTGTTCAATTGTAGATAATTGTGTAATCTAGATCTCTTCATTTCCATTCTTCATTCTAATTCCTTAATGGCTCTTATGAATTCTCATCAATTGTTTGATAAAATGCCAATACTAGTTATGGAGTAAAAGTTTCTCACTTGGCTTAGGGTTTAGACCATTAGGAAAAGTTGAATAGTAAATGTCAATTGTTGATTGAGAACTAAGGATTGCTAATTGGTTTGGGATGCACTAAAATTAGATTCCCTTAGGGTGAAGCTAAGACTTGTGATACAAGCTAATTACTTTCTCTTGACTTTCCTCTATACTTAGAGGTCAACTAAGTGGAGCAAGGCTTAATTGTTATCGTCATTGAAGGAAACTATAGTGATAGAATTTCCAATGCCAACCCTAGGCCAAGTCCTTTAATATTGATCGTTTGTCGTCTACTTTTGCTATTAATACACCGACCTTCAAAAGATTCATAACAAAAGCTTCCTAATCAATAACATGCATTCTCTAGAAATTCCAAGGGAGGACGACTCGGGAGACTAGTACTCTCGATTATAGATTGTAGAATTGTTTGATGCGAGGTTTGAATGTCGATTGGACTATACTCATGATTATATTCACTATTGAATTCTATATCGACATGTTAAATTTCGTTTATCAATGGAAAAGAGAGAAAACAGCCCAAATCTATCTTCATCTAATTCAGTATCCAGAAAATTGGTTTGAATTCGGACAGTCAAAAACCTTCAATGTATTACTTATCAGTACTACCACCTTCAAGTTTTGTCATGAAATTTTTAAAAATGACATTAAGCCATAGTTGGAGAAGCCATAGAGGGCCCCCTGCACTGATTATTTTGTTGTCTTGAAGGTCACAAACAAATTGACCAAGCTCTTCAAAAATATGTCCTAGAAGAAGCTTTGCCAAATTGAGGGCTTTTCCTTCTTGGAGAAAAGTAGCTAAAGGAAGGTAGAGTTTCGACATTTGGATACTTCGAGAACAGAATAGGATTACATTTAACCAATAAAATAGAAAGGCAACATGTTCATTTTCAGTGATTTTTGTACCTTCTACACCCATGTTATGGGCGATAAAGTCACTGTAAGAGTTGGTTAAAACCACATTGTATTGACGATTGGACTGCATGTCAGGGGTACAATCTGCTAAATTGATGGGAAGCCCTGTAATAGCAGCCACATCAAGAAGAGACATTCTGATCATTCCACATGAAAGTGAAAGTTGTTGGTTGTTCTATTCCAGAAACAAGTCACTGCCCCAATCATCCAAGGGTATGTGGTAAGTGAAAAGTGGGAGAGTCTTAGTAGTTCATAGATTCCTAAAGCTTTCCAGTCAGCACTTTTAGTAGGTTCAAGGCGTTGATACCAAGCTATAAAATCGTATCCCCGAGGATTAATCTTTGGGTTGTTCTTGAAGGATTTTTAGTTGATGAAATGGGAGATGTTAAAGGATTGGTTATTCGCCCTCTCTAGAGATTCAATCGGTCCAAGAAAACAGTGAGTATCGGCACCGATTGTAAAGAGGATTATAATTTTTGTGTCATTGGTTTGCAAATGGGGATCGTCAATGATTTCATCATTAACTTGATTGAGAATACGAAGGGCCGATGGAGATGGCAGTGATATTTTAGGGCCTTTACCCTTGTCTTGGGTGGCAGCTTGAGAAGAAGAACCAGTCATTTTTCTAGGAGAGGAAGTAAGAATGAAGGTTGAGGGTTTCTGTGAAGAAATTCTTGGTACAGAGAAAATTTAGAGAATGATGAGGTTCGAGAAGTTTTGAACAAAGGAGAGAGTGATGAATTTAAAGTATCACTGTAGCCGTTACTGTAGAAAAGTGCGAATAGAAGTAACTTCGCAAGGAAGATGAAGTGGTAGGGAGAGAAAGCGTAAGTCTCGGGAGACGTGTCGAGTGGATTAGTAGTAATGGGAAGTTTTAATGACAATTATTACTGATTTGAAAAACTGACGTCTTTTGGATTAAGTGCTTTATTCTTCGATAATGTTATCGAAGGCAATCACATTAATCCAAGGGGGCAATTTGTTGATCGAAAATATTTTCGATAAGAGTAAGTTGAATTGAAATAAGTCAAGTGTGGTTTTTTGAGAAGACACGCGTATGAGTATGAAGATTGAAAGTAATCAGCGTGGATTTGGGTTTCGATTGTTTTGTTGATCGAGTAAGCTAAATCGAATAGGAGACTCGATTCGAGAAATCGAGTAAGGCCTTCGAAGAGCTGGTCGAATAGTTGTGGAAGCGAGAAGGTTAATGGCTTCTACCACACGAGGAAAACATGGAAAATATCAACAATCACGCAACAGAAACGATTACCAAGAGGGATTGCATTTCAAAATTTGTAATTTTATTTAATTGTAATTAATTGTGATTTAATTGACCGTTATGTAAGATAGCCTATAAATACTAGGAAGTGTTAAGGAATAGGGGTTGGAACTTTTACTCAGAAAAAACACTCTAGCACTCTCACATCCCAGAGAATTCCTGAGTTTGCATTCGAGTTATATTTTCTGTAGGGTTCCTTTCACCTTCTTCTTTCTTTCAATTTATTTTTCTGTAAATTTAATATTTCAATTAATCTTATTTACTAAGTGTTCTCCACTTTCTCTGTTTAATTTATCCTTCTGTATTTTATCGCTTATGTTAAGAGTCTTTTGATTTAATTAAAGGTATTTTTATTATTTTCTTTTAATTCTGATGCAAACCTTTTCATTTACCATGTATTTAGCTTTCGAAAACTTTAATTTCTAAGTTTTATTTATCAATTTACAAATTTTATTTATTTTTATTTTCAACATTTGTCTAATCGAAGACGTTTTGATGCACTTCTAGAAAACTGATACTCGCACAGAGGAGTAGGTTTCGCTCCCAGACTACTAGATATCGAACCACCATCGATTTGCTAAAAATCGACAAAACAATGACCAAAATTAAACCAGCTTTAATTTTTGAACATCTCCTTGTGTTGCGTTATTTCCTTCACTACTAGTCTCGTCACTACTGTCATTGGCATAACTCTCTACGTTTTCGTTGCTGTTCCTTTTGCCCGATTTGTCTTGGAGGCACAAGGCACAGATTTTATACCGGGATTTGTTCCATAAGGGTGGTCGAACCATGTTGTCTTTGACGCCTCCTTTGATTTCAGCCATTTCTACAACACACTGAAGAAGCAAGCTAAGAAAGAGTTGCATTAGCCAATAGTAAGTAAGCATAAATAGAAGAATCTACGAAAATTAGAGACTTCGTAGAGAGGAGCTATAACAACGACAATGGTAGAAAGAATAACACAACACAAAGAGATGTTCAAAAATTAGAAATTTATTTTTGGTATCCAAAATCCAAACACAAAGAGAAGAAGAGAAAAAAAACTATGTGAAAAAAAATCCTACTTTTAGTATGGAAAAGAGAGAAAAAGTAAGGGAATAATAATTTTAATTTTAATTTTAGCTTTTAAAATTAATTTAATCTTGTCATTCAATTTAATCCAATAATAATAATAATTACATTTTCACATTTTTATATACTCAAAATTTTGATAAAAGAATATTCTAGCATTTAAATTTATATACATTCATGTCTCCTCTACTAGATGAAAGAAACATTACGAAATGTCAAAATCAAATAATAAGATAAAAAAAAAAAACATCGAAATACATTATATATTGTAACAAGTAATTTTTAGGCACCCTATCGAAAAAAACAAATACTATTGTTCGTTTTCATTTCAACGCTTTCAAACCTTTACTGTATTACAAATGTATTAATTTTAAAATAAAATGTTATTATTCATTCATATATTAATCACATATTATTAGAATTGTAAGAGATAGTAGCAAAATTATGAAAGTTAAATATTTTCTTTCTTTTTTTTTCTTTTAAAAGAAATGGATCGTAGGAGCATCTACAAATATCTATCTATGTTATCCATATCTATAATTATAATCTATAATCTATAAATTACAATATAGTTGAAGAATTGGTAAGGCAATACATGGTTGCCATTTGTTAGATTCATAACGTGGCTAATTATATGCACACTGGTTGCATGTTGTTGGAGCATACCAGAATTAAGAACAAGTATGAGGGCATATCGGTCTTTTCATCAGGAAAAGCAACCACGACTTCTTTCCACATAGCCGTTTAAATATTTTGAAAAATACAATGATTACAAAATTAATTACACAAAGAAACATTAATTATACAAACTTAGAAGCTTAATCTTACAGGATTGAAAAATAATTCGCATTTTTCTTGTTTCTCAATCGAATTAAAGGCTTTCACAGGGTTTCTCTCTCCTCTTTCTTCTTCTTCTCCTTCTTCTTCTTCGTTGTTTTGCATTGTGGAATATCGAAGGAGCCATTCTTGTGGCCACTGAATCAAAGGAATCGAGCTACCGAATCGTTATTTTCAGATCTGAATCTCAATCCACCGACTTTCACTTCGATTCGTTATTAGCCATTGCAAGGTTACGCCGATTCTGATTCCTCCTCACTTTCCATGTTCTTCTCCGAATCTCGAAATTCACCTTATTCTCGTGAGTTTCTCTTCCATTCTCTCTGTTTTTTTATTCTTCCTCCGAAATTTCTGAATTCTCCGAACTTTCTCAATTTTTTTGGTTCTTTCTTTGAATTTTTTTTTTTGTGCGAAGTGTGTTAAAGAGATCTTGAAAATTGGCGCCCCAACGCCGTTCGCAGCGCCACGCGGGTGGCCAGATGCAGCAGAGCAATGCTGCAGCCGCCGCTCTTTATGACGGCGGCGGTGGCCCTCTGCACGGCGCGGGGAATGCAGCCACTGATGCCGGCGATGCGGTCATGGCGCGGTGGCTGCAATCTGCCGGGTTGCAGCATCTGGCCTCTCCCGTGGCTTCCACTGGCATCGATCATCGCCTCGTTCCGAACCTTCTCATGCAGGTATGTTAGCTCACCTTTTTGTGAAGGACACAACTTCAATTGATGCTTGTTTTTATAGGATTGTGAATATGTAGTTCCATGCAAGTCTTTGGTAAAGGGATTTTGGTTGATTATATATGTGATAATTTGATTAATTTCTTTCTTTTATGTTTTGGATAAATTTTTTGTAAGTTGAAAATTTTGGAGTATCTGCTTGAAATAATGGTAATAGTTATGGCGTATAGACTGAATTTGGTAGAGCCTTGGCATGGAGGTATACCAAGTGGGGACTTTCAATTTAGGGAAACCCTTAAAAATGGGTAATCCCGAGACAAATCCTCTTTGCTAAAGCAAAGTTAAGAAGACAAGAATAAAGATTATGTTGAATGAGTCTTTGAAGTTTGAGTGATCCTGCATTTTGGGGATAATTATGTGGGGCTTTTTGTGATTTTAAGAAGCTTATTTTGGCTGCGATAAAATTTGCTAAATTTTGTTTATTTTGACATATGATGGTGGTCTGTGTGGGTGACTTGGTTGAATACGATATTGTTATAGGGTTACGGAGCGCAGTCTGCTGAAGAGAAGCAGAGGCTCTTTAAGTTAATGAGAAACCTCAATTTTAACGGGGAATCTGGTTCAGAGCCATATACACCCACTGCCCAAATTTTAGGTGGAGTACCTTTGTCAGATGGGCCTTACTCTCCTGACTTCAGGGGGGATTTTGGAGCTGGCCTTTTGGATCTTCATGCTATGGATGATACAGAGCTTTTGTCTGAGGTATGCTTTATCTCATGTCACCTGTGTGGCCTATTAATCCTAGTAAGCCAATGTGAACAGACTACTACTTGGATTTTTCTACAAATTACAATGTTTGGTTGGACGTAAAAATGAGGAGGAAATTTTCATGGATGATCTCCATGTATAAATTTGCACATCAAACTCATCAATGAATAATTCCACCCCAATTTTAACAAACATATCCTTATAGAGAAAATTCTTCTACATGTAATGTTGTCAGTAATACAAGTGTTTCTACTTTGTGTGACTGTTGGTTCTAATTTTTTTCTTTTCCTCCTTTCAGGAAGTTATAGCAGAATCTTTTGAGCCATCACCATTATTGCCTGCAGATACTAGAGCGTTTCAAGATGATTTCAATCCAGTTAACAGCAAACAGGAACAAGGAGAAGCAGATTTTGACGCACCAATTTCTTTGCCTATGAATGAATTAGATAATAGTACAAGGGAAAATAATGTTGCAAAGATTAAAGTTGTGGTATGTCATTCCTTTATAGACATTAATATCCCTGACTGGCAGAAGCATTTAGCCAATGTCATTCATCAGCATTCAGGATAGAAAGCAATGAGAAAAATGTATCTTCTTAAAGGATTTCAGGTTTCCTAAATGAAAATCCACTGCAATTTGAACCTTTTTACTGTTGAAATCGCGCGTAGTCTGTTTTGTTAACATTTGAGAGGGATTTATAATTACTTTATTGAAATAGAAAGTGATGATTAAATGCATCCTCTTAAAAGATTTTCTAAATGGATACTCACAACACTTAGAACCATTTCACTGTTGAACTATGAGCTATTTTTTTTCCCCATTTAACATTTGAATTAATTGTTATCTTTTATCTCAACTTTTTCCTTTTTTAAAACTATCCTTTTTGATATGTTTCTTAGGTGCGCAAAAGACCTTTAAACAAGAAGGAGCTTGCCAAGAAGGAGGATGATGTTGTATCTGTATCTGATTATGCATATTTGACGGTTCATGAACCCAAACTAAAGGTTTGTTTAGATATAGGACTGGAGCAGTATTTACCCTTTGTAAACACTAAACAGCAATGCTATTTAAATATTGAGTTCTTATTCTCATTTACCGCTAAAATATCTAATTTATTGTTCTATCATGAAAAGGTTGATTTGACAGCTTACGTGGAGAAACACGATTTTTGTTTTGATGCTGTTTTTGATGAGAATGTTACCAATGATGACGTAAGACATCTCATATTGAAGATTGAGTTTGACTTCTTTTTTTTTTAACGAATGGTTTTGGTACCATGATTTGCCCTTTTTTTTTTTTTTATGTTTGTCTGTTTCTTCAGCTTCATTTGTTTGGCCTAAGGCATTATTACTTTACGATAACAGGTATATCGAGATACAGTACAACCAATTATTCCTACAATTTTTGAGCGAACCAAAGCTACCTGTTTTGCTTATGGTCAAACAGGTGAAAAATTTATCTCTGCTAATGATATCATAACTGTACTAAATTATCACTATTTGTCCAAACCAAAAGCCTGAAGTTTTCCAATATTTGCTCTGGTTTAGTTTAGGGATTAAAATTTATGTTTTGTTATATTTAACTTGGCTACCCTTTTACATGCCATATTATTTTCCTGCACAGTGTCAGTTTGGAACATATTGAGTGAAAACATTAGGACTCTTCTGGCTGAGTTGCTTATTTGCTATATTTACATCTCCAAATTAACAGAAAAATGACTAATGTGTGAGAGAGTTGGAGACTATTGATGGCCTTGGCCTAGATGTAGGATGATACCTATTACTTGTGGATCAATGCAAACACAATACATAAGTACTTGAATATTTTAACTTTATAATGCAAAACCTTTTCCATGAAGCAGAAATTGTAAATTCTCTCAATATCTATGTTTATTCATTCATTATCCCCAGGTTTGTGATCCTTGAGCCGATGGTCTATCTCCCGTATCCATTACTGTGACCCTAAATAATGCTTTACTTTCAGGAAGTGGCAAAACGTACACAATGCAGCCATTACCACTCAGAGCTGCCGAAGACCTTGTTCGGCAGCTGCATCAGCCATTTTACCAAAATCAGAAATTCAAACTGTGGCTTAGTTACTTTGAGATATATGGTGGAAAACTTTTTGATCTTCTTGGTGACCGAAAGTGGGTATTTCTCTCCATTTTGATAATATTTATGTTAATCTATTTTAACCTTTCATATGAATTCAATGGGTGCATGTTAAGTATCTAAGGAAAGTGAGAAACCACACTTTAAAAGCTAGATATTAAGGTGGAAGAACCACTCTCTTTAAATACAACATCAAGCATCCCATACTATCGGATTTGGGACTTTGGGTACCTTATAATACCCAAGTCCCTAACAGTGTATTGTAAATACGTTTGATGAGAGTGATGCACCTTAGTGTGTCCTTAACCATGATGTTTGCTTTGGTATAAATGCTTTCAATGTGGATTTGAGCCTTAATTAGAATATGGTATTTTTAATATTAACTATTCAAATGCTTCAATAAGTATTTGTCCTATCCGATGGGCATTCCTCCTTAACTTAATACTACACCGACCATTCATTTTCTGATTATTTTCTGCTTTATAAGAATTGAAATGTTTATATGTCTGAATTTGTATGGATATACAGATGTCAGTCATCTTACTCATTTTATTAAGCTGCATGTTTTATTGGCTTTTTGGTGCACACTGGGTTAACATGTTGCTTAATGGTTGTTTCTGTCATTCTATGTATAGGAAACTTTTAATGAGGGAGGATGGAAGGCAGCAAGTTTGCATTGTAGGACTGCAAGAATTTGAAGTTTCTGATGTACAAATTGTCAGAGAATTCATTGAGAAAGGGAATGCTGCAAGAAGTACAGGATCCACTGGTGCTAATGAGGAGTCCTCTAGGTCACATGCTATCTTACAACTGGCTATAAAGAAGCACAAGGAGGTGAAAGAGAGCAAGCGGAACAACGATAAGAATGAAGAAAGAAATGGGAAGCTTGTGGGGAAGATTTCTTTCATCGATCTTGCTGGAAGTGAAAGAGGTGCTGACACTACTGACAATGATCGTCAGACACGGTAGTGTTCCACAGTTGAATTTTTTGCTTGGTGTTTGAATCCCAAAAAAGTTTAATGCTTACGGTGGAATTTTTCAAATGTTCTATGCATGTTATTTTTGTCGAACACCTCATTTGGCAATGAGTTCAGAACTCTGCATAATCCAAATCTTTGGGTGCATAGCATCAAGCCACATCAAATGTTGAAAATCTTTAGAGTTAGACAAAAGAACCATTTTCTTTTTGTTTAGTTTTTTTTAACCAACCTTGTCTCGGCTATTAGGGTATGAAATTATATATTTGTTCTTTTCTTTTTTCTACTCTATGTTTCTTGCTGTAAGCAAACACTTTAAAGGCTTTTACTTAGTAGATACTAACTTTATAGCTGATATTATCGCAAACATGATATAAATGAAAAATTTAAGAAGAAAATTATGAAGTTATTTTTGTTGATGGTTTTTCAAAGATCAAACTAGGTTTAGCATAACAAACTGAGTCTAAATAGTTGCCCTAATAATTTAATACTGCAGAGTATTGCTTTGTAAATAGAACTCAAATGTGCAAACATGTTAGCTGTTTATTGTCATTTAAATTTTAATAGAAGTGTTTGTGCAATTGCCTGCAAAGCAAAATTTGGTGGCCTCCTCCATCCCTGCCTTATGTCAATTTTCTTGGTTCAGATAAAGTACTGTTTCTTATAGTAACAGATCACCTTACGTTGCAACTTCTATGCATCTGTATTATAGAATCGAAGGAGCAGAAATCAATAAAAGCCTTTTGGCTTTGAAAGAATGCATTCGTGCTCTTGACAATGATCAGATCCACATTCCATTTCGAGGAAGTAAACTTACTGAGGTGCTTCGGGATTCCTTTGTGGGCAACTCAAAGACTGTTATGATCTCCTGTATATCCCCAGGTGCAGGATCTTGCGAACACACGCTTAACACCTTAAGATATGCAGATAGGTATGTCTATCAAAAAGTGGAAATCCCAGAAAAGACCAGCCCCCAAATCCAGCACCACAGGCTAATAAGGAGGTTTCATCTACATCTACATCATCCCTTCCAGCTGGTGCTGGTTCGGAAAATTTTTATGATCAATGTCAAGTGAAACCAATGGATATTGGCAGGAAATTTATTGAAAAGGAAAGTTCTTTGTACATCTCTGCCGCTGATGTTGACAAACAGCTCCTTGTCAATGAACGAGAGGAAAAAGGCTTAGGTTCTGCTTCAATGGACAAGGAGAGGTTTGAAGTGAAGAACTCGTGCAATGGTTCTACCAGTCAAAGTATGAACTCTTATTCACAAAATGATACTGATGAGAGAATGAAAAAGGTTTCCTCGCCATATAGAAGAAGGCCTAATGATACTGAAAGGCCTGCAAACTGCATGAAAAGGGATTCCAATGGTTCTGACATGTTCACCACTAACTCCTACCAGCAGAGCATAGGGAACTATAACTCAATTGCCACTGGATCCAGGCTCTATGAAGCAGAATCCTCTCCTAATAATAATATCAGTGAGATACTTGAGGTTTGTAAAATCACATGGAACTACCATTTCTTTACAAGTTTTCAGTTAAATACTAGCATTGTGTCTGTTTTCTGATCAACTCTTTTTTGTGCTTTTCAAGGAGGAAGAAGCACTAATTGCTGCTCATAGAAAAGAAATTGAGGACACTATGGAAATTGTTCGTGAAGTAAGTTATGACATTTTTTAGGTTATGTTTGTGAAATGCAAATTCTCGTGCCATTAATTAGCATGCTTAACATTAGTTTTTCTATCATTGAGAAGTGCTACAAAGTTGGAAACATATGACTATAAGATTCGTTTTCAGATTCAAATGCTAAAGATAAATAGATAACGCCACTTCGATTCTAGCAAAGATTCTTATTGTTTAGCATAGAAAAAAAAAAGAAGTTTGTGGTTCTCAAATTCCACAAAACATATAGGCAATCTATTTTTTCTAGTGCTCGTCTTATATTTGCTTTTGGTTTTCAGGAAATGAAACTATTGGCAGAAGTGGATAAGCCAGGAAGCCTTATTGACAACTATGTAACCCAACTGAGCTATGTGCTTTCTCGAAAAGCAGCTAGCCTTGTGGGGCTTCAAGCTCGCCTTGCAAGATTCCAACATCGACTGAAAGAACAGGAGATACTAAGTAGAAAAAGACTTCCTCGTCAATAGAAGACTTGGTTTCTCTTATTGAATGTCGATGATGATCTGCATTCTTGTGTTGGTTAGCTATAGAGTTGAAAGGTTTTCTTTCATATAAACAGATTATTTTTTTTCTTTTCTGGATATATATTCTAATTAAACTTACATGTATATGGCCATATGTGATATGTTTGGCCTCCTTTTGCCGTTGCAAATTTGGTAAAAGTCTGTGTATGGCCCCAAAATTTTAAGTTTGAGAGGCCGAAGGGGAAAAAAAATTGCAAGCTGATAGAAAATTGAAATCCACAGGTTCAAATTGTATTATCAGGTAATCTCTCTCTCTCTCTGTGAAAATTTTATAATATTATTGGTCTTTGCCTCTTTGGTGCCACAATTCATATATTTACATAAAAGTAAAATAAAATTAAAAAAAACAACCATTATAAGCAACTAATACATATAAATAAATATTTTGTTAATTTTAATATTAATATTTTTATTATGACAATAATTTAATTTCAAAATCTAATATGATATAAAGATATAATTAAAAAAAATAATTATTTTTGACATACAAGTTCATACAAGTTATTTACATTGACGTGTTCTGCATGTTCTTCTTCTTCTTCTCTTTTTCTCCTCTTTTTTTTTTTGCTATTTTTCTCTTTCTTTATCGTTGTCACTAATACCACCATTTTCTCTTTCTTTTCTCGTTGAACTTTTTTATCTTCTTTCCTTTTCTTCCTTCTCCATCTTTTTCATCATCGTTATAGCATTGTCGTCTTCTTATACGTATCATCGTTATTGTTATTGTCATTGTTATTGTTATTGTCGTTATTGTTATTATTATTGTAGAAATTTTGCCATATTGATGACGTTGTCTAATCCAAAATTTTTGCCATAGAATTTTCTCAATTTGTGTAGTTACAACAAATTTCAGGATAAAACTAAGATATTTAGGTATATTGTTTAAAAATTTTGGATGGATTCATACTTATAAATTCTGCATAATTTAAAACTACTCTTCTTCCTCCTCCTCATCTTCTGCTGCTACTTCTTTTTATCATCATCACCACCTTTTTTTTTTTGCTATTCATCTTTCCTTTCTTGTTTTACCTTCTCAAGTTTTCTCTTGTTTTATTCTTTCTTAACAAGAATAAAAACAAAAAAATCAAACAAAGAAGAAGAAGAAACACATAATTCTGCAAAATTACTTGAAAGAGGATAAACTTACATTCATTCAACTAAAAGAAAGAAAGAAATAAGAAAAAAAGAAGAAAAAAAATACAACAATAGAAAAAATATTTTTGTGTAGTTACAGCAAATTTCAGGGTAAAACTAAAATATTTAGGTGTATTATTTAAGAATTTTCGATGAATTTGTACTGATAAATTCTGCATAATTTAAAGTTCTTCCTCTTCTTCCTCTTCATCTTCTGTCTTCTTCTTTTTTATCATCATCACCATCTTCTTTTTTCTTATTAATCTTTCATTTCTTATTTTACCTTCTCAAGTTTCTTCTTGTTTTACTCTTTTTTAACAATAATAAAAACAAAAAAACCAAACAAAGAAAAAGAAGAAATACATAATGCTGTAAAATTACTTAGAAGATGATGAATCTATATTCATTCAACTAAAAGAAAGAAAGAAAGAAATAAGAAAAAAAAGAAGAAGAAAAAATACAGCATTAGAGAAAATATTTTTGTGTAGTTGCAGCAAATTTCGGGATAAAACTAAGACATTTAGGTGTATTGTTTAAGAATTTTCGCTAAATTTGTACTGATAAATTCTGCATAATTCAAAATTCTTTTTCTTTCTCGTCCTCAGCTTTTGCTCCTTCTTATTCATCTTTTCATTCTTGTTTTACATTCTAAAAAAATACATAGTATTGCAAAATTAATAAAAAGATGAGAAAGAAAAAAGTGCAGAAACAACAGCAGCGATAAAAAGAACGACGACAAGGATGAAACACGCGAAGAAGAAGAAAGAACGCGAAGAAAAAGAAGGAAAATCGCAAAGAAAAAGAAGAAGGAGGAGGAGGAGAAGGAACGTGGGATACAAACGTTGAAGGAGGAACGTCGTGATTTCACACGCAGATTATGAAAGTAAATTTTGTTGGATTAAATTTAATTTGTATAAACTTGT
>NC_029775.3:17131049-17131480 GCF_000817695.3 Arachis duranensis
ATATTTTGTAACTAGTGGTTTGAGGTGGATGAGAGCATGAGCCGCCACAGCTAAGTAAATAGTCATAACTCATAAGTCATTATGTTTTGACGGGATATAAACGGAAGATTTAAAAAAAAAAACTTGCATAGATAATATTTGAAAATTCATTTTGTTGATTAAAATAATTCTAAGAGATACCCACAATAAATAAATCTTAAAAGACATAAAAATATAATAAAAATACTCAGATATTAAATATATATTTTAAAAAAATAAAAATTATAGTTTAATATTTTTTAATATTATTAAAAAATATTTTAATTCTTAAAATTTCATAATTTTATGTGTAATTTTTTAATATTATTTGTGATAAAAATTTTTAAAAAAATTCTAGAAATTAAATTTTATTGTGATTTTTATATATATTATCTAAATATTTTATTTATAGG
>NC_029775.3:17134962-17138193 GCF_000817695.3 Arachis duranensis
AAAAAAAATTTAAATATAAAAAGTACTTTTAATTTTATTTGGAGAAAACAAAAAAATATTTTTTATTTAAATTATATGAAAGGATAAGATTAAAACATAAAATATAGAAACGACAGGTGATATTCTTGAACTTAGTTACATATTCTTCCAACCTTTTCTATTAAAGTGTATATGAAGTTCATTTCCATCAACAATTTCCTCCTCACATACAGTAAGAAAATTTTCGATAGTATGATTATTCCATCTAACTTTTGCATTCATTTGCATTTAGTTGAATTTTTTTCGTTGGCTCTTCAATGAATTAGTTTTGCAGAAATGCTATTTTGTGCAATCATAAAATATAATATCAAAATTTATGTAATTTTTACTAGTATTGTCAATAATACAAAACAAATAAATGAAAATTAACTAATCAATAAAATTAGTTTCATAAAAATCAAATTAAACATTAAAATATTAATAAATGTCTAAGCAAATAAAGAAATTCAAGAAATTTAAAATTACAAAAACAACATAACTTTGTAAAAATAGTATACAAAAATATTTTAATATTTTGTTAGAAATTATTATTGATATAATAAAGTATTATTATTTTTATACTAATAAAATAATTATTTTAATGGTATTATTATTATTATTTTAAAAAATTAATTAATAAATTTTATTAATAAGTTCTCTTTTTGCACTTTGTTAATCCACAAAAGTCCATATCCGTAGATTATAAATCTATAGTGTCGTACCTATGTAAATTATACCAAGGCCCAATTCAACTATATATAGTTTCCAAATTTACAAGAAAAAAAATAATAAATTAATAATAAGCTGCTACTTGTTGTGATAAGGATGAAAGATGAGGTGGATGACCATCATTAATTAAGGGTGTTTGATTTTAATGCTGAATGACTCAACTCATGGCAAACATAAATTAAAGAAGTTGAAATTGTAAGCTTCACATGTCTATAAATAGTGAAGTAATGTGAGGCTTTTATATACACAAAAAGCAATAAACAATTCTCTCTCTCTTTATGTTACAATACTTCTTTCTCTTTCTTTATATTTCTTTATTTTATATTTGTTACCTCTTCTTTATTTATTTATTTAGTTATTTTATAACACGTTATTAGCACGAGACTCAGATTAAATTTTAGGAAGACTCCAGGTAATAAATTTTATTATGTCGAATCTCTTTCATCTTGAATATAATGTTTTTGATATATCTGGAAACAATTATTTATCATAGATACTTGATGTTAAAATCCATCTTGATTCAATGGATCTTGGAGATACCATTGAGGCTGAAAATAGTACATCCCAAAAGGATAAAGCCAAAGTCGTGATTTTCCTTTGTCGTCATCTTGACGTATGATTGAAAAAATGAATATCCCACATTAAAAGATCTTGAAGATCTGTAGAAAGACCTTGAAGAAAGGTACAATCATGTGATACTTCCTCAAGCCCGATATGTTAAAGAAAACTTTCTCAACCTTCCACGTCTCGAATGTGCTCCTGCAACAGTAGTATCGAGAAAAATGATTTAAAAAATATTTTGAGCTAATTTATTGCCTTCTTGTTGCTGAACGCAACAATGAATTACTCTTAAGAAATCATGAAACGTGCCCAGCAGGCGCCGCCCCATTTCTTGAAGTAAATGCAACAAAATCATTACCCCAGAAGAGGTAAATAGCAAAGTTTTAGTAACGAAAAAAATTATGGAAGAAAAAGGAATTATGTTTACAAAGAATCTCACCAGAAGTGGGATAAAAAAAGAAACAATGGGCAAAGTAAATCAATTGAGGATAAATACTTCCGTTGTGGTGGAAAGGGCCATTGGTCACGTACCTGTCATACCCCAAGGCACCTAGTTGATCTTTATCAAGCATCCTTGAAAAAGGATGACAAAGGAAAGGAAACAAATTTTGTTTCAAATTATGAAAATTTCACCATTCATTATGATGTATCTAATTTTTTTGGGATTTTGAAGGAAATTTTGGCCATCTAATCAATGATGGAATAGTTTAATATGTGTATTTGTTAAGTATTCATGTGAATAATTTCTACTGTGCATGTACTTTTGCTCATTTTATTATTATCATTTGTTTTTAAAGAAAAATGGCAAGGACATATTCTGAAGATATTTGCCTTGCGAATAGTGCAAATTCGCACACTATTCTTAAAAGTACTATATATTTTACTCATCTTGTGCCAAAAGAAGAATATGTTAATACTATTATTGGCTCGGGCAATGTGATAGAAGGCTCCGGAAGAGCTATAATTTTGTTTCCTGGAAGAACAAAATTCATAATAAATAATGCACTATTATCTACCAAGTCTCAAAGAAACTTGTTGAGCTTTAAAGATATTCGCCGAAATGGATATCATATTCAGACTATGAATGAGGAAAATCATGAGTACTTATGTATCACAACTCATGATTCAAATAAGAAAGTTATATTAGAAAAGTTGCCCTCACTTTTATCTGGGTTATATTATACCAAGATTAGTGTAATTGAATCACATGCCATTGTAAACCAGAAGTTTACTAGCCCAAATAAATTCATAACTTGGCATGATATATTGGATCATCCAAGAACAACCATGACGAGGAGAATTATTGAAAACTCTCATGGACATTCACTAAAGAACCAGAAGATTCTTAAAACTAGTGAATTTTGTTGTACTGCATGTTCTCAGGGAAAGTTAATTTTAAGGCCATCACAAGTAAAGGTTGGATTTGAGTTCCCTGAATTCCTAGAAAGGATTCAAGGTGATATATGTGGACCTGTTCATCTACTATGTGGATCTTTTAGATATTTTATGGTCCTGATAGACGCATCTTCGAGATGGTCACATGTGTGTTTATTATCTTCTCGCAACCTGGTGTTTGCGAGATTATTGGCTCAAATTATTCGATTAAAAGCACAATTTCCGTAAAATCCAATCAAAGCAATTCGCCTTGATAATGCTAGTGAATTTACTTCCCAAGCTTTTGATGCTTATTGTATGGCTAATGGAATAAGTGTTGAACATCCAGTAGCTTATGTTCACACACAAAATGGGTTAGCATAATCACTTATTAAATGCCTCCAATTGATTGCTAGACCCTTGCTTATGAGAACAAATCTCCCAACATCGGTTTGGGGGCATGCTATTTTACATGCCGCAGCACTTATTCGTTTGAGGCCAACGAGTTACCATCAGTTCTCTCCTATGCAATTAGCTTTTGGCCAGCAG
>NC_029775.3:17138258-17157168 GCF_000817695.3 Arachis duranensis
GCCCGGTTTACGGATTATCATTTTGATGAATCAAAATTTCCAACATTAGGGGGAGAGAATAAGCTTCCTGAAAAGGAACTTAATTGGAATGCATCATCGTTGATGCATTTAGATCCTCGATCAAGGCAATGTGAACTAGAAGTTCAAAAGATTATACATTTGCAAAGAATAGCAAATGAATTGCCTAATGCATTTTTCGATACAAAGAGGATAACTAAATCTTATATACCAGCGGAAAATAGCCCAATTCGAATTGATGTCCCAGTAGGACAAGTAGCCACTGAAGCAAATTCACGCCAGAAGCGTGGCAGGGTGAAAAATACCCCAATTCGAATTGATGTCCCAGTAGGACAAATAGCCACTGAAGCAAATATACGCCAGAAGCGTGGCAGGCCTGTCGGTTCCAAAGATAAAAATCCTCAAAAAAGAAAAGAGGTAAATACGATTCCTATTGAAAAAGACATAGTAAAAACACCTGCAGTTGTCCAAAATTCTGATATAGTGTTAACGCCAAAAGACGTTCAGGTACCTGAAAATTGTGAAAATGACAAGATCTCGATAAATTATGTCTTTACAGGAGAGAAATGGGACCGAAATAAGACAATTGTCAATGAAATATTTGCATATAATATGGTATTAAATATCATGCATGAAAGTAAGGATCTTGAGCCAAGATCAGTCGAAGAATGTCGACAAAGGAATGATTGACCAAAATGGAAAGAAAACTCACTTGCAAAATGTGAAGTCTTTGGACCTGTAGTCCGTACACCTGAAGATGTAAAACCTGTTGGATACTGATGGGTATTTGTGAGAAAACGAAATGAGAAAAATGAAGTTGTACGCTACAAAGCCTGACTTGTGGCACAAGGTTTTTCACAAAGGCCCGATATAGATTATGAATAAACGTATTCCCCAATAGTGGATGCAATAACATTGCGTTATTTGGTCAGTTTATCTGCATATCATAAACTGCATATGCATTTAATAGATGTGGTAACAGCCTATTTATATGGCTCATTAGATCGGGATATCTATATGAAAGTTCCTGAATGACTAAAGATGTCTAAACCATCCAATGAATTTTCGCAGGGGTTATACTCAGTTAAATTGCAAAGATCTTTATACGGTCTAAAGCAACTGGACGAATGTGGTATAATCGTCTTACTGAGTATCTGACCAAAAATGGATTCAAGAATGATGATATCTGCCCCTGTGTTTTTATAAAGAAAATTGCATTTGGATTCATTATTATAGCTGTGTACGTTGATGATTTAAATATCATTGGATCTCTTGAAGAGATTCCAACAATTATAAAAACTCTAAAAGAAGAGTTTGAGATGAAAGATTTTGAAAAGACTAAATTTTGTCTCGACCTGCAGATCGAGCATACAAAAAATGGGATCTTTATTCATCAAACAACATAAACAGATAAAATCTTGAAAAAGATTTTATATGGATAAGTCACATCCTTTGAGTACCCCAATGATCGTAAGATCTTTAGATATGGAAAAGGATCAATTCCGTCCTAAGAAAGAAAATGAAGATATCCTTGGTCCTAAAGCACCATATCTTAG
Organism: Arachis duranensis; assembly: GCF_000817695.3. Lineage (NCBI taxonomy): Eukaryota > Viridiplantae > Streptophyta > Magnoliopsida > Fabales > Fabaceae > Arachis > Arachis duranensis. The sequence goes on from NC_029775.3 coordinate 17,139,833, forward strand.
TGCCATTGGAGCGCTAATGTATCTTGTTAATAATACGCGACCTGACATATCATTCGTGGTGAATTTACTAGCAAGATATAGTTCCTCTCCAACCAGAAGACATTGGAGTGGAATCAAGCAGATCTTTCGATATTTTCATGGAACGGTTGATATGGGATTATTTTATCCCTATGGATCCAAGTCACAACTAGTTGGCTATGCAGATGTCTGATACTTGTCTGATCCATATAAAGGGAGATCTCAAACAGGATACCTGTTTACATATGGTGGTACAGCTATATCATGGAGGTCCACGAAACAGACGATAGCAGCAAGCTCCTCTAATCATGCTGAAATACTAGCAATTCATGAAGCTAGTCGCGAGTGTTTTTGGCTGAGGAGCCTGATTCAATATATTCTGTTATCATGTGGACTGACTGATCATAAAATGGCTCCAACTGTCCTGTTTGAAGATAATACATCATGTATTGCTCAACTTAAAGGCGGATATATCAAAGGTGATAGAACATAGCATATTTCTCCAAAATTCTTCTTCACTCATGATCTTCAAAATCAAGGGACAATTGATGTCCAACAGATCCGCTCAAGTGACAATCTGGCAGATTTGTTCACAAAGTCACTCCCAAAATCCTCCTTTGAAAGATTGGTACATGAGATTGGGATGCACCAATTTCGAGACATTAAATGATGTCGGCAAGAGGGGGAGACTGTACTCTTTTTTTCTTGGTCAGTTTTTTTTCCATTGGGTTTTTCTTGACAAGGTTTTTAATGAGGCAGTCCCTATCATTAAAGGATATTGTACTCTTTTTCCTTCACTAAGGTCTTTTTCCATTGGGTTTTTCTTTAGTAAGGTTTTAACGAGGCAATAATTCTAAATGGTCATCCAAGGCGGAGTGTTGTGATAAGAATGAAAGATGAGGTGGATGACCATCATTAATTAAGGGTGTTTGATTTCAATGCTGAATGGCTCAACTCCTTATGGCAAACATAAATTAAAGAAGTTGAAATTGTAAGCTTCACATGCCTATAAATAGTGAAGCAATCTGAGGCTTTTATACACACAAAAAGTAATAAACAATTCTCTCTCTCTCTTTATGTTGCAATACTTCTTTCTCTCTCTTTATATTTCTTTATTTTATATTTGTTACCTCTTCTTTATTTATTTATTTAGTTATTTTATAACACTACTTAACGTTGCTAACTCCCCGTTAAATAACAAAAGTCACTACTATGACCCACTTGCCACTTTTTGACATTTTAGGCAGCATGTAAAACTAGAAAAACACCAAAAATTCATCTTTATTTGTAAATTAAAATTACCATCAAAGTCATAAATATATTAACTATAAGATGTAAAATAGTGATATTTATGTCGGTCGTTAATTAACAATGGTTTTAATTACTCTGTTAGTTTTTATAGTTTTGCAAAATTTTTAATTAGATACTTATACTTTTTTTTGTTTTAATTGAGTCTCTATACCAAATTTTTTTAATTAAATCCCTCTTGACTGTAATTAGCTTAATTTTATAGAAATTTAACTAAAAAATTGGTACAGGAACTCAAATAAAAAAAATTAATGAATTATAATAAACTAATTTTATTCTGATTTATTTAAAATATTTTATTGACCGATTTAATAATTCGTCTAATATTGATCGTCTAATAACAATATGACACATATAATATCTTTAGAAAAAGATATTTCTAAAGTCTTAATGCAAATTATTTACTTCACTTAAATTTAGAAAAAAGGATGCACGTAAATATAAAATGTAGAGTTATGCTACATATATAAGTCTTTTTTGCTTACAAGTCTTACAAGTTGGGCCAAGTCTAATAAAAACTACATTCACCCACTGGAGCGTGATAACACGTGCGTCACTCAACCGTTTCCAAAACGCGCTCCCACTCACCATTATAGAAGACACTTTTTCTTCTTCACGTTCCTCCTTCTCCTCCTCCTCTTCCTTCTTCTTCTCCTTCTTATTTGTGTTTCTCCTCCTTTTTCTTCGCATGTTTCATCTTCATTGTTGTTTTTTTTATTACTGTTGTTGTTCCTGCTTTTTTTTCCTCCTCCTCTTTCTATTGATTTTGTAACATTATGTTTTTTGTCTTTTTTTTATTTTTTCTCCCAAGAAGAATTATAAGAAAATGAAATAAGAAGATGAGGAAGAAGAAGCAGTAGAAGATGAAGAGGAAGAAAAGGAAGAGTTTTGAATTATGCAGAACTTATCAGAATAAAAAAACACCAAAAAATTCTTAAAAATACACCCAAATATCTTCGTGTTACACCCAAATTTGCTACAACTACAAAAAAATATTTTCTCTAATGCTGTGTTTTTTTTCTTCTTCTTTTCCTTATTTCTTTCTGTAACACCCTAACTATCAAAATATCACGCTTTCGGTTGTGCCACTCTGATAGCTCGGGTATTACGACGATTTTTCAAATATTTAATACTAAAATATGAGCCTGTTTAAAATTTAAACTGTTTAACCGCTCAAGAGACTTCTTATCTGATAACATACAACCATATTTACAAAACAAACCACAATACTTACAAAAGATACATATACATATATCTACATAGTATTAATATTACAAGCATTGCATAATCAGAATCCTATCCCTCTTGTAAAATCTTGTAAAATTAAAGGCGAGAGAAACATAAATACTAAATTCAATACAAAAGTATCGTTTAAACAAAAAGAGATAAGCTCTTCCAAACTCGTCGTCCATAACCTGAAAGAGAAAAACCTGTAGGGGAGTGAGAACATCGTTCTCGAAAGGGTTCCCATCGTAGGGTTACAGAATTTCTATACTAAGATACGAAAATAAAACCGTTATTAAAGTACAGTGATTAATAACTGCCTTATGCTTCCTTTCAAAACCAAAGATTTAACATTCAAAATCCGAAATCCTTTCTAAAAGAGAAAGCTGTTAATTTCTCAGAAATCTAAAAACCCTTTTAAAAGTTTTTCCTAGACAACATGAATGACCAAACTGTTCCAAGCATAGGTTCAATAAGTCTATGCTGAACCAGTTTAGTTTTTTATACTTTTCTAAACCACAAGCACAAACCTAACACAGTTTTCAGCTCATCTCATAATCAACCACGGCCCTAGGCCCATGCAACTCAATCAACACCCAATTCATCACAATCCAACCAATTTTCAGTCACAAATACAAGTAAAAAGGTTCAAATACAATCAAGCAGTTATATCAAGTAGAGCAATAAGCAATTACACATAACTATTCACATAGACAAACTAATTACAATATGTACACCCAAATAATGTCATATAAATGCATATGATGCATGCCTGTCCTATGGCTGATGAGGCTCATCTGTCGGTTATCCAGCCAACCCGACAAGTCTGAATTGTCCTTAGACTATCCCCCGTCGCGCATCCCCATGAGTCTATGCATAGATTTTACATTCATACATCATTCAAATCACTCACTAGGGGTTATCCATACCCGGAAATTTATACGTGCCCGGTCACCCTTACGACGTAGGATTAACAGAGTATCGAGATCCAACCTGGAACACGTGGTGGCAAGCCATGGTTCTTTACCCAGAGAACTCGTATCTCAAATAAACGTGCGGAAGCCACATATGTTTATTCATAATCATTCATCCATCATCATTTCTGCATTTCATTAACAATTCATATCAAACCAATCATTATTCAAGCCATAAATCACTTTTTATTTCTCAAATCTCTTCAAACTCAGAATTCAACTTTCCTCAAAATCAATTCCTTTTCAAATCTTAGTCGCTTAATATAACATTTTACAAAACTTCCAAGAGACTTTCAATCATCACCTTAAAACGGAACTTTCTTTGAGAAGACACAAGACTTTAGGGAAGAATAACCTGCCTCACTTCTCAAACTCTTTGGAAATCCTCGGAATCATAATTACTCAAATTGAAATCATTTAAAATGGAGACTTAAAACCAAAACCAAGGCATGTAGGCCAAAAGTTTTGAGCCACTTTCAAAACCAACTTATTTATGCTTCAAAGCCAATTTCATTTCGTTTGTAAATCGAAAACCTTTCCAAAGCTCGGAGTTGTTTAGTCTTGTTAAGTCAAAATTTAAAGAATACTTCAAAAGCAAAACGAACCTAATTAATCAAAATTCAACTTCTTTTAAAAAATCCACTAAATCTCTTCCAAAAGTACTTCTTTAATCAAACTTCAAAACATAGGTCCCTTCATATTTAAATCAATCGGGAAATATAAATTTTTATTAAACATCTTAAACTCGAAACACCAATTTCTTAATAAATTAAGAACCAATTCGCAGAACCTCTCAAATCCCAATCCTTTTCTAAATCACATTTTAAAACAGAAACTAAATTTTTTGTAAAAATTCGGCAGTATCTCCCCTAAAACTTGGACTTTGCCACCCTTTCGGGTCCTAACCAAACCAATCATCAACTCCATTCCAAAGGGTTCAAGACTAAATCAGATTTCAATAGAACCAAATTTAAACTTTAATTATAAAAAAATTATTTCAAGCCAAACCAATCAGAAATCTCAATTTTAACAAAATTAAACATTATCTCAGTCAAGCAGACAACTATATTTATCTAAAACAAATCAGACAATAGATAAGACTTACATAATCACCAAGAAAGCATTTTGCTCATCATATCAATTTATAACAATTCTACTTTAAGATAAATTAGTTTTATAAAAGCTCCTACCTTGATAAGCAAAATCATAACCCACACGTGTCAACTGAACTCTTTTTGCTCAGCCCGAAATCAACGGCAACTTAAGCCTCAGCCCTGATTTCTTTCACAGCAAGCACAACAACTTTAACCACGGCACGTAAGAACTGAACTCAACCTAAATCATTAACGTTGCAAGGACCTTAAAAATATATCACAGAATAGTGACTAAAATAAATCAGAACGGAAAAGGCTTACTGAACCTACGAGCATCCAGAAAAATAGAACGGCGATGACTCTGTTGACGAAGTAGTAACTTGATGTCGCATGCACGGGTACTGCACTCAGCATGCAAGAACCACAACTCAACCCTACATTACTATCATCTCAGTTACTCTAATAGGCTATTACGGAAAACTGATTTCAAAGGTTTCAGAGATGATAAGGCTTACCCAGAGAAAAAGGACTTCAGTGGCGGTTTCCGGCAGCACAGGCTGCGTAGAGCTTCGGTAGCGGCAGATTTGGCGGCGGCGGCTCCTCCACGATGGCAACTCCCTCGCGAAAGCGTCTCTATCTTTCTCCTCTGTTTGTGGTTCGCGGCGGTGATGATGTGTGGGTTGGCGACGTTGATGGCTCCAAGACAGCAACGACAACTACTCCTGTCTGCGCGCAGCAACTCAACAGCGGTGATACGTGGTGAGGGTGACGGCGAGCAACGATGATGTTGACGCACGAGGCTCCTCCCCTTGGCTACTGGCTCGCGTTCTTCTTCTCCCTCTCTTTTCTTCTCGACGACCACGACGGCACTGTGGCAGTGGCGCGATGGGCTGGATGGTGGTGGCGCGGCTGATGGCGCGACTCCCTCTCCTCACGGTTCTGGCGGCGATAGCAGTGTGGCCCTCTCTTTCCCAGTGCTCTCCCTCTCTCGGGTCCACCCTCTTCTCTCACAACCCTCACTCCCCTTTCTTTTTTTTTCTTTCCGTCCTTTACTGTGACTGTGGGTGAGTTGTGTGTGTGTGTGCCGTGGGTGTGGGGTGAGTGGGGTGAAGTGAGTGTAGTGTTAGGTTTAGGGTGGTGTGGGGTAGATTAGGAAATTTAAATAAAATTAAAGATAATAATGTAATTTTATAAAATAAATAAAAATAGAATAATAATTAAAAATCAAATTAAATATAGAGTATCCATCTAATAAATATCTTCTAAATACAATTTTTAAATTATTTTTATTCAAATACTAATTTAACAAAAATTGGAGATAAGTAAATTAATTCTCCTTTATTTATAAAGTAAGGTTAGAAATCTAAATATTTAAAATTAAAGCATATAAAATATTCGTTATTTTTTTTCAATTATAAGGACTCTAAATAGTAAATAAGAATTTACTCAATTTATGTATAAAAATTTCTAAAAATATAATCTTAAATAAATATAATAGATCATAAATAATTAATTAATAACTTTTTAAAATTAGGGATTTTACATCCTATCCCACTTATAAAATTTTTCGTCCTCGAAAATTAAGTTAATACACAAAATACTAAAATAGTTTTAAATACTTTACTTTGGTATACTTTAGAAAAATAGAGGTCTTGGCAGATATAGGTATATAATTTTCCAAATACCGAATAATTCATAAAACTTAGGTGTAAGAGAAAAGTATGTTCTAAAGTTAAAAGATGGTTCATAGCAAAAATATTATAGGGGCTACTATTTTACCAAAATTTGGAGCACAAGAAGGTGTAAGTGTTTAAGTTAGGTGTTTGCAAAAACAAAGGGGGTAACTAGGTGGCAAAAGTTTGAAAACAGGTTAACGTGGACAAACAGGATAACTTCTGCGCATATATTTCGTACCAATTTCAAAATTTGAACTTCTCAATTCTATCAGTCACTTCACAACCCCTTAACCGCCACAAGCATAATCATCCGCAAACTTTTACGAGGAACAAAACTACCACACTCCTCATAACATTGCATACTTACCGCTTTTCCTTTTCACGTTTACGAACTGCATTCTAAAGAGACTAACACTTCGCTTATTATGCCTAAAGGTCATACATGACTCTAAAGCTATCCCCGAGTTTATTCGAAGGATATAACACCTTGGAAAAGGGCAAGCGATAAGGACAAAATTCGCAAGAACTTGAAAGAATTGTTGAGATCACAAATAAGCAGGTATGCACAAGGAATAAAGAGTGCCAGAAAGAAGATTAGTTCGGCAATCTCAAGAATGACTCTCGAATCAATAAAATCTAATAGGAATAATAAAAAGAAAAGTAGTGCAGTAGTTTGAAATAAAATCAAGTCGAGTCTCGAACTATGAGGTTTACAAAAGAAGAGTGTTTAAAACCAAAGATAAAGCTTATAGAACTCAAGAGTATGGTTTAAAAATACTTTCGAATACATTGTTCGTAAAGAATGAAAAACTTAAGGAAAAATCATTTCATGTTTTAAAAGAGAAAATGGGTAACAAACATCCTTCAAAAAACTAATAAAAGCATAAATGTGGCATTATCTCAATATAAATTCAAGTGGAAATAGATTACACAAACTTTGTAAATCGAAAGATTAATTTGGCTAAGAGCAAAATTGTATTTTCTCTTCTTTTTCAAGCATATATGAAAACTACAATCTTGTTGGAAGAAAACCTGAGATAAAGTTTTACTCATAAAAGAAAAGAAGATACATTACTATTAAACAGGTTTAAATCACATATAAAAATTTTCAGAGTATAAGGTAAAGGAGTGTAGGCTGAATTGAAAGCGATTTTATTAAAACTTCAATAGACGGTTACATCGCTCCAAAACAAGTTCAAATCACATCAAACAGAGGCACTGCTCAAGTAAAAGAATGCAAAGTCAAGAACAACTTTGCATAAGAATATATTAAAACTTGTTTAAAAAGGTTTAAAACAAAACTCCAATAATATACTTGAAATCACAGCTTTATAAAGATGTTCAATAATATTAAGATGCGCTAAAAAGAAAACCAACTCATTTCAAGAAAGGAACTTAAATCAAAGGATTTCAATCAGGATTCATAAAGCATGTCACTTATAGAAACGAAAAGCTTAAGAAAGAACTCAGCAACTTAAAATGTTGATTCAAAACTTATTTTTTTTCTATTTTCAAAAGAATTCAAAACTTTTTCAAAATGGTTGAAAACAAAATTTTGAAAGTATACCTGGAATAACCACCTCACAAAAATCATTTAAGAAGATTATGATGCGCTTAAAAGGTAATCAGCCCATGGAAGAAAGGATCTTTAAATCAAGGGAATTCAAACAAAATTTCACTAGGCTTGGAATATCAAACAAGTTTTCAATTGATCCAAAGGAATACAAAACGCGCAAGAAAAGACAATTCAATCAATAGAAAATTCTCAAGAAAGAACATTTGACTAAAGAAAGACAATTAAGAGGGTAAACAGTGCATTAGATAGAAACAAAGTCAAGCCGAGTCGGAAGAGTGTGAGATTAATAAGAGAAGAAAAATTAAGACTAACGGTGACATTCACAAAAATAAGAGAGTAATTAAATACAGAGTCAAATATGACATCCATAGAAGTGAAAGGCTAAAAAAGGAATTGGTCCATTCTTAAAAGGGAAGATATGAACCCAACATTTTCAAAAGAGCAAAGAATGTTTAATTAACGTGTTATGCTAAACCAAATTCAAATTAAAAATAGATCAGGTGAAGTTTATTAAATGAAAATAAACTAGAAAGAGACAAAAATCTTCCTTTAAAAAGTATCTAAATACATAATCAAGCAAAAATATTTATAAAAATTGTAATATAGTTGTTAAAAAAATCAAGTTGCATACATATATTTTAAAATAAGTATATTTTTATAAACCAGTAAAAGAACTTGTGAGTTATTGGGGTAAATAGTTTTTTTTAAATGGCATAAAAGTTTTTTTTAAAGCTTTATATGGAGAAGGTCATATCAAATCAAAAACAATTTTATAAAGGTTTCAAGAATAGTCAAGTAAGAAAAATTAAATCACGCCTTTAAAATAATAATAAAAAATTCAAAATATGAGCTTAAAGGAATACACTGCATTAAAATAAGTTTAAAGTTGTACCAAATGATACATGGATCAAGAAAAGAGTTCAAACAAAGAAAGACAAACACCCCAAAGACGTTAAGAAGACATATGATATTAAAATCAAACGAGGCAGCATATGAACAGAAGAATAGGATTGAGGAAACATCAATTTACTTCCCAAAAGAAATAGCGATTGCGGATTCCAATGTAAACTTATGGGAGAACAAGTCACATGATATACACAGAGTTCAAGACACCGAACCAAATAACTTCGAGAAATAGTTTCTACCATTTCCAAAATCCGTGACTCACATTATCTATGACTCACATATTGTCTATGTTAACCCATTGGTGTTTCCATGTACATAATCCACTAGTGTTAAGCCGGCCAAACTTAATACCATGAATTATGCAATGTAAGACTAATGGCGTTAACCAATAGACTGTCATGTGCATAAAGCTCTAATTCTCATTATCTGAACGAGACCTACTACATGACAAACGCTCAGAGTATGCAATTGAAGCATAGTCGATCCATTCTTCAGGCTCTAAAGGAAGGACCGCTCTGATACCATAATGTAACACCCTAACTATCAAAATGTCACGCTTCCAATTGCGCCACTCTGATAGCTCGGGTATTACGACGATTTTTCAAATATTTAATACTAAAATATGAGCCTGTTTAAAATTTAAACCGTTTAACCGCTCAAGAGACTTCTTATCTAATAACATATAACCACATTTACAAAACAAACCACAATACTTACAAAAGATACATATACATATATCAACATAGTATTAATATTACAAGCATTGCATAATCAGAATCCTATCCCTCTTGTAAAATCTTGTAAAATTAAAGGTGAGAGAAACATAAATACTAAATTCAATACAAAAGTATCGTTTAAACAAAAAGAGATAAGCTCTTCCAAACTCGTTGTCCATAACCTGAAAGAGAAAATCTGTAGGGGAGTGAGAACATTGTCTTCGAAAGGGTTCCCATCGTAGGGTTACAGAATTGCTATACTAAGATACGAAAATAAAACCGTTTTTAAAGTACAGTGATTAATAACTGCCTTATGCTTCCTTTCAAAACCAAAGATTTAACATTCAAAATCCGAAATCCTTTCTAAAAGGGAAAGCTATTAATTTCTCAGAAATCTAAAAACCCTTTTAAAAAATTTTCCTAGACAGCATGAATGACCAAACTGTTCCAAGCATAGGTTCAATAAGTCTATGCTGAACCAGTTTAGTTTTTCATACTTTTCTAAACCATAAGCACAAACCTAACACAGTTTTCAGCTCATCTCATAATCAACCACGTCCCTAGGCCCAAGCAACTCAATCAACACCCAATTAATCACAATCCAACCAATTTTCAGTTACAAACACAAGTAAGAAGGTTCAAACACAATCAAGCAGTTATATCAAGTAGAGCAATTAGCAATTACACATAACTATTCACATAGGCAAACCAATTACAATATGCACACCCAAACAATGTCATATAAATGCATATGATGCATGCCTGTCCTATGGCTAATGAGGCTCATCTGTCGGTTATCCAGCCAACCCGACAAGTCTGAATTGTCCTTAGATTGTCCCCCGTCGCGCATCCCCATGAGTCTATGCATAGATTTTACATTCATTCATCATTCAAATCACTCATTGGGGGATATTGGTGCACGAAATTGTGATCTCAATAGTGCTAACAACTTGGTACACACAATTGTAATGTCACTCTTTTTCACAACTTCACACAACTAATCAGCAAGTGCACTGGGTCGTCCAAGTAATAAACCTTACGTGAGTAAGGGTCGATCCCACGGAGATTGTTGGCTTGAAGCAAGCTATGGTCACCTTGTAAATCTCAGTCTGGCGGATTCAAATGGTTATGAAGTTTTAATAATTAAAATATAAATGAAACATAAAATAAAGATAGAGATACTTATATAATTCATTGGTGAGAATTTCAGATAAGCGTATGGAGATGCGTTGTTCCTTCTGAATCTCTGCTTTTCTACTGCCCTCATCCAATCCTTCATACTCCTTTCCATGGCAAGTTGTATGTTGGGTGTCACCATTGTCAATGGCTACTTCTCGTCCTCTCAGTGAAAATGGTCCTCTACAGTTTCTGTACGGCTAATCAACTGTCGAATTTCTCATCTCGGATGAAAAATACCATGCACAGATACCGTAGGCTAATCAGCTGTTGGTTCTCGATCGTGTAGGAATAGGATTTACTATCCTTTTGCGTTTGTCACCACGCCCTACAGTCGCGGGTTTGAAGCTTGTCACAGTCATCCAATCCCAGATCCTACTCGGAATACCACAGACAAGGTTTAGACTTTCCGGATCTCAAGAATGCTGCCAATGGATTCTAGCTTATACCACGAAGACTCTGATCTCAAGGAGTTGAAGGCTCTATTGTCAGGAGAGGTAATCAACACGCATGAGCCAGGAATCCAAGAGATACACGCTCAATCTAAGGTAGAACGGAAGTGGTTGTCAGGCATGCGTTCATAGGTGAGAATGATAATGAATGTCACGGATCATCACATTCATCAAGTTGAAGTGCGAGTGAATATCTTAGAACAAGAATAAGCTTGAATTGAATGGAAAATAGTAGTAATTGCATTAATACTCGAGGAACAGTAGAGCTCCACACCATTAATTTATGGTGTGTAGAAACTCCACCGTTGAAAATACATAAGTGATCTGGAGGTCCAGGCATGGCCGAATGGCCAGACTCCCCAAGTATGAAAATATATCATCCAGAAAATGAAAAAACAATAGTAAGAGGTCCTATTTATAATGAAACTATCTACTAGGGTTTACAGAAATAGGTAAATGATGCAGAAATCTACTTCCGGGCCCACTTGGTGTGTGCTTGGGCTGAGCATTGAAACTTTCATGTGTAGAGACTTTTTTTGGAGTTAAACGCCAGGTTGTAACCTGTTTCTAGCATTTAACTCTAACTTGTAACCTGTTTCTGGCGTTTAACTTTAGAATAGGGCAAAGAGTGGGCGTTTGAACGCCAGTTTGCATCGTCAAAACTCAAGAAAAGTATGAACTATTATATATTTCTAGAAAGCCCTGGATGTCTACTTTCCAACGCAACTGAGAGCGCACCATTTGGAGTTCTATAGCTCCAGAAAATATACTTCAAGTGTAGGGAGGTCAGAATCCAACAGCATCTGCAGTCCTTTTTCAGCCTTTGAATCAAATTTTTGCTCAGGTCCCTCAATTTCAGCCAGAAAATACCTGAAATCACAGAAAAACACACAAACTCATAGTAAAGTCCAGAAATATGAATTTTGCTTAAAAAATAATAAAAATATACTAAAAAGTAACTAAATCATACTAAAAACTATGTAAAAATAATGCCAAAAAGCGTATAAATTATCCGCTCATCACAACACCAAACATAAATTGTTGCTTGTCCCCAAGCAACTGAAAATAGATAGGATAAAAATAAGAGAATATACAATGAATCCCACAATATCAATAAAACTTAATCCCAATTAGATGAGCGGGGCTTGTAGCTTTTTGCTTCTGAACAATTTTGGCATCTCACTTTTTCTTTTGAAGTTCAGAATGATTGGCATCTATAGGAACTCAAAATTTTAGATAGTGTTACTGATTCTCCTAGTTAAGTATGTTGATTCTTGAACACAGCTACTTTATGAGTCTTGGCCGTAGCTCTAAGCACTTTATTTTCCAGTATTACCACCGGATACATAAATGCCACAGACACATAACTGGGTGAACTTTTTCAGATTGTGACTCAGCTTTGCTAAAGTCCCCAATTAGAGGTGTCCAGAGCTCTTGAGCACACTCTTTTTACTTTGGATCATGACTTTAACCACTCAGTCTCAAGCTTTTCACTTGGACCTTCATGACACAAGCACATGGTTAGGGACAGCTTGATTTAGCCGCTTAGGTCTGGATTTTATTTCCTTGGGCCCTCCTATCTATTAATGCTCAAAGCCTTGGATCCTTTTTACCCTTGCCTTTTGGTTTAAAGGGCTATTGGCTTTTTCTGCTTACTTTTTTCTTTTTCTTCCCCTTTTTTCGCCACTTTTTTTTCACTGCTTTTTCTTGCTTCAAGAATCAATTTCATGATTTTTCAGATTATCAATAACATTTCTCCTTTTTCATCATTCTTTCAAGAGGCAACAATTTTAACATTCATAAACAACAAGATAAAAAAATATGCATTGTTCAAGCATTCATTCAGAAAACAAAAAGTATTGCCATCACATCAAAATAATTAAACTAATTTCAAGATAAAATTTGAAATCCAAGTACTTCTTGTTCTTTTGTACTTAAGAACATTTTTCATTTAAGAGAGGTGAGGGATTCATGGAATTATTCATAGCTTTAAGACATAGACCCTAGACACTAATGATCATATAATGAAGACACAAACATAGATAAACATGAAGCTAAAAAACCGAAAACAGAAAATAGACAAGGAGATTAAGGAATGAGTTCACCTTAGTGTGGGTAGCGTCTTCCTCTTGAAGAACCAATGGAACGCCTAAGCTCTTCTATGTCTCTTCCTTGCCTTTGTTGCTCCTCCCTCATAGCTCTTTGATCTTCTCTTATCTCATGGAGAATGATGGAGTGCTCTTGGTGTTCCACCCTTAATTGGTCTATGTTGTAACTCAAGCTTTCCAAAGAAGTGTTGAGTTGCTCCCAATAATTGTGTGTAGGAAATTGCATCCCTTGAGGTATCTCAGGGATTTCTTGATGAGGGAATTCCTCATGATCTTGTTGAGTACCATGAATAGGCTCTCTAGTTTTCTCCATCCTCTTCTTAGTGATGGACTTGTCCTCTTCAATGAGGATGTCTCCCTCTATGACAATTCCAGCTGAATAGCAAAGGTGACATATGAGATGAGGAAAGGCTAATCTTGCCAAAGGTGAGGGCTTGTCAGCCACCTTGTAGAGTTCTAGAGGTATGATTTCATGAACTTCTACTTCCTCTCCAATCATGATACTATGGATCATGATGGCCCGATCCACAGTTACCTCAGATCGGTTGCTAGTGGGAATGATAGAACGTTGGATGAACTCCAACCATCCTCTAGCCATAGGCTTAAGATCTGGTCTTCTCAATTAAACCGGGTTGCCTCTTGAGTCTCTTTTCCATTGAGCTCCTTCTACACATATGTCCATGAGGACTTGGTCCAATCTTTGATCAAAGTTTACCCTTCTGGTGTAGGGGCGTGCGTTTTCTTCCATCATTGGCAAGTTAAACGCTAGCCTCACATTTTCTGGACTGAAATCTAAGTATTTCCCCCGAACCATTGTAAGCCAATTCTTTGAGTTTGGGTTCATACCTTGATCATGGTTCCTTGTGATCCATGCGTTTGCATAGAACTCTTGAACCATTAAGATTATGACTTGTTGAATGGGGTTGGCAAGAACTTCCCAACCTCTTCTTCGGATATTCGCCCTTTTTGAGCCTAAAAGGGACCTCAAAGATCATCTTCTTCTTGGCCACAACTTCATATAAGTGGTCTTGATGGACCTTTGAGATGAATCTCTCCATCTTCCATAACTCAGAGGTGGAGGGAGTTACCTTCCCTTTCCTCTTTCTAGAGGTTTCTCTGGTCTTAGGTGCCATAATTGGTTATGGAAAAACAAAAAGCAATGCTTTTACCACACCAAACTTAAAATATTTGCTCGTCCTCGAGCAAAAGATGAAAGAAAGATGTAAAAGAAGAAGAAAATGGAGGAGATGGAAGGTGTATGTGTTTTGGCTAAGGGGAGGGGAAGGTGTGTATAATGTGTGAAAATGAAGGAGTGGAGAGGGGTATTTATAGGAAAAGGGAAGGAGAGTGGCCGAAAGGTTTGGGTGGGTTTGGAAGGGAAATGGTTTTGAATTTTGAAGGTGGGTGGGGGTTTTTTGGGGAAGATTTAAGGAAGTGATTGGTGAAGGATATTTGGAGAAGAGATATGGAGGTAATTGGTGAAGAGTATTTGGGGAAGAGTGTTGTAGAAAGGTGTGAAGAGGAGAGAGAGTGAGTTGAGGTTGATGGGGATCCTGTGGGGTCCACAGATCCTGAGGGGTCAAGGAATTCTCATCCCTGCTCCAATTGGGCATTCAAAACACCTTAGAGTGCAATTATGGCATTTAAACGCCAGTATGCTGCCTTGTTCTGGCGTTTAAATGCCAGTTTTTCTTCCTATTCTGGCATCTAAACGCCAGTTTGTTGCCCTGTTCTGGCATCTAAACGCCAGTTTGTTGCCCTGTTTTGGCGTTTGAACGCCAGTCTGGTGCCCTATTCTGGCGTTTAAATGCACAGAAAGGTGCCAGATTGGGCGTTTAAACGCCCATTTTGCTACCCTTACTGGCGTTTAAATGCCAGTAAGTCCTTCCTCCAGGGTGTGCTGTTTTCAATGCTGTTTTTTATTTTTTTTCTTTATTTTTGTAATTGTCTTTGTGACTTCACATGATCATCAACCTAAAAGAAAACAAAATAATATAGATTAAAATAAAATTGGGTTGCCTCCCAATAAGCGCTTCTTTACTGTCAATAGCTTGACAGTGAGCTCTCATGGAGTCTCACAGATGATCAGAGTATGGTTGAGATCTCTCAACACCAAACTTAGAGTTTGGTTGTGGCCTCCCAACACCAAACTTAGAGTTTGAATGTGGGGGCTCTGTTTGACTCTGTATTGGGAGAAGCTCTTCATGCTTACTCTTCGTGGTTACAGATGGAGAACCTTGAGTCTTTACTACAAGGCATTCTTCATTCACATGAAGGATCAACTCTCCTCTGTCAACATCAATCACAGCTCTTGCTGTGGCTAGGAAGGGTCTTCCAAGGATGATGGATTCATCCTCATCCCTCCTAGTGTCTAGGATTATGAAATCAGCAGGGAAGTAAAGGCCTTCAACCTTCACTAGCACGTCCTCTACTAGTCCATAAGCCTTTTTCATAGATTTATCTGACATCTCCAATGAGAATTTGGCAGCATTGTACCTCATAGATTCTCAGTTTCTCTATTACAGAGAGTGGCATCATGTTTATCCCTGACCCCAGGTCACACAGAGCTTTTTCAAAGGTCATGGTGCCTATGGTACAGGGTATTAAGAATTTACCAGAATCCTGTTTCTTTTGAGGTAAATTTTGCTGAACCAATGTATTCAGTTCATTGGTGAGCAAGGGAGGCTCTTCCTTCTAAGTCTCATTACCAAATAGCTTGGCATTCAGCTTCATGATTGCTCCTAAATATTGGGCAACTTGTCCTTCAACAATGTCTTCATCCTCTTCAGAAGATGAATAGTTATCAGAGCTCATGAATGGTAAAACGAGGTCCAAGAGAATCTCTGTGGTCTCTGTATGAGCCTCAGATTCCTTTGGTTCCTCATTAGGGTATTCTTTACTGGCCATTGGACATTCCCAGAGGTTTTCCTCATTGAGATTCACGTCCTCCTCCTCCTCTAAGGTTTCGGCCATGTTTATTATATCAATGGCCTTGCACTCTCCTTTGGGATTCTCTTCTGTATTGCTTGGGAGAGTGCTAGGAGGAGTTTCAGTAACCCTTTTACTCAGCTGGTCCACTTGTGCCTCCAAATTTCTAATGGAGGATCTTGTTTCAGTCATGAAACTAAGAGTGGCATTAGATAGATCAGAGACTATGTTTGCTAAGCTAGAAGGATTCTGCTCAGAATGCTCTGTCTGTTGCTGAAATGATGATGGGAAAGGTTTGCTATTGCTAAACCTGTTTCTTCCACCATTGTTATTATTGAAGCCTTGCTTCTGTTGAGCCTTCCATGAAAAATTTGGATGATTTTTCCATGAAGGATTATAGATGTTGTCAAAGACTTCACCCATGTAATTCACCTCTGCCATTGCAGGGTTCTCAGGATCATAACCTTCTTCTTCAAAAGATGCTTCTTTAGCATTGTTGGATGCATTTTGTAATCCAGTCAGACTCTGAGAGATCATATTGACTTGTTCGGTCAATATTTTGTTCTGAGCCAGTATGGCATTGGTGCACGAAATTGTGATCAATACTTTTCACAACACAAATTGTCCCCGGTGATGAATCCAAAACTTGGTGTTCAAAACCATGGCATAAACACAACTTCGCACAACTAACCAGCAAGTGTACTGGGTCGTCCAAGTAATAAACCTTACGCGAGTAAGGGTCGATCCCACAGAGATTGTTGGTATGAAGCAAGCTATGGTCACCTTGTAAATCTTAGTCAGGCAAACTCAAATGATTATGAATGATGAATAAAACATAAAGGTAAAGATAGAGATACTTATGTAATTCATTGGTGGGAATTTCAGATAAGCGTATGAAGATGCTTGTCCCTTCCGTCTCTCTGCTTTCTTACTGTCTTCATCCAATCCTTCTTACTCCTTTCCATGGCAAGCTTATGCAAGGGTTTCACCGTTGTCAGTGGCTACCTCCCATCCTCTCAGTGGAAATGTTCAACGCACCCTGTCACGGCACGGCTATCCATCTGTCGATTCTCGATCAGGCCGGAATAGAATCCAGTGATTCTTTTGCGTCTGTCACTAACCGCCCAGCCTTCAGGAGTTTGAAGCTCGTCACAGTCATTCAATCATTGAATCCTACTCA
>NC_029775.3:17157851-17158607 GCF_000817695.3 Arachis duranensis
AAAAGTGAATTTTAACTAAAAACTAATTAAAATATACTAAAAACTAACTAGATCATACTAAAAACATACTAAAAACAATGCCAAAAAGCGTACAAATTATCCGCTCATCACAACACCAAACTTAACTTGTTGCTTGTCCTCAAGCAACTGAAAATCAAGTGAGATAAAAAGAAGAGAATATGCAATGAATTCCAAAAACATCTATGAAGATCAGTATTAATTAGATGAGCAGGGCTTTAGCTTTTTGCCTCTGAACAGTTTTGGCATCTCACTTTATCCTTTGAAATTCAGAATGATTGGCTTCTTTAGGAACTCAGAATCCAGATAGTGTCATTGATTCTCCTAGTTAAGTATGATGATTCTTGAACATAGCTATTGTATGAGTCTTGGCTGTGGCCCAAAGCACTCTGTCTTCCAGTATTACCACCGGAAACATACATGCCACAGACATATAATTGGGTGAACCTTTTCAGATTGTGACTCAGCTTTGCTAGAGTCCCCAACTAGAGGTGTCCAGGGTTCTTAAGCACACTCTTTTTGCCTTGGATCACACTTTTATTTCTTTCTTTTCTTTTCTTTTTTTTCTTTTTCTCTTTTTTTTTTCTTTCTCTTTTTTTCGTTTCTTTTTTTTTCTCTCTTTTTTTTTGTATTCACTGCTTTTTCTTGCTTCAAGAATCATTTTTATGATTTTTCAGATCCTCAGTAACATTTCTCCTTTTTCATCATTCTTTTAAGAGCCAACATTCATGAACCACA
>NC_029775.3:17158731-17159421 GCF_000817695.3 Arachis duranensis
ATTATAAAATTCAAAATTCATGCAATTCTACTCTTTTTCAATTAAGAACATTTTTTATTTAAGAGAGGTGATGGATTCATAGGACATTCATAACTTTAAGGCATAGACACTAAGACACTAATGATCACAAGACACAAACATAGACAAACATAAGCACTAAAATTCGAAAAACAGGAAAATAAAGAACAAAGAAATTAAAGAACGGGTCCACCTTAGTGATGGAGGCTTGTTCTTCCTCTTGAAGATCTTATGGAGTGTTTGAGCTCCTCAATGTCTCTTCCTTGTCTTTGTTGCTCCTCTCTTATGATTCTTTGATCTTCTCTAATTTCATGGAGGAGAACAGAGTGTTCTTGGTGCTCCACCCTTAGTTGTCCCATGTTGGAACTCAATTCTCCTAGGGATGTGTTTAGTTGCTCCCAATAGTTTTGTGGAGGAAAGTGCATCCCTTGAGGCATCTCAGGGATTTGATGATGAGAGGGGTCTCTTGTTTGCTCCATCCTCTTCTTAGTGATGGGCTTGTCCTCATCAATGGGGATGTCTCCCTCTATGCCAACTCCAACTGAATAACAGAGGTGACAAATGAGATGAGGAAAGGCTAACCTTGCCAAGGTGGAGGACTTGTCCGCCACCTTATAAAGTTCTTGGGATATCACCTCATGAACTTCTATTTCTTCTCCAATCATGATGCTA
>NC_029775.3:17160045-17160640 GCF_000817695.3 Arachis duranensis
CCTTAGTGAGGGTGGCGTCTTCCTCTTGAAGAACCAATGGTGCTCTTGAGCTCCTCTATGTCTCTTCGTTGCCTTTGTTGCTCCATCCTTAGTGATTTTGGTGCTCCCGATAGTTGTGTGGAGGAAAATATATCCCTTGAGGTATCTCAAGGATTTTTTGATGAGGAAATTCCTCATGCTCTTGTTGAGGTCCATGAGTGGGCTCTCTTGATGTGTAGTCAAATGCTCTACTACTGAGTTATTGACCCTTGAGATGAATCTCTCCATCTCCTATGACTCGGAGGCGGAAGCTTTTGTCCTCCCTTTCTTCTTTCTAGAGGTTTCTCCGGCGTTAGGTGCCATAAATGGTTATGGAAAAACAAAAAGCAATGCTTTTACCACACCAAACTTAAAAGGTTTGCTCGTCCTCGAGCAAAAGAAGAAAGAAGATAGTAGAAGAAGAAGAAATGAGGAAGAATGGAATGGCTTTGTGTGCGGCCAAACAGGGGGAGAAGTGGTGGTTTGGGTGTGTGAAAATGAAGGAATGAAGATGGGTTTATATAGGAGTGGGGGGGGCTCATGGTTCGGTCATGTATGGGTGGGTTTGGGAGGGAAA
>NC_029775.3:17161285-17163150 GCF_000817695.3 Arachis duranensis
AATTCTCCTCTATCAACATCAATCACAGCCTTTGCTGTGGCTAGGAAGGGTCTGCCCAGGATGATGGATTCATCCATGCACTTTCCAGTCTCTAGGACTATGAAATCAGTAGGGATGTAATGGTCTTTAACTTTTACTAGAACATCCTCTACAAGTCCATAAGCTTGTTTTCGTGAGTTGTCTGCCATCTCTAGTGAGATTTTTGCAGCTTGCACCTCAAAGATCCCTAGCTTCTCCATTACAGAGAGAGGCATGAGGTTTACACTTGACCCTAGGTCACACAAGGCCTTCTTGAAGGTCATGGTGCCTATGGTACAAGGTATTGAAAACTTCCCAGGATCCTGTCTCTTTTGAGGTAATTTTTGCCTAGACAAGTCATCCAGTTCTTTGGTGAGCAAAGGGGTTCATCCTCCCAAGTCTCATTTCCAAATAACTTGTCATTTAGCTTCATGATTGCTCCAAGGTATTTAGCAACTTGCTCTTCAGTGACTTACTCATCCTCTTCAGAGGAAGAATACTTATCAGAGCTCATGAATGGCAGAAGTAAGTCCAGTGGAATCTCTATGGTCTCATTTTGAGTCTCAGATTCCCATGGTTCCTCATTGGGGAACTCATTGGAGGTCAGTGGGCGTCCATTGAGGTCTTCCTCAGTGGCGTTTACTGCCTCTTCCTCCTCTCCAAATTCGGCCATGTTCATGGCCTTGCACTCTCCTTTTGGATTTTCTTCTGTATTGCTTGGAAGAGTACTAGGAGGGAGTTCAGTAATTTTCTTACTCAGTTGACCCACTTGTGCCTCCAAATTTCTAATGGAGGACCTTGTTTCAGTCATGAAACTTTGAGTGGTTTTGATTATATCAGAGACCATGGTTGCTAAGTCAGAGGTATTCTGCTTAGAACGCTCTGTCTGTTGCTGAGAAGATGATGGAAAAGGCTTGCTATTGCTAAACCTGTTTCTTCCACCATTATTGTTGTTGAAACCTTGTTGAGGTCTCTGTTGATCCTTCCATGAGAGATTTGGATGATTTCTCCATGAAGGATTATAGGTGTTTCCATAGGATTCTCCCCTGTAATTCACCTCTTCTATTGAAGGGTTCTCAGGATCATAAGCTTCTTCTTCAAGTGAAGCTTCCTTAGTACTGCTTGGTGCATTTTGCATTCCAGGCAGACTTTGAGAAATCATATTGACTTGTTGAGTCAATATTTTATTCTGAGCCAGTATGGCATTCAGAGTGTCAATCTCAAGAACTCCTTTCTTCTGATTGGTTCCATTGTTCACAGAATCCCTTTCAGAAGTGTACATGAATTGGTTATTTGCAACCATTTCAACAGCTCTTGAGCTTCTGTAGGCGTCTTCTTCAGATGAAGAGATCCTCCAGCAAAGCTATCCAAAGACATCTTGGATAGTTCAGACAGACCATCATAGAAAATACCTATGATGCTCCATTCAGAAAGCATATCAGAGGGACACTTTCTGATTAATTGTTTGTATCTTTCCCAAGCTTCATAGAGGGATTCTCCTTCCTTCTGTCTGAAGGTTTGGACTTCCACTCTAAGCTTACTCAATTTTTGAGGTGGAAAGAACTTTGCCAAGAAGGCATTGACTAGCTTTTCCCAAGAGTTCAGGCTTTCTTTAGGTTGTGAGTCCAACCATGTCCTAGCTCTGTCTCTTACAGCAAAAGGGAATAGCATAAGTCTGTAGACCTCAGGGTCAACCCCATTAGTCTTGACAGTGTCACAGATTTGCAAGAATTCAGCTAAAAACTGATGGGGATCTTCCAATGGAAGTCTATGGAACTTGCAATTCTGTTACATTAGAGAAACTAATTGAGGCTTAAGCTCAAAGTTGTTTGCTCCAATGGCAGGAA
>NC_029775.3:17164014-17285066 GCF_000817695.3 Arachis duranensis
GCCCAGAATGGTGCACATTCTGGCGTTTAACGCCCAAAACTCTACCCTTTTGGGTGTTAAACGCCCAACCAGGCACCCTGGCTGGCGTTTAAATGCCAGTCTGTCCTTCTTCACTGGGCGTTTTGAACGCCCAGCTTTTTCTGTATAATTCCTCTGCTGTATGTTCTGAATCTTCAATTCTCTGTATTATTGACTTGAAAAGGCACAAATTAAAAATATTTTTTGGATTTTTAATAATAAGGAATAATCAAAATGCACTTAAAATCAAATAACAATGCATACAAGACACCAAACTTAGCAGTTTGTATACTACTGACACTAATGAGAATGCATATGAGACACATAAACACTCAAGTCAAGAGGAATTAAAGATCAGAGTAATGAAATCATCAAGAACATCTTGAAGATCACTGAGACACATGAATGAATGCAAGAAAAACAGAAACATGCAATTGACACCAAACTTAAAATGAGAATAGAGTCTCAACAGGAAAAATATTTTTGGTTTTTATGATTTTGTAAATTTTTTTGTGCTTTTTCGAAAATTAAGTGGAAAAAGATATCAAAATTCTTAATGAGAATTCCAGGAATCATCGCAATGCTAGTCTAAGACTCCGGTCCAGGAATTAGACATGGCTTCACAGCCAGCCAAGCTTTCAAAGAAAGCTTCGGTCCAAAACACTAGACATGGCCAATGGCCAGCCAAGCCTTAGCAGATCACTGCTCCAACAGCAAGATTGATAGAAATCAACAAGCTCTTGTCAGGATATCCACGAAGATTCCGGTTAAAGAATCCAAGAGATATCCACCCAATCTAAGGTAGAACGGAGGTGGTTGTCAGGCACGCGTTCATAGGTGAGAATGATGATGAGTGTCACGGATCATCACATTCATCAAGTTGAAGAACAAGTGATATCTTAGAACAAGAACAAGCGGAATTGAATAGAAGAACAGTAGTAATTGCATTAATACTCGAGGTACAGCAGAGCTCCACACCTTAATCTATGGTGTGTAGAAACTCCACCGTTGAAAATACATAAGAACAAGGTCTAGGCATGGCCGAATGGCCAGCCTCCCAAAGAGGGTTCAATCATAAAAACATGATCAAAAGCTCCGAATACAATAGTAAAAGGTCCTATATATAGAGAACTAGTAGCCTAGGGTGTACAGAGATGAGTAAATGACATAAAAATCCACTTCCTCTGTTGATCCTTCCATAAAAAATTTGGCTGATTTTTCCATGAAGGATTATAGGTGTTGCCAAAGGCTTCACCCATGTAATTCACCTCTACCATTACAGGGTTCTCAGGATCATAAGCTTCTTCTTCAGAAGATGCTTCTTTAGTACTGTTGGATGCATTTTGTGATCCATTCAGACTCTGAGAGATCATATTGAATTGTTGGGTCAATATTTTATTCTGAGCCAGTATGGCATTTAGAGCATCAATTTCAAGAACTCCTCTCTTTTGAGGCGTCCCATTACTCACAGGATTTCTCTCAGAGGTGTACATGAACTGGTTATTTGCAACCATTTCAATAAGTTCCTGAGCTTCTGCAGGCGTTTTCTTTAGGTGAATGGATTCATCTGCAGAGTGGTCCAGTGACATCTTGGAAAATTCAGACAGACCATCATAGAATATATCTAATGTGGTCCAATTTTAAAGCATGTCAGAAGGACACTTTTTGGTCAGTTGCTTGTATCTTTCCCAAGCTTCATAGAGGGACTCACCATCTTTTTGTCTGAAGGTCTGAACATCCACTTTAAGCTTGCTCAGCTTTTGAGGAGGAAAGAACTTGGCTAAGAAAGCCGTGACTAGCTTATCCCAAGAGTCCAGTCTATCTCTAGGTTGTGAGTCCAACCATGTTCTAGCTCTGTCCCTTACAGCAAAAGGGAAAAGCATAATCTTGTAGACCTCAGGATTAACTCCATTGGTCTTACAGTATCATAGAACAACCAAGTATGCCTTTATCTTTGTTCCTACTCATATGAAAGAGAAGAAAACAAAGAAAATATGGAATCCTCTATGTCACAGTATAGAGATTCCTTGAGGTGTCAGAGGAAAACAAGAATGGAAGGATGAGGTAGGTAAGGAAGAATTCGAACACACAAAGAGAGATGGAGTTCGAATTGACAATTGAGGAGGAATGTTAGTGTTTAAATAGAAAAAGATAAGAGAGGGGGGAGAATTTTCGAAAATAAAAAGAATAAAATTTAAAATAAATTTTTGAAAAATTGGTTGTCGTTTTGAAAAGATAGGAAATAAAGTTGAAAAAGATAAGAAGTTATAAAAAGATTTTGAAATTAGAATTAAAAAATGTGATTTGAAAAAGATATGATTTAAAAAAGATATGGTTGAAAAGATAAAATTAACAAGATTTGACTTTTAAAAAGTTAATGACTTGATTAACAAGAAACTAAAAGATATGATTCTAAATTTCAAATATTGAATCTCTCTTAACAAGAAAGTAACAAACTTGAAATTTTTGAATCAAGATTTTTGAAAATATGAGGAAAAGATTTGATTTTTGAAAAAGATATGTTTGAAAAGATATGACTTTGAAAAAGATATGATTGAAAATATTTGATTTGAAAAAGATTTGATTTTGAAAAAATATGAAAATTTGAAAAAGATTTGATTTGAAAACAAAATTCCTCTCCTTGTGTCATCCTGGCGTTAAACGCCCAGGACCTGCATGTTTTGGGCATTTAACACCCAATTGCTGCATGGTTTGGGCGTTTAAACACCCAGCCAGGTACCCTGGCTGGCGTTTAAACGCCAGTTTTCCTTTTTCACTGGGCATTTTGAACGCCCAACTTTTTCTCTGTAATTCTTCTGCTTTATGTTCTTGGATCTTCATTTTGCTAAATCCTTTATTCAAGAATATATGTTTTCAATTTTGAAAAACAACAAAATGAGTCGAAACATATAATTCTTGGATCAAAACACAAGATATATGCAAGAACATTATGAACGTCAAGATAAACACCAAGAACAATCTTGAAGATCAAGATGAACATCAAGAACTCAGTTTTCTTAATGAAAGAAAACATGGAGGACACCAAACTTAGAACTTTCTCATGTTTGGGCCATATGAATGCAAGAATGTATATGTAGAACATCATGCAGTGCAAATCAATAAATCATGAAGATCAAACAAGGCAATTCATCAAGAACGACTTGAAGATCATCAAGAACACAATGCATGTGTTTCGAAAATTGCAAGACATCAAGAACACAATGCATGTGTTTCAAAAATTGCAAGACAATTAAAATCATGCAATTGACACCAAACTTAAAATTTGGCCCTAGATTCAAACAAGAACCATGAAATATTTTTGAGTTTTTATGATTTTATTAATTTTTTTTGGATTTTTCAAAAATAATTTTGGAAAAACAAAAACAAATAAAAAACTTTTGAAAGATTTTTGAAAACTTTTTGAAAAGAAAATAAAAATTACCTAATCTGAGCAACAAGATGAACCGTCAGTTGTCCAAACTCGAACAATCCCCGGCAACGGCGCCAAAAACTTGGTGCACGAAATTGTCATCTCAATGGCGCCAACAACTTGGTATGCACAATTGTAATATCACTCTTTTTCACAACTTCGCACAACTAACCAGCAAGTGCACTGGGTCGTCCAAGTAATAAACCTTACGTGAGTAAGAGTCGATCCCACGGAGATTGTCGACCTTACGTGAGTAAGGGTCGATCCCACGGAGATTGTCGGCTTGAAGCAAGCTATGGTCACCTTGTAAATCTCAGTCAGGCAGATTCAAATGGTTATGAATTTTTAATAATTAAAAGATAAATGAAACGTAAAATAAAGATAGAGATACTTATGTAATTCATTGGTGAGAATTTCAGATAAGTGTATGGAGATGCGTTGTTCATTCTGAATCTCTGCTTTCCTACTGTCTTCTGAATCAGCTATTGGTTCTCGATCGTGTAGGAATAGGATTTACTATCCTTTTGCGTCTGTCACCACGCCCTACAGTCGCGGGTTTGAAGCTCGTCACAGTCATCCCATCCCAGATCCTATTCAGAATAACACAGACAAGGTTTAGACTTTCCGGATCTCAAGAATGCTGCCAATGGATTCTAGCTTATACCACGAAGACTCTGATCTCAAGGAGTTGAAGACTCTGTTGTCAGGAGAGGCAATCAACACGCATGAGCCAGGAATCCAAGAGATACACGCTCAATCTAAGGTAGAACGGAAGTGGTTGTCAGGCACGCGTTCATAGGTGAGAATGATGATGAGTGTCACGGATCATCACATTCATCAGGTTGAAGTGCAAGTGAATATCTTAGAACAAGAATAAGCTTGAATTGAATGGAAAATAGTAGTAATTGCATTAATACTCGAGGAACAGCAGAGCTCCACACCCTTAATCTATGGTGTGTAGAAACTCCACCGTTGAAAATACATAAGTGATCTGGAGGTCTAGGCATGGCCGAATGGCCAGCCTCCCCAAATATGAAAATATATCATCCAGAAAATGAAAATACAATAGTAAGAGGTCCTAATTATAATGAAACTAGCTACTAAGGTTTACAGAAAAAGGTAAATGATGCAGAAATCCACTTCCGGGCCCACTTGGTGTGTGCTTGGGCTGAGCATTGAAGCTTTCATGTGTAGAGACTTCTTTTGGAGTTAAACGCTAGGTTGTAACCTATTTCTGGCGTTTAACTCTAATTTGTAACTTGTTTCTGGCGTTTAACTTCAGAATAGGGCAGAGAGTGGGCGTTTGAACACCAGTTTGCGTCGTCAAAACTCAAGCAAAGTATGAACTATTATATATTGCTGAAAAGTCCTGGATGTCTACTTTCCAACGCAATTGAGAGCGCGCTATTTAGAGTTTTATAGCTCTAGAAAATATACTTCAAGTGCAGGGAGGTCAGAATCCAACAGCATCTGCAGTCCTTTTTCAGCCTCTGAATCAGATTTTTACTCAAGTCCCTCAATTTCAGCCAGAAAATACCTGAAATCACATAAAAACACACAAACTCATAATAAAGTCCAGAAATATGAATTTTGCTTAAAAACTAATAAAAATATACTAAAAAGTAACTAAATCATACTAAAAACTATGTAAAAATAATGCCAAAAAGCGTATAAATTATCCATTCATTAGCTATCCATACCCGGGAATTTATACGTGCCCGCTCACCCTTACGACGTAAGGTCAACAGAGTATCGAGATCCAACCTAGAACACGTGGTGGCAAGCCACGGTTCTTTATCCAGGGAACTCGTCTCTCAGATAAATGTGCGGAAGCCACATATGTTTATTCATAATCATTCATCCATCATCATTTCCGCATTTCATTAACAATTCATATCAAACCAATCATTATTCAACCCATAAGTCACTTTTTATTTCTCAAATCTCTTCAAACTCAGAATTCAACTTTCCTCAAAATTAATTCCTTTTCAAATCTTAGTCGCTTAATATAACATTTTACAAAACTTCCAAGAGAATTTCAATCATCACCTTAAAACGGAACTTTCTTTGAGAAGACACAAGACTTTAGGGAAGAATAACCTGCCTCACTTCTCAAACTCTTTGGAAATCCTCGAAATCATAATTACTCAAATTGAAATCATTTAAAATGGAGACTTAAAACCAAAACCAAGGCATGTAGGCCAAAAGTTTTGAGCCACTTTCAAAACCAACTTATTTATGCTTCAAAACCAATTTCATTTCGTTTGTAAATCGGAAACCTTTCCAAAGCTCGGAGTTGTTTAGACTTGTTAAGTCAAAATTTAAAGAATACTTCAAAAACAAAACGAACCTAATTAATCAAAATTCAACTTCTTTTAAAAAATCCACTAAATCTCTTCCAAAAGTACTTCTTTAATCAAACTTCAAAACATAGGCCCCCTCATATTTAAATCAATCGGGAAATATAAATTTTTATTAAACATCTTAAACTCAAAACACCAATTTCTTAATAAATTAAGAACCAATTCGTAAAACCTGTCAAATCCCAATCCTTTTCTAAATCACATTTTAAAATAGAAACTAAATTTTTTGTGAAAATTCGGCAGCATCTCCCCTAAAACTTGGACTTTGCCACCCTTTCGGGTCCTAACCAAACCAATCCTCAACTCTATTCCAAAGGGTTCAAGACCAAATCAGATTTCAATAGAACCAAATTTAAACTTTAAATATCAAAAAAAATTATTTCACGCCAAACCAATCAGAAATCTCAATTTTAACAAAATTAAACATTATCTCAGTCAAGCAGACAACCATATTTATCTAAAACAAATCAGACAATACATAAGACTTACATAATCACCAAGAAATCATTGTGCTCATCATATCAATTTATAACAATTCCACTTTAAGATAAATTAATTTTATAAAAGCCCCTACCTTGATAAGCAAAACCATAACCCACACGTGTCAACTGACCTCTTTTTGCTCAGCCCGAAATCAACGGCAACTTAGGCCTCAGCCCTGATTTCTTTCATAGCAAGCACAACAACTTTAACCACGGCACATGAGAACTGAACTCAACCTAAAGCATTAACGTTGCAAGGACCTTAAAAATATATCACATAATAGTGACTAAAAGAAATCGGAACGAAAAAGGCTTGCTGAACCTACGAGCATCCAAAAAAAAGAATGACGACGACTCCGTTGACGACGCAGTAACCTGATGTCGCATGCACGGGTACTGCACTCAGCATGCAAGAACCACAACTCAACCCTACATTACCATCATCTCAGTTACTCTAATAGGCTATTACGGAAAACTGATTTCAAGGGTTTCAGAGACGATAAGGCTTACCCAGGAAAAAAGGACTTCAGTGGCGGTTTTCGGTGGCATAGGCGGCGTAGAGCTTCGGCAGCGGCAGATTTGGCGGCGACGGCTCCTCCACGGTGGCAGCTCCCTCGCGAAAGCGTCTCTATCTTTCTCCTCTGTTTGTGGTTCGCGGCGGTGATGGGCGACGACGACTACTCCTGGCTGCGCGCAGCAACTCAACGGCGGCGATATGCGGTGAGGGTGACGGCGAGAAACGATGATGGTGATGCACGAGGCTCCTCCCCCTGGCTATTGGCTCGCGTTCCTCTTCTCCATCTCTTCTCTTCTCAGCGACCACGACGGCACTGTGGCAGTGGCGCGACGAGCTGGATGGTGGTGGCGCGGCTGACGGCATGACCCCCTTTCCTCACGGTTCTGGCGGCAATAGCAGTGCGGCCCTCTCTTTCCTGGCGCTCTCCCTCTCTCGGGTCAACCCTCTTCTCTCGCAACCCTCACTCCCCTTTCTTTTTTCTTCTTTCCATTCTTTACTGTGAGTGTGGGTGAGTTGTGTGTGTGTGTGTGCCGTGGGTGTGGGGTGAGTGGGGTGAGGTGAGTGTAATGTTAGGGTTTGGGGTGGTGTGGGGTAGATTAGAAAATTTAAATAAAAATAAGGATAATAATGTAATTTTATAAAATAAATAAAAATAGAGTAATAATTAAAAATCAAATTAAATATAGAGTATCCATCTCAAAAATACCTTTTAAATTGGGCAATCTACCTAATTAAATAAATTCTGTGAATTATTTACTTGAATACACAAAAGAGAAACATCTTACGTATATGTGCAATTTCAATTTTATGTAAACCGTGGGAGCTAACCACGGTTTCTAGTTTGTATATAAACCGTTGGAGGCTACAAGGTTTTATGGTTGGAAAATGTTGGGCATAATCCGTGGCTACCTACCACGGATTATGAAGGAAAAAGCTAAGGCATAAACCGTGGTTGCTTCCCACGGTTTATGAAGAGGAGGACTTAAACGAAAACCCCATAGGTTCCCATGGTTTACATGCAAAGTATAAATTATATGATCAAATTTTTTAAAAACCAAAATTTTTTATTTTTTATTCTTAAATTATATGATCAAATTTTTTTATTTAAATTAAAAAAATAAAATAAAATCCAGCTATATCTAGTAGAGAATAGATCTGTAAATTTATTATTTTTTTACTTTTTAAACTAAAAAAATAATTTTTTTCTAATATTACCCGGCCAGCACAACGTAAAAAAGGGAAAAAATCGGTCAGCACACTAAAAAAAAACGGTCAGCATAACGTAAAAAAAAAACTAGTCAGCACAACCCAAAAAAAATGGAAAAAACCGGTCAGCACAACGTAAAAAAAAGGCAAAAACCGGTTAGCACAACGTAAAAAAACCGGTCAGCACAACCTAAAAAAATAAAAAACTGGAAAAAACCGGTCAGAAAAAAAAAACTAGAATTCAAAATTAAAAAATTTAGTTTTTTAAAGATTTTTAATAATATTTTTTTAATTTTTTTATTCACCGGATAATGCTACACCTGGACAATTGATTTTTTAGCTGCACTTGTTCACAAATTAAGAATAAATTAATTTAAAAATTTTAAATTTTTAAATTTTTTTATTTTTTTGTATATTGTTAGAATTTTTTATTTTTTTAATATTAGAAAAAAATTACTTTTTTAGTTTAAAAATTAAGAAAATAATAAATTTACAGATCCGTTGTTTATTAGATATTGGTGGACTTTTTTTTTTTAATTTAAATAAAAAAATTTGATCATATAATTTAAGAATAAAAAATAAAAAATTTTGATTTTAAAAAAATTTGATCATATAATTTATACTTTGCATGTAAACCATGGGAACCTATGGGGGTTTTCGTTTAAGTCCTCCTCTTCATAAACCGTGGGAAGCAACCACGGTTTATGCCTTAGCTTTTTCCTTCATAATCCGTGGTAGGTAGCCACGGATTATGCCCAACCTTTTCCAACCATAAAACCTTGTAGCCTCCAACGGTTTACATACAAACTAGAAACCGTAGTTAGCTCCCACGGTTTACATAAAATTGAAATTGCACATGTACGTAAGAGGTTTCTGTTTTGTATATTCAGGTAAACAATTCACAGAATTTATTTAATTAGGTAGATTGCCCTAAATGCAATTTTTAAATTATTTTTATTCAAATACTAATTTAACAAAAATTGGAGATAAGTAAATTAATTCTCCTTTATTTATAAAGTAAGGTTAGAAATCTAAATATTTAAAATTAAAGCATATAAAATATTCGCTATTTTTTTCAATTATAAGAACTCTAAATAGTAAATAAGAATTTACTCAATTTATGTATAAAAAATTTTAAAAATATAATCTTAAATAAATATAATAGATCATAAATAATTAATTAATAACTTTTTAAAATTAGGGATTTTACACTTTCTTTATTTTAGTTAAATGAATGTAAGTTCATCCTCTTTCAAGTAATTTTGTAGCATTATGTGTTTCTTCTTCTTCTTTGTTTGATTTTTTGTTTTTATTCTTGTTAAGAGAGTAAAACAAGAAAAAATTTGAGAAGGTAAAATAAAAAAAAAAAGATGAATAAGAAAAAAAAGAAGAAGATGATGGTGATGATGATAAAAAAGAAATAGTAGAAGATGAGAAGGAGGAAGGAGAA
The DNA here is from genome assembly GCF_000817695.3 of Arachis duranensis. Classification (NCBI taxonomy): domain Eukaryota; kingdom Viridiplantae; phylum Streptophyta; class Magnoliopsida; order Fabales; family Fabaceae; genus Arachis; species Arachis duranensis. The sequence continues at coordinate 17,173,481 of NC_029775.3, forward strand.
GAGTTTTGAATTATGCAAAATTTATCAGAATAAAAATACACCGAAAAATTCTAAAAATTCACCCAAATATCTTCGTGCTACCCCAAATTTGCTGCAGAAAAATGTTTCCTCTAATGCTATAATTTTTTCTTCTAAATTGAACCACACCTTAGCCATTTGATTGGATTCAAAATAATAATCAATTTCGTTCTGCTTCAATTGACAATTTGAACGTGAATTATTTATTATCTTCAACAATGAAATAACTGATGATGAAGGAAAAAGAGAAAAAGAAAAGTAGGGGTGTTCATGGATCGGATCCGATCCGCATATCCGCGGTGTTTATCCAAATCCGATCCAAAAATTGCGGATATGGATCCGATCCGCAAGGCTTTCGGATCGAATCAGATCAGATCCGCACACTAACCGGATTGGATTGCGGATTTTGTGTTGCTATCCGCATATTCGCGTATCCGCAAAAATAAAGAAATAAATAACTAAATATTCTTTTTATGTTTTATTTCAACTAATAATTATCATATATGTTATATTATTTTAATTTATTATTTAAAAAAAGTATGTTTAATATTATTTTAAGAGTAAACATATTTAAAAGAATAGAAAAAATGAATTTTATTGATATTTTTTAATATAATAAGCTTTTAAAAATATTTTTGTGTTTTGCGGATATATCCGATATCCGATATCCAATCCGATCCGCAAATGTGCGGATCGGATCGGATCAGATCCAACCTTAAAAACTACGGATATTGGATCTGATCCGATGATTTTAGTGCGGATTGAATCGAAATTTTGGTCATATCCGATCCGATCCGATCCGCATTCACCCCTAAAGAAAAGAGGAGAAAAAATTTCAATGAAAAAATGAGGAAGAGGAGGAGGAGAAAGAGGTGGTGTTGATGACGACGATAACAAGAGAGAAAAATTACGAAGAAGAAGAAGCACGAAGAAAGAAGAAGAAAAAGAAGAGACACAGAAAAAACCGTAAAAGCGCGTGAATATAAATGACTTGTATGACTTGTATAAAAAAATATATTTTTTTACCAAAGATAGAAAACTTGAACCTCCAATCTCTTAATTGAGTATGGAAAGACTATACCATTTAAGCTATTACGCATTGGTTTGTATAAAAAAATACTTGTACGTGGAGAATAACTCTAAAATATAAGAGATATAACTTAATGCACTTCTCTGTTGGAAAAACATACTATTTAGTTAGTAAATTAAAAGATATTTTATCTTACACAACTTATTATAAAATCATAAATTTAATCATTCTTAAATTTAATTTATTACGAGCTCTAATTTTTCAAATTAATTAAACCATTCCATTTAAATTTTATGGTGTACATCATAAACACTAATCCTAATATCATTGATTGCAGTAACAACTCCAAGTTCATCTGATCTCAATTTTAATATGTTAATATTACTAAGATAGTTTAGTATTGTTTATAGTAATTCTCTAGGACATTTTAAATAAAAAAAATTATGATGAAGAATAAAAAAAGTTTTATTCGATAATTATCTGAACTTTAAAATAGAAATTCAAATACATATTAACGATAGGCAGTAAGGTATGAATTATTATTTTGAAGAAAATAAAAAACAAATAAAAAAGTAGTGTAATAAAATAAGAAGAAATAAATAAGATCTATCATAAGATTTTTTTTTATCCGCATATTTTTCAAATTCCATTTATTTGTAAGGATTTGATTTTGGCGAATGCTTAAAGAAAACCATAACCACAATAGCAGAGAGAGATTTGTTCGTTGTTTTCTTGATCAATAGATTTTAGCATCAAATTCGGAGTGGTTCGTAAGTCTGGACATCAAACCTTGAATATGAGTTTGTTTTTCATTGAATAGATTTTTTTCTGTTATTGTCATGTTGTCTTGACACACAATTTTTTTTTTAAAAAATGTTGACTTCAAAATAAATAAGATCATTGCATTACTTTTATTTTTAGTTTTGTGAAAAATATTTCATTTACTGAAAATACTGACATTTTACTACTATTTTCACATAATATTTTATCTGAACTATCTGTTGTATATATTTTTTTATATATTTTTTTTATTATTTTACTACTCTATTTTTATTATTAAATTTATATTTAATATTATATAGTATGAAATGTCAGTTTTAATTATATTTTTTCACTTGTGGTTTTGCTTTTATATAGTTCGCTATTTTTTTATAGTTGTTACAATAAGTTCTCGACCCAAATAAAAGAGAAGTTCTAGTAAAAGTAGCAAAAATAAAAAACAACCATAATATACATAACACACATTTCATATTTATTTTCTATTTTCACCTATTATATCATACATAATAAAATACTAAACATTAACTACACAATATATTTTTTTGATATTGTCATTAAAATTATTATGAATTAAAATTTTATTAAAAGATATTTATTATTATGGTTATTTTAATATTCATTGTTTTGTATAAAAAAATTATATTTTTTTAGTAATTTATCTAAATATTACAATTTTAAAATAAATATTTTTATAACTAAAAATTCAAATACAATTGAGTTGCAGCAGAAAAAGGAAGTGATGTTGTTTATTTTAATTGAGTTAAGTGAGAAGAGTGATGGGAAGATTGGTTTCATGGTTTGTTTGTTACCAGGATGCATGAAAGAGGTGTTATTTCTGACCTGGAGACAAGTAGAGCCAATTTTATTGTAATTACAATTCTGCCTGAATATTTTGGGTGAAAATATAATAGTTTTTTTTTTGTATATTGGAGGCGCTAAGGCCAAAAATATAATAGTTATATGTATAGGTAAAAATTTATAAATATTTGTTTTTTTGTGAATTGGCCTTTGAGTAGTTTTGACTTGGACATTTTAGTAGTGGAGGTGGCAGATTTTTTTTTTTGTTTATAGCTGGAATTGGACTTTAAAATAAAAATTTCTATTGGAATTGATCCGAACTGAGTGTGAAATAAATAATAGTTTACTCTTGACAAAAAAAGCACTATAAAATCTATTTTAATTTTATTTAGTTATTAATAAGAGTTAATTAAAAAATGATTAAAAGTTTAAAACAAAAGAAAATTTATCTTTAGAGTAGGTCAAGTTAATATTATTTATTCTAACATTACAAAAGAGATTATGCAGTTGTACAAACTATATGAAAGATTTCACAAATTTAAGATAGTTTAATCAAAGTAACTATTTTTTTATAAATAGTTAAATACTATTTTGTGGCTGTAGAGCAGTTTGTTGCCAATATCCTCCGCCTAAGAAATAGACCCAATATAAAGGATCTTGGCTTATCTCTATTGAAGCAGAACTTTTCAAACATGGAGGACAATGTTATTATATTTTATATAACTATCTTAAATATAATAATTTATTTTCAATTCATTTTTAATTAGTTCAATTTGTAAAATATTTTTTCCAAATACAATTTATCTTAAATTATAGTAAAAAATATTTTTGAGAAAAATATTAAATGACCAACATTTTTAGTTAAAGGAAAAGAAAATTGTCTAGGATTAGCAAATGTAGGGCCGGAAGTGAGTCAAGACAGCTCATGAGCTAGCTCGAGCTCGACTCATTAATAGCTCGATAAGTTAAGCTCGTGAGCTAGTGAGCCAAGCTTGAACTTGGAATTGAGCTCATAAATTAAATGAGTCGAACTTGAGTTTGGATAAGCTCAGCTCATTAGCTCGTGAACTGACTCGATTATATATTAAAACACATATCCTATATGCATTTAATTTATACTTTTAATATTATATACATACATATGAAATAACAATATATATATGACTTAATTATTTAAAATTTTATATTTATTTTTTACATATAATTTTGATGTAGGACATAAATAAAAATTTATAATTTATTGATAGATAACAATATATAAAATTGATCTTTTTAAATATTTTTTAAAATATATAAGTTATAATTTATTGATATAGAATTATAGATTATGTATTTATGTTTCTATTATTTGAGCCAGCTCGTGAGCTCGAGCTAGCTTGTGAGCTTTCGGTGAGCTGAACTTGAGCTTAAGAAATAGGCTCGATTGTTAATGAATCGAGTCGTGAGCCAAACTCAATTTTTGTGAGTCGAGCTTGAGCTTGTCAAGCTCAAGCTCACTTCCAGCCCTAAGCAAATGTAAGACAAATGGAAAAAAAATTATTGAGGATCCTATTCTAATAAAAAATGGTTTGTTTTTAAGTATGAAACTCATATCTTATAAATTATAAACATAAAATTTCACATTAATTCAATTTAAAATAAATTAGTCAATTACATTTTTAATTTGAAAAATTGCACAAATAACTTATATGATAGATATATACTTATAATTCAAAATGCTAAATTTTAAAATGTCATTATCTAAAGAATTTAATTTTGATGCATTATAAAGTATAAAACCATTTTATATGTTCATCTAATCACCATAACGTTACATTAGCAAAAATAACTACATTTTACATTGACCACGTGAATGATCACCAAAAAAAGTAGTTGTAATGATACGATGTGTAAAAAATATTTCTGTGACGGATCCAAAAATATTATAATGGAAGGGTCAATAACGTATATAATATTAAAAAAAATATATAAAAATATTATATAATGTAAGATGTATTACAAAAATATATTGATAAAGAATATATTTTAAAGTATAAAAAATATATGTGTACTTTTTACTAACGAAATGGTCGATTCTTCGTATCACAAAATTTATCCATAATAGAATTTGAGCAATTTTCTTCTCAACGTAAGTAAAAGATAATTAGTAAGAAATTTATTTTTTATTTTATTTTTGAGTTATTCTTCACAATATTCATAACTGAAAAATTGTAGCAGTTAAAATAGAAAGAATTAATGCCAAACAAATCAAGAAAGACAATTATAAAAAAAATTCACTTTATAGAATTTAAAAATTTTTATTTAATTACAAAATATTAGCAATAATATTTTTTTCAGATTTTTACGAAATACGTTCTACACCGTGAATACATTAAAATTAAACACTTATTTAAAATATAAAATTTATTAATTATTATACCAATATAAGGTGTCTTTCTTCCGCTCTATTTATTAATCATTTTAATTTGATCAACCATTATCTCCTTTAAATTAATACACCCAAGATCGGCCAGACAATCAATTTTCCTTTCTTCTCGGTTGTCATAAAAGCTATTGTCATATACATCATCGTCAATGCCTTCCTCACCGAACTCAGCTGAATGTTCCCTAACTCATTCGAAATAATCTCTGTCACTCACTTCATTTTCCTCAAACACCCCTTCATTGACCCTTTCTTTCTGAAATGCTGCATACATCAAATCGTCACCGTACATTTTCAGAGAAGATAAGCCATTTTCAGATAGGATACCATTACTTTCTCAATTTGGAGATTTGAGTTTCAGACAAAAGAAGGCACAGGTTAAAACTCACCTAACAATACCTGACTAACAAAAAAAATCACTACCACAAAGAAAGCTCATTTTTTCGGTGAGTTATTTTATCACATAACTTTTTGACTTCAAAATAAACAAGATCATTGTACTATTTTCACTCTTAACTATGTGAAAAATATTTCATTTGCTAAAAATACTGTCCTTCCACCATTCTTTTCACACAATGTTTCGTCTGAACTCTATATGTTTTTTCATGTATTTTTTTTATCATTTTACCACTCTATTTTTAATATTAAATTTATATTTAACATTGTGTTGTATGAAATCTTAGTTTCAATTCTATTTTTTTACTTGTAGTTTTGTTTTTATATAGCTTGTTATTTTTTTTATAGTTGTTACAGCAAGTTCTCAACCAGAATAAAGGAGGAGAGAGTTCTAGTAAGAGTACCAGAAAAAAAAATAACAACAATATATATCACACACATTTTATATTTGTTTTCTATTTTCACGGGTCTGTCTTTAGTGAGCTCAAGTGTTTTGAGCTGTTGTGATAAACACAACCAATAATTTATAAACATAACCCAAATGGGGGTTAAATAATAATTATTAAATTTTTATTTCTACCACAAATATTTTTAAAATCCATTTTGCTAACCCTAAATTTACTACCTTCACCCTCAAACACACTCTCTGCTCTCGATCTCTTCCCTACCATCAACCATCACCCACAACAATAATCCCTATCCACTGCCATCCGTTTCTCTTTCTCTTCCCTTTTCACAGAATCCACTGTCATCAACAATAATCCCTACCCACTGCCGTCAGCCTCTCTTTCTCTTCCCTTTTCACATAACCCACGTCTACTGCCAATTTATTTGAGAATTTCTTTTTCAGCTTCAGAGTGCTGTCGTTCTTTCTGCCTTCATCGTGCACCACATCTTCCCGTCATTCTCAGCGCCGTCTCTCCTTTCATCGCTACACTTCAAGAGTTTCAATGGAACCTCAGCCTCAGGTATGAACTTGGTTCATTTAGCTCATTTTTTGTTATCCCTTTATGTTCTGCTGCTTAAATCTTTTTTGTTGAAGTCATTTAATTGATTTTTGTTCTTCTTATTTCATTCAATTAGTGATTTTGTTCGATTTACTTGGTTGTTTAAAATTTTTGAGTTAGGGTTAAAAAATTTTGAGAATAATGAGAACAATGATTTTGACTGTTGTGAATAATAGCATTAATGGAATTACTCAATTATCACTGTACACTATTTTCGTTTCAAAAAATGGAAAACTTCAAGATCTGACTAGAGTTTTAGGCATTGCATGTTTTTTGGGGCTTGATGAAACTTTATTGGTGGCTGAGGTATATCTGTTTAGTTTAAAAATCTAATTTGAGGCCAGTTCTTTTCTTCTTTGAGTTTTATTATGTTATTTGATCAAAACAGTTTTGCTAAGAAATTTTTGATATCCATGATATATTATTTCCAATATATATTTTTATGTCTTCTTTCTATAGAAATTAAATTCCTATAGAAAGGGGTTTATTGTGGCAGAAAAAAAAATGTGGAGGTATGATTGGGGATTGAAATTACAGCTGATGCATATCATCAATAGATTCTTTTTTTTATATATATATTTTCTCTATATACAAAAATTCTTTGTCTGTTGGAATTTGGAAAGGAGATATGATTGCATATTCAATCAACAACTGTTTTTCTTGTTGGTAAATAGATAAAATAAAAAAAACTAATAATCATTAAAATAAATCTTATTTTAGTATGTCTAAGCTTATTAAACTAATAATCATAGTAGAGTAAATGCCCAAACTAGTGTTTTTAAATCTAAGATATGTGGCACTCTTATGTATATATAGCGTTTGGAAAAATTTTATTTATTATTGTTATTTATTTTTTTAGTGTGTTTGTAAATTCAAAAATTAGTATTGTGATTCTTTTTGAAAATTCAATAGTTATTGGCAAGTTTTGCTTATTCGATTATAAATTGTACCTAATTTATGCTTATTCGATTATAAATTGTACCTAAATTATTCTGATAAAAAGTATAGAATAAAAAATAACAATCCAAGCTTTCTTATTTGATAACCATAACAAAACGTACTGAAAAAGAGGGAGGAAGACACCAAGTTGTCTTCAGATTAATGCTTCTTTGCTCCCAAGTACATTTCCTAGCCCAAAGCTTCATTATCTAATTCAAGCATATATATGGTTAGGCATTTATCCAGTTTTTGAGCATATATATAACTACGTTAGATTGATAGATAATCACTTTTACCTTGACAGTAATTATATGATCCTTGCTCAAGCAAAAAAGTTCTTGACGTGTTGCAGACGAACCTCCTATCTTTACAATGTGCTCACTGATAACAAGTGAACATAGACTCAATGCGAAAATCAGCCATGCATGAATATTGAGCTTAAACATGAAAAAATGTATACCTTGGTAATAAATCCGGATCAAAAACATATGCAAATATATCTACTTGTCCCTTACTCAAGTTAATCTCGCCACCCATTTTAAAATAAGTTGTTATTCCCTGTTCGAGTTCAAACAATTTTTGTTAAAGTATTATTTCTACATCATTCAAAGTTGAAAATTCTAATTTATTAACCACAATAGTTAGGACAAAACAAAACGTAGAAGAAAAAAGAACATTTGACCTTTGGTTTCTTCTGCACTACCAAATTTTGTTGTCTAAAAATAGATAGCGGTTTCGATTCTGCGCATACACGTGCAGCAACTAGCGTGCTTGATGCTCGTACTGCTTCTCCACGGAATAATTGTGCATCCATTTCAGAAGTTGATATACGACGTGGTCGTTGTACACCTCTGAACGCCTACATACGAAATTTGAGCATTATAAACCTATCCCTTTTATAATAACATATAAATGCATATGGATGTGCAAAGATTTTACCTCAACCGTATTTTGGAACCTGGTTCTCCTTTCACCAGGTCCAGGAAACCATGGCTTTGATAGTGGTTTCGCCTTCCCTTTTCCATTTGGCTGGGGTGACAGTTTCTGGCGTTTGATAGAGGGAATGCTCTGTTGGACAGCAACTTTGCGTGGATCTTGGCGGGTTATGGTTGTTCGATCTAGTTCCATGACATCATCCTCATCATCTGACACATCAAGACATATATTTGGGTCTACATCCATATTAAATATTGACTTGTTGTCACTCTTTTTGATATTTTTCGTAATTTTGCTTGTCTTATGAGGGGTGGTGATAGGATTGGTCTTGCTGTTTTTCAGAAGTCTTTCATTCTCCTTCAACTCAGGCTTGACATAAATAGAATTTATGTGTTCAATCATGGACTTCAATAGAATTTGTTCCTCTCGAATACTATTGTTAGCTCTTTTGATGTCCTGCAGATAACAGATACAACATAGATAATTTAAAACACAACAGCATTGAAACTTAAAAATAGGACACAAATATTTGTTGGTCTTACATACTTCTAAATCAGCCATAACTCTTCTCTCAAAGGAGTTCATCAGAACACTTGGTGGTGCACATGAGTCGGATAAACTGAACCAATAATGATAATAATAAGATATAATTCAACCAATAATAGTAGTAAAAATAACAATGAACGTAATGAATTGAGTGTAGCCTTTACTCATGGCTATTATTGGTGGCCATTGATTAGAGCAATTCTTCCTCTAGGTTTTTTCTTCTGAACAGACTCTTTTCTTGCAAGATCCCGTCACATGCACTCCTTTAATCCATCGATATCATCTCTTTGATTTTTTTTCAATATCAGTAGAGATATGACATAATCAGTCCATTAATAGAAATTGATTTGATTTCTTTAATGCAGATTCTCTTTTTTATTTATTTTTCAAAATCTTCTCTAATTAAGGTAATCAATCAATCAAAAAAGAATGTGAATGCGTGATTAAAAGAAATGAGAAGTTGTAATTACCTGACAGGGCATGCACCACATCGATGATGAATTGCTGCATCGTCATCGCTATCTCCCACACCGGCCTTCTCTATTGTTGCGCTGCTTCCCATTTTTCCTTCTGTTTTCGCATCATGTATCTTGGGCATCATCTTCCCCTTTGCAAAGTTTCTTCTGTGGGAGTGAGAAGCTCTATTTAGCAATTAGGTTCTCTTCTTTGTGGGATCTCTGACCCCAAAATAAAATAAAACAAGTAAATAAAACTGTTTTCTTATATTCAAACTTCCGGAAGTGGATACAAGCATTATTACTAACTTATAAACTATAACGTAATTTTATTATTAATAAATTTGCATCGTTTAATCTGTTGATTTTCCATATTTGTAATTATTATTATAGATTCATAATAAATAAAATTATATCAATATTTTAAAGATTAAACGTTTTAAAAAAATTATTAATAACTTTCTATTTTTAATTTTCTTTCCTAAATACAAGTATTTTTATATTTATTTCAACAATACTTATACTTAAAACTTCTTAATAAAACGGAAAAATAAAATATTTATATTACTGACTTAGTAGATAACTCGTGTACATTTTTATGGTGCACTGTTGAGGCGCTCGGTTTACATTTTCATGGTGCAGTAGAGGAACTGAAGTGGTGCTGTTTATTTTAATTGAGTTAGATGAGAAAAGTGATGGGAAGATTGGTCTCATGATTTGTTTGTTACTAGATTCTTGTGAGTTTGAGTCGGGTTTATCTAACCCTTACTAGTTATCATGTAAAAAAATTCCCAATCTGACTTGATTCCCCTGGAGTAAGAGTCAGAACTGCCGAAAAGGACAGTAGCTTATCAACTTGAGCAGAATAAGAAGGAAGATACTGCGCATTCTCATTGAAAAAGGTTAATATTATCTCACTTTTTAAATATTAAATATATCTAATATTAAACTAAATTTAAAAGATTAATTTTTTATATTGATTAAATATGTGTAATACGTTATTATTAAAAGTTTAGATTTTTCTTATATGAAATTATTTTTTAATTATTATTAATTAAATTAAATGGTCTGATTTATTTAAAAAAATAAAATACAAAATAGAAGGTCCAATTTATACTTTTAATTTTTTTATTTTTGAAAAAGAAATCAAAAGATCTAATTTTGATGTAAAAATTTTTATATTTTCATAAACACAAATCGAATAGTCCAATTAAAATTTATTTAATTTTTAAAGAAACTGATCGAATAGTTCAATTTGTTGATAGATGACAATTTTATAATTTTAAAAAAATCAGAAGGTTTAAATTCTTCTCTCCTTTATACCAAGAAATATCTCATTCTGCCATCACATGGTTGCATTTTACAGTATATTGTCACGACCTTAAATACACTCCAACACTACTTTAAAATTTATCGTGACAGTGTGCAGTCATAGCAAAATTAATTTGCGAATTTAAAACAAGTATTATTTATTTGCTCAAAAAATATTTCATTTTATAAGTTTATTTTTATAGAAAGTGACAATGATTCAATTATAAAATAAATTTTAGATGTAATACGTTAAAAATATAAGAATATAACAAATAACTAAATTAGCCTTCTTATATTTACAAAACATACTATTCTATAATTTGGATGTACTATACTATTTTGCAGATGCAAAATTTTTCACATTTGTCTTCAACACTTTGCCGTAGCAGATTTGGATCAGTCCGTGATGGTTGTGGATTGGTTTTAATGTTTTCAATCTTTATAATTTTTATTTCGCAAGTTTTTCAAAGTTTGCGAACCCATTAAAATCAATACTAAAGTGGAGGCCCATTTGTCTAAAACTGGACTATCATGTAAATATTAAATATTATAAACGAGTGAATTTTAGCATGACTCTATCTAAATCAGATGTCTTGCATGCCTCGTACTTTTTGCGATGCTGTCAACTTGAGTGTAAATTACGTGTAAAATTGTAGGTCAATTTTATAGTATTTATTAATTGTTGTTTAATTTTTGTTTAATTTATTTTTTATAGTAAATTTTAAATTTTTTTAAAATAATTATTTTTATTTTTTTTAAATTAAATATTAATTTTTAACCTAGCAAACAGACACCACTTTTTAAACATGATAAGATTCACTAAAATTGTATCAGAATGACGTGATATTATTGGAGTTAATATATGAATATGTATGTATTACATTCCAATTTTTTTTTTGGTCAACCATGCCAAATTTTTAAATGCACGTATGTTATAAAGTGGGCCGTTAAGAAGTGCTGTTCAATCTGCTTTTGAAAATTTTAATTTTTGTTATCAGTTATTTGTTAAATGTTTTTCATTACTAGAGAGTAGAGATATAATGTGTGATGTATAGACATTGATACGGATATAGAATACGTCGACACATGAATTTTAAAATTTTATAAAACATGAGAATAATTCTCTTGTTAAGACCCTATGAACAATTAAACAAAACCTCAGATTCATACCAGAACCATAATGATTCAAAAAAATCTTTAATGTTCAAAAATTTCTTGAGTAAGAACTGTTGAAGTCTTCGTATCTTAATGCATGTATTTAATTTATTCGGAGCTATTAGAACACGTATATATATAAAATATAAAATATATTTTAGATAAATCGTAATGATATTTTGATATTTTATTGATATTAAAATATAAATTAATTTTTTAAATTATTTTTAATGTCTTATAAAATTGGACACGCTGATACGTGATGGTATTTAGGTGTGTCCAAGCGTATTTGAAGAATTTTTTATTTTTTATTAAGACACGGTTGGACACAGTAGATACGCATGTCGAACGAGTGTCATGTCTAAAATGTGTTTGACACGTGGACACGACAACTCAGCAAAGTGTCCGTAATTCATAGGATATAACATTGCAATGAAAAAAAAATTTGATGTTAGGCAAATAAATTAAATGTTTTTTTTTTGCAAAAAATGTACTAAAAAATAAACAATAAACAAAAAATTACAATAATCTATTACTCTCAATATATATACTTTTAATTCACATTGAGAACATCATTTTGTAGTTGATTTGTAATTAATTTCTTAAAAATTTGCTATTAATTTATTTCTGTTATTTTGCAATTGATTTTCTAAAAATTTGCCATTAATTTTTTCATTTAATTTATTTTTCAAATTTTAAATATATATAACTAATTTTTATTTATTACGTAATATATAACTAATAATATATGTCTAGTTATATATGTTAAGTTTTGATTTAAAATGATTTAAAAATTTATTTAAAAATAATCATACAAATAGTAAATTTAAAAATTAAAGGTGTTATTTTTTATAACAATGCTACATTTTTAAGTTTTTTTATAAATCAAGTCCAATCAAGTTAAATAATAAGATTTGGAATAATGTTAGTTATAATTAATTTTTATTATGTTACATGAATTTGATTGGATTTGAATAACAAAAAATATTTGGATATATAACTATTCCAAAGGTTATCTGAACGGGTCTGAACGTGAGATTTAGATCACTTTGTATGACAACGTCTGATTTGTTGATGTCGAGGTGTCGCCTGTTTGAGTTCTTCGTGAGGAGGTGGGTGTGGTATCTGCAAGAGATTCCGATACTTAAGTTAGCAAGGACTTTAGGCAGATTTTTAGTAGATTATAACGTGAATTATACCTAGGAGGTGCCGTTGTATTTATAGTAGAGTTGATGACCACCTTTGTTGAAATAATTCCCTCTTTATCGATGGATAATCGTTCCTTTTATCTTGAGAGTTTTGTTAGAACCTATTTTTGGGAGAAGATAGAGATAATAGAAAAGATTTCAGGAGATAGTTATTTGCATGGACAAGTAGAGCCGAACTCCTTTATCGGTGACCAACTTCCTTTTATCCTTATTAGATCTGGTTTTATAATTTGGGATAGTGTATGAACAATAACATTATTCGATAGTTATAAAATAAGTTATTTTATAAAGTGTTTATCTTTTGGGCTCAGGGCAACCCGAAAAAGCCATGTCTTTATAAAGAAGACCCAGCCTCCCAAATAGAGACATTGCTGGGTAAGGATGTTTAAATCTAAACCAATTTAAATTAAATCGCTCATTCAGTCTAATTCAAATTGAAAATCGGTTTAAAATCGCATTAATTTAGATTTGATTGGATTTTATTTTTTGCAAACTGCATAGATCGGATCGAATTTCGGTTGTACTTTTCAAAACTGATCTAATTCAATCCAAACAGTATAATGTGCTATAATATTATTATTTTATTATAATATGTTCAATTTTGTTATATATTTTTATATTATTTATATATTATTATTTAATAAATATTTTATGTTTAAAATGATATTTATTTATTTATTTTAACTAATCTATAATTTTATTTCTATTGTTAATTTTTTAAGATATTATTGAGACTTGTTAATTATCTAAATTTGATGTTAAAATTTGTTAGATATATTTAATTTTTTTAATTTTTAAAATTATAAATTTAATATAATTTAAACCGTTTGAAATTGGATTGGATCGAATCTAATTGTCTAAAAACATTCATCTAATCTAAATTACACTACAAAAATTTTGACTCAAAACTAATCTAAATTATATTATAAAACCCTATTGTTAAGGGTGAAGGAATTTCTTTCAGAAAATGGGAAGGGGAAGTCTATTTTTCTATCTAACGGACTATGATCTTACAAAACCCTTAATCATTTTTTGTTTTAAATTTTTACCAATTTTTTTTTCTATCATAAGTTGGTCAACAATAAAAAGGAATTTAACAAACACTTTTGTTAACTACGAATTGGACCCTCCAAACAATGAATTCAAATTTAAAGAGTTTCACACTTTGGGCTGCAATTTCTATGAAGTATAGCCCAATAATTTATTGCAGCTTATGGGTCACTTCTCGAAATGTGATAAAGTTTTTTTTTAAAGTGTAAAACTTTGATGGCTCCAACTTAATTCTATGATACACCATTGCACCGACATCAGACTCTGTCAGTCCGTACGAGGCGTCCCACAAACCCCTTTCGAACGGGCGTAGGATAGTCCTAAAATTCCCCTTATAAATGTCACTAAATAATATGGGAAACTTCATAGGATAAAAGTGAACAGCATCAAAAGATCTGACAGCAATACCCGAACTGGTGTCAGAGGTAAATACCTAAACTTCATTAAAATCACCACCACAAAGAAAGCTCCTTTTCTTGATCAATGGATAGTAGCACCAAACCCGTGGTGGTTCGTCAAGTTTGGGCATCAAATCTTGAATCTGAGTTCGCTCTCCTTGAACAGATTCTTCCCTGTTACTGCCATGTTGCCTTTGACACAGAGTTCCCAGGATTCATCCATGTGTCGGAGAAGAACTGCCACTACTCAAAGCTTCCACCTTCCTACACTTACAAACTCGTCAAGGCCAATGTCGATTCCCTGAAACTCATTCAGTTGGGTCTCGCCCTCTCCAATTATGCCGGCCACTTACCCGACCTTGGCACCGATTCTTACTATGTCTGGGAATTCAATTTCAAAGGTTTCGACGTCGATCGCGACCATCATAACCCGGACGCAATCCAGTTACTCGCAGAACAAGGAATCGATTTTGCCCAGATTAAGGAAGAGGGGATCCCAATTGGTGCCTTTAGAAGATTGTTTCTGAGATCAAGATTCATGTTTAGTAGGCTGAATCTGACATGGGTCACTTTCCATAGTACCTATGATTTTGGGTACATGGTTAAGGTTCTCACTGGAAGGAAATTGCCCAATGATCTTGATGTTTTCAAGGTTGTTGTCTCCGAATTATTCGGGTCTAGTGTTTATGATATGAAGCACATGATTAAGTTTTGCAGAGGAATCAATGTCGGTGGGTTAGAGAAGTTGGCGAAGAGTTTGAAGGTTGATCGTGTTGCTGGGAATAGTCATCAAGCCGGTTCAGATAGTTTGTTGACTATTCAGACTTTTTTCAAACTTAGGGATCTTTATTTTACTGCTGATAATTGTGATGAGCAAGATTGTTTGAACATCAATTCCTTTGTGAATATCTTATTTGGTTTATAAAATTATCTTATTTGATTTATAAAATTATTGTTCTTTACTTCTACTGTAACTCGAATTTGAAGTAGTACTTCATATCAAACAAATTCTAAGCTTCAAAAGAAATTCTATTGAGCTTAACTGGTTCGTGTAAACAATGAGGCGTTGTTGCGCCATCATTAAACATGTTGCCGTTATTTTAGTTTTGAAAACCTTTTCTTAAAAGTAAATTAAAACATACTTTTTTCTTTTTTCTTTCCCTCCTGGTATGCTTGGCTAATCCTAATTTGGTTTATTAAAAAAGAAAGTATAATTACTCGAAAATTTATCATTTTTTTAAGACGATTATTGTGTTATAAAAAACATAAAAAATAACATAATTATTTTTTAATTAATTTTCTTTTTCATTTTAATTAAATTAATTTTTTATTTAGAAAGATTTGCAGCATTTAGATTATTAATAATTGTAATTAGTCACTTCTTTATGTTATATATTGAAATACAAAAATGCTACTTATATACTAAAAGTCATAATTATCATAACCGAATCGATAATTGACTCGTTCAAAATATTGGGTTTTTGGATCAATGGTTCAACCGTTAAGTCATTGATTAAACTGGTTAATTGGGACTTGAGGCAATGTTTTTTGGGGGCTTGCAGATGCGGCCGTTGCCTTAGGTAAATGCAACGCTTTTTTTGTTCACAAGCAATGCTTCTTAAATGTATTTTAGACAACACTTTACATCTATTTCTTTAGCGGTCATGCTTCACCCACTAGCGAAAAGCGTTGCACCCACTAGCAAAAAGTGTTGCCTCTTCTTCTGAGTTTGCAACACGTTGAAAGTGTTGCCTATTATTTACAATATGCAACACGTTAAAAAGATTGTCTATTTATTTGAATTTGCAACCTGTTAAAAGTGTTGTCTATCAATTTGATATGCAACTTGTGAAAGCATTGCCTATTCTTCTAAATATGTAACCTATATAAGTGTTGCCTTTAAACTAGATATGCGGCCACTGAAGGATTGTCTTTTTGGCTAAAAATAAGGATTGTTTTTGCATTGAAAATACAAAAGTTAAGAAACATGTATAATCATTTAATCATTAAATAAATCTGTACACATTAATAATTAAGATCAGGGTCATCATTACTATCTCTTAGTTCACACTACCCATGCCAACATGAACACAAGACATATTTTGTCCTATGAGGGGCTAATTGACAATGCAACTATACTCTTGTTGATTCTAGACAACGTCATCAAGGAGTGCTACTTGTTGCAGTTGCAGTGGTAAGAGTAGTGATATCATCATGAGAGCGGATATTGACAGCTGAGCTAACCACAAAAGGTAGGTGATCTTTCCCGGCCCCCATTGCCTCAGCAGCCTCGACACACTGTGCGGCCACCAATGTGGCTGCAGAGGCCATAGCCATGTCAGTCTTGGCCATCCTCTCATCCTTGCTTGGTACCGATGAAGCAGCCATTGAAGCCGCGATGGCTGCCACAGCAGAAGCCACAGCAGAAGCCACCGCAGCCCCTGAGATGGTAGCATGCAGCTGAGCATTGTGAGTTCTTGTTTCTTCTTTCTTCTCCCTTCTGTCTCCCTGGCCATGCTGGTAACTCTGCAAATATCTAGCACAACATCTGCAAATTCAAGATTAGAAAGAATTTAGTTGGTATCTTACTATATCAAGGATCATAAGTAGAAAGCCTTGGTTCCAAAGCATATGATCGAACAATGCAAACATATAAGAAGGGAAGGCAAAAAACAACGTATCCACTGATTACCTCAGCTACTACCACAAGTAACCTGCACATATATCAATGAAGCTTAGTTTTTATTATTGAGATGCATAAAATCTCTTCACCATAATAGAATTATCTTAAAGCTATACTGTTACATTAGAAAATCAAATCACTAATGATCTGACAGTTGAGAATCACACACATCGCCTCTCTGTGAATCAAATTCTACCTTTGCTGCTTAGTCTTGTTCATATTGAGACGATAAAGATGCTTTCATGATCCCGATAACACCAAAAACTATCTTTATGCCTAATATCAGAATTTCAAAACAGTCGCACAATCACAAAATATAAAGGAGAAAATAAAAACCTTGGTGCTGGATGGAAACAAACAGTGAACATTGTATTAGTTGTTCTCTTGTCAAACCAATCTTTTCTTCTGTGAAGTTCACATAGTGTCACAAGCGCTTTCTTAACTCATGCTTCATCCTTTTCCTTTTGAAAACAGACAAAGAACAAACACATACACAAACATTCATTCAAATTGTTCAATTAGCAGAGCCATCTGAGGAAATCACACAGCCAACATAACCAAAAGGTTCAACTCAAATTAAATGAGACCTATAGCATTGAAAACAAGACACTTTCAGAGCATGGTTCTTCGCTTTTTTCTTATGCTTCTGGTTCACTTAATACTGTGAATTATGTGATCAAATGCCAGCTTCTTCACGTCCTGTCACCTAAGGTTTGAAGCTCCATGAACAACGGCAGAGTTTTGCCAATATCAACAATCTGCCAAAATTCAAATAAAAAATCACTACAGCATCACATTTTTCACAATTGCAGCAATTCAATTGGCTCCACATTTATGTTTTGACCACTAACATGAATTCAAGTATACTGAGAGTTGAAGAACTTGGCAAGAAACTCTTGAACTTTGCTGAATCTATCAACCTCTTCCTCCTCCATAAAAAAATAGCTTACTTACATCCTAAAGCATCAAATAAAAAGAATAGCTACCTCTTGGCATTCATAAAGCCTGTGCTGTCCAAATCATAGAGCTTAAATGAAACTGCAAGAGAATTACAAAGCCTGTGCTGTCCAAATCATAGATCTGCATGCAGTAAAATTCTAATGTCAAAAGGACATCCAATTAACTGAAATGACTAGTGCTTGGAGATACCATGAAAAACAATGAAATTTATTACTAAGTAGCAACTAGCAAAGACTCAAAAACACTGATTTCTATATGAAAATTTAAACTTAGAAATGCATGTGCTTTTATATCTAAACAAATACTGACCTCTAACTAAATGGGGAGATTACAATGCAGTGATGTGGTACCCAGGATTACACTTAATTCAAATGGACTTCCCCCCTTAAACTAAATGAATAAGGCACAAACACACATATAATATATAATGAACATAAATACAAAGTTATGCAGTGCATGTCTGTATTGTGTATAGTTCATCAAAGTTGTGGAGGCTCACGTGCAATGTGTAGCTTAGCTTTATGAACCACTTTCAGGCTAATTTCCATTAACATACATTGCTTACTTCTCGTCCCAATCTGTCCATACATATTATTTAGTAGTAGATGAATCACATGCCCGCAAATTAATGTTTTAAATTAAATAATGACAATTACTAATGGCTTAAATTAAAGGAGTATCTATCTATGCGACTATGCATGTGCAATCTCAGGAAGAGCCAAAAACAAATGCAGGCACGGAACATTCTGATTTGTACCAATACCTACACTACCTGATCCTATCCTTCATCAGTTGAATCTTCAATTAAATTCTACCATTGTTTGGCCTCTCAAGAGTGGATACAACTTATGCGATTACATAATTAATAGTGGATAATTTGTTAATTACCATATTTAAACGGCTAGGCGAGCAGCGACGAACACGACGGAGACGTCAACAGCGACGCCAGCAATGAGGAACACAGGCAATGACGAGGAAATCGAATAGAGAAGAGTATATCGCGAGCAGTGACAAGGAACGCGAAGAGAAAAGAGTAAATCGCACATCAATCAAAATTCAAAGTGGTTGGGGTTAGGGTTTCTAATTGAACGCGGTTGGAGTAGTTTTGTTATTTCAACAATTCAACCAAATTAAACCACTAGTAAGGAAAATTTGAGAGAAATTTTTGTCATACCTGAGAGACTTGAGAGGATGTGAACGACACCACGGCGGAGCAAAGCGAATGTTTCAGAATGGCGCGAGCTGAAGATCGAACATGGCGGAGCAGAGCACGATGCGAGTAGAAGCACATGACACGAGCAGAGCAGAGCAGTGAAGAACACCACGACGGCGAGAGAGAAGAACGCAGAACGCGAGTCAATGTCGTGAAATTGGGGGAGTTGAACTAGGGTTGGGGTTAGGATTTTCATTCTAAAATGGTAGGAATTGAGTTCTGTTTCTAAGTAATAGGCTAATAGTAGTGAGGAAGGTGATGAATCAATTATTGCTCGCGTTTCCTTTCCTGTTTTTTTGTTTAGGAGGGAAAGTAAGATCTATTAAAATATTTGAAGGGAACTAAAATTTTGATGAAAAAAATTTAAGCACCATTTATCATGAGAAGTTTATTATATATTTGAGTTATAAAATATAATATATGAATATTATAAATGTTGTTTATTTAAATTAAAAAAATAAATAAATTTTTATCTTTTGACTCGTAAATATTTAAATTTTTAAAAGTTTAAAAATATATTTAAGTCTTTAATGTTTTTGAAATTTAGACATATCAATCTTTCTGTTCATTTGAGTTTGGTAGAGCTAACGAAAAAATTAAATATAATTTTTGTTATATTGGCCTGATCAATATATAGATGCACATGTAAGAGAATTTTTAAAATGGAACAAATTAAACACAAAAATCGGTATATCCAAATTTTTAAAAGAATCGTAATTTTAAATGTATTTAACTATAACTATTTTCAAATCCTTAAAAATATAAATGTACCCGAATCAAAAAGTCAAGAATGTAGTTATCACACACAAAAAAAAAAAAGTATATGTTTAAAATTAAAAAAAATTCAATCCAAATTAGCACTAAATGCTTTCAAACAAGCTGTTAGTCTTTAGTGCTTTACATTGCATAAAACACTCCACTAATGCCACAGCTCACACAGGACACAGGGCACACAGGGAGCAACAAGCCAACAACATTTTGGCTGTGCTGCCTGCACCTTCCATCACCGGTCACCGGTCACCACCTCTTACCATTGTGGTCCGTTTTAGTTCCTTCTTTGGCGGCAGCGTTTCTCGTTTCAGTTCAAGTGAAAGAGGGTTGCTTCTTGTTACTGGTAAGTGATGTTTAGAAGATGCTTCATTTGTTTGATTTTATTTTTATCGCTCTCTGATTTTATAACTGTTGCTTTGCATCTTTGGTCTCTTCAATTTGTACTTGTATTTTTGCTCATTGTTGTCACCACACCTTGTTTTCTTCAAATTAAACAAATGCTGAGCTTTGAACTGCATAGAGAGAGAGAGAGAGACCAATGAGTTTGTTAAAACTTAAAAACTGAACCCAACACCCTAAAATGAAACAAAATCACTCAAAGTAAATCTTTTTGTCCTTATTTGCTTGTCACCTGATAATACTTCTATGTGTCTGATTAGTGTAGTGATTAGGGTTTTGTTGATGAGATATGTTTGCATTGACTTGTATACAATGTACTTTTGTTTTTTAGTTTTTAATTTAATTTCTAATTGATGATTCCATGATTTCCATCATTGACCACAGGTTAATGGTATTTAGCACCTAAAGTACATGGATAAAGAGGAAGAAGCACCACAAATTCCCAGAAGAACAAGAAGGTCTTCAACTTCATCTTGGGCATCAACTTCAAATGATGTATCGTCTGTTAAAGTTAATAGCCTTGAACCGCAAACAATCAATGATCTTTTAGTTGGAGGGGAACCTGTTAGCCTGGATGACTTGCTTTCTAATTTTCCCGGTAGAAATAGCCAGATTCGTGAGATTGTGCACCTTTTGGGACCATTGAACACTCCTATGCTTCCTTTGTTTGTGTATGGAGGTGCTTCCACTGGAAAAACCAGTATCATTCTTCAACTATTCAGGCATCTCAACAGGCCACTTGTTTATTCTAGCTGCAGGACATGTTATAATCCGCGTATCTTATTTGAATCTATTCTAAATCAACTACATCTCCATAGAAGAAGTGCTGCCAATGGCTATTCAAATGCAAAGCGCTGTGAGAGACCATCGGATTTTGTTAATTTTCTTCGAGAGGCATTGACAAATGCCATAAACAATCTAAAGGAGAAGTCTGAGAAGTTGATGTCAAGCAAGACGATGCGAGGTGGAATTGGAAACATGATCTACCTGGTATTCGACAATTTTCAGCTTGTTAGGGAGTGGGATAAGAGCTCTACTATATTGCCCTTGCTGTTTAATCTTTATGATATGCTAAAGATGCCTGAGGTGGGTCTGATTTTTATCAGCAATTCTTCTCCAGATACCTTTTACTCTAACATGGGATATGTGGAGCCTATCCCGGTATACTTTCCTGATTATGTAGAAGCTGATATTCGTAAAATATTGTTGAGAAACCAAGCGAACCCGAAGCTATATTCCTCATTTCTGGAGTAAGACATTGTAAAACTACATCACTTTTCATTTTCAGCTTTACATGATCTCATAGTGAACTTTTTTCTTTTGTAGTGTATCTCTAAGGCCTTTCTTTAGAATTACTAGGCAGATCAATGAATTGTCCACTGCCTTCAAGCCACTATATGAAAAATATTGTGAACCTTTAAGCGATAAAAGCATCGTTCCTAATGAAGACATGAAGAGAAGGCTATTCAGTCATATAATGCTTCATGTCTCCTCCTCTCTAAATGAGATATTTAAGGTTTCATCTCTACCTTTGTCCAAAGTCGAGAGCTCTAAAGAGACAACACAGAAGGGGACTCCAAGGAAATTGGAGCACTGTGAAGAAGTTGCCAAGCTAGATTTTCACATGTCTACTAGTGCAAAATATCTCCTTATTTCAGCATTTCTTGCTTCTAGAAACCCAGCTACTCTTGATGCTTCACTTTTCGATTCCAAAGGAGGTTCTGATAACCGAAAGCGAAAGAGGAAGTAAGTATGGTGATTTAATCCCAAAATTATGCCTGCTGGTAACAAATAGTATGAACACAATTTTCTGAGACTAGTACTCTGGTTACAACCTTCAGTATATATATTTTTATCACCTTGAATGAAGCCCATTCTTTGTATTTTTCTGTTTACTTATTTTCTGTTCTATTATTGTCTTTCTATGAAGGATTTATAAAAGACTCTATTTTGTATTTGATTGGAATTGTTAGTTGATGCCTAATTTAAAAAAATTAGGTCTCAATCCGTAGTACGACTCTGCTTTTGTTCTGTGTCTTTTTCGAGTAATGCATGTTTAACTTCGTAGTCTCTGTTCTTTTTTGCGACCAGGCCCTCTGAGAAGGTGCCAGAAAAGAAGGAAAGTCTAGAAGAGGAGCTACTAATGAAAGGACCTGGAAGTTTCCCATTGGAGAGGTTGCTAGCCATCTTTCAGTGTATCGTATCGGTGGCAGATGATCCATCCGATGAGGAAGAACAAAATGGTTTCGGACTAGGAGTTGAAGGTGCCTGTGGCGATCTGATGTCTGATGTTCTCTTGCAGCTATCCAGCCTCTGCAATGCTAAATTTATATTTAAAGGAAGAAGCTGTCCAATTGAAGGCTCAACTCGGTATCGGTCAAGTATATCAGAAGACTTGGCTTTGAAGGTAAACCTCACTTTCCCGCTTAATGCTCCAACAGAATTCTTTGTTATGTGAGATTTGAAATATAAAGAACAATATTTTCATTGTTGTTCAATGTTCAAGCAGGTTGCAAGGAGCCTTAAGTTCCCTTTATCAAGTTACTTGTACAAAAGAACCTAGCGATCTTTGATATTGATGCTTCACAAAGCTTGGTTATGAATTTTTTTCTGATCTGAGGAAGAGTATGTTGAATTCAAACCAAATGTAGCAGGATGGTTGGACCCCCTTTACTATTTTCTTTAATTTTTCTTTCATGACAGAATACATCAAATGCGAAAGGGGATGCACAATTAGACCAGTTTCACCTAGGGATGGCAAATGGGCCAAAACCCATCGGTTCGGCCTGCGTAACTCGCCAAAAAAAGCGGGCCGGGATAGAAATTTGAGACCTCTATCATAAAAAAGCCCGTTTAACTCGCACCACCTAACCCGTGCCGTTAGGTGGGGTGGGGTAGAAATTTGGGACCGCCTCTCTAAGCGGAGCAGGGCAAACTTTTGGCGGGAGGGATGGGCTAGCCCGTTCATTTACCTTACTATTGAATTGCTTCATATAAAGTGGTTTTGCCTTTAGTTTTTTACAAACTATTCAAAGGTCCCTATTGCCTCTATTTTAACATTATTCAAACTCATGCCTAATCATAGAGTAAAGTATATTTTTATCACTGTTTTTGAATC
Organism: Arachis duranensis; assembly: GCF_000817695.3. Lineage (NCBI taxonomy): Eukaryota > Viridiplantae > Streptophyta > Magnoliopsida > Fabales > Fabaceae > Arachis > Arachis duranensis. The sequence continues at coordinate 17,197,074 of NC_029775.3, forward strand.
TTTTCAGAAACAAAGACAAAATCTATAGTTTACCTAAAATTCTAAATTCCTATCATGCTATTAGAATATTAAAGAACAACGCCTTCGTCTTCTACTAACAACAGATTCTTTGACTCGTTCGTTTTTCCTTGATGAGTCCACATTACCTTAGCTTCTCAATTGGCGTTCACAAGGGGATTTAGGGTAACATAATTATGGTTGGCATCAGTGGTGATTAGGTCAAAAAGGAAATTATAAAGGAATAAATTTTGACATTCAATTGCGGTATAGATAAGTCAAATTTCTCTAGAGTCGATTTATTTCTTCAAAGATTACTATGTCTAATGTTTCTTTAACACAATTTTTTGGTGAAAAAGAAAACTTTAATACAACAAAATCGAATTAACAACTGCCTTTTTTTTTCATTTTGGATTTTACGAATAACACACTTGTTAAATTTATTGTTAATAGAAAGTTTTAGATCTTTTATTTTGAGTAAATTGACAAATAAATTCTTAAGGATAAATTACTCCCTAAAAAAAATACCAATAAAGTCCTCAAAAATACTTTCAAATTGGTCCTAAAAATAGAAAGTCTTAATTTAAACTAACTTGTTTACACTTATTATTTTGAAGGATTTTATTGGTACTTTTTTTCTTTAGGAACTAATTTATCCAATATATAAATTCTCAAAAATTTATTTGTCATTTTATTCTTTATTTTAATAATACATAAAAGATGCATTAAAAATTCTAACTTCATATATTTTTTTTGTAAACTTTTTGATAATATTAAAATTTTTGTAGGTAAGTTGTAATATGGAAGCTGTGTTTTTTGTTCGTATAAAAATGCAAATCATATTTCTTAACCACAAAACTACGCCTAACATTATTCTAACTAGAATAAGACTTGCGTTGTGTGTGCGAATTCAAATAAATGATAGCAGTGATTAATAAATATTATAAAATAATTTTAAATACATAACTATGGATATGAATGAAAAAATATTTTTTAAAATAATAAAAGTTTAATCACATAAAAATATACATTATAATTCCATGAACATTTTAAGACTCCTAATTATTTATATAATATCAAAGATTATCTTTACTACAAATGGTATATATACATAAAAAATTAATTACCTTATATTTACATATAAATACTCGTATTGTTTCATTCTCAATGTGTATTTTATATTTTAATGTATATTTTATACAAATAAATGCTTTTTGTGTGTGCACATAATATAATATCTTTATTAATTTCTATTTCAAAAATTAAAGCTTCATATATCTATATTATCAATTATTTTCATAAATATAAATAAATTACATTTTCATTGGATAAAATGAAAATATAAATATTAAAATATAATAAAATAACATTGATTGACTACTTGAATCTGTTCAAAAGTTAGTTTTTTAAGCTAGCAATTATCACTTCTGATGATTTTTTAAATGTGAATTAATTTTTTAAGCATCTTTGATAATATTTTTATATAACATCTTTCATTTTATAATTCATCCTCTTTACCACCACTTTTTTAAGATACTCTAATATTCTTTAACATTTGTCAGTATCATTATGACTTCAAATATTGCCTCTAATGTGTGTATATGCATGTGAATTATGTTTTAAAAAACATGAATTGAATAATGTAGAAGACAATTAAGACTATTAAGAGATTTTAGTTATAGAGATCACCTTGTTAATTATTGTGAGAACTATTATAAAATGAGTTGAATAATTATAGTAGCATAGACCACCTTACTAATTATTGTGAAAACTATTGCAAGAAATAATATTCAAGTTGAAAGGAAGATATATATGCTTGTTTTCACAATAGAATGATATCTACTATAATATTCTTACATAACAAAATTATAAGCAATCTATATGTTATTACTTGAATTTGAATATAGAATTTCCTTGGTATCAATTTTCATAAAATATAGATATGATTGTTAACATACTATAAGCAGAGGCTCAAGATAATCAAAATCAAGAAATAGTCTACAAAACCTCTTCAAATCTAAAACACCAATCCTTAGTCTTCTATTCTCATTAAAAATGGTGCACCACATAGCCTTTCATAATCAAAACCAACGCAACAATGATTACTTTTCTTCCTATGAATTCGCTTCACATATGAAAAGGAATAAAAAAGCCATACTTTTTTTTTTTTTCAAAAAAAGGTGCTGATAGAAGCAAATAAGTCGATGATCTTCAGTATCAAAACCACATCCAAAATTGGGAAGCATATTTACCATTACACGACTAACACCTAAGCCTTAAAAATAATGCCTCATCTTCAACTAAATGATTCACACTTGTATAAATAGCATATACATCCTACTGCATTCTACACTAGTAGACAGGCTCTACCCGGATACTTGTACCATATTTATGGTCAGCAAGCTATGAAATGCTCCAACTCTAGAATGGCTATCATTAACACAGGAAAATTTGAAGAATCCTTCATCAACATGTGCTGCAAAAATAGATATTACTGGCCTTCTGAATCACAAAATCCAGCTTTGGTGGGGGCAATAGCGCATCTGATTACTTATGAGAAGTCACTGTCTCCTTTGCTTATTCAGCTCTCAATCTCAAGATCTCCTTAGCTGTCCTCTGGCGGAAGTAGGGCATATGTTCCTACAAACGGAAAGAGAAATTCAATTCTGAAATAATATGAAAGAAATTCTAAAATATAGAAAAGCATCCTCTGCCAATCTCTTGAGGTCAAAATGAGCATTCATTAAAAGTTTTAAGTAGGTTCCAGTGCTGAAAACACTGGTATTTGATCAACTTTGTCAAACCATGGACAATTTACAGAGCACACCAACTAGACGACAAAGAGAGAACTACTGAACAATTAATTTTGGAAGATCTTAAGCAATTAAATTTCTGTCCTTATTGAACATAGACAAATGGTTTGTTATTTATTGACTTGAGAGAAAAAAGAAATAGAAACCGGGCAAAACCGAGACAAATAGTTTTAGCCCTACAAATGGAACGCCACATCCTACCTGGTTAAAACACAGCCCCAGGCCTCTACTATAGAAGTCGGCATATTTGATCATAAACACCCCACAATCATACCTATTCAAAATAGAAACTGCTGCTTAGAGAATAATACACCAAAATAAAACAGTGATGTCAATATGCTCTGTTCACAGAAGATTAGAATACAAACCCATTCTCCTGCTCAGGAAGGTCTTCAACGAATTCTTTTTCCCAAGAACTCACATCTAGGTCTTTACCAGTCTTGTCCTTCACCTCGTCCACATAATATCTAGCCTGGGACATGTACATCTTTTGTAAGTTTCTTATTTGGCTGATAGACACAAAAAAAACATTGCCTCTCCCGTCTTGAATGATGCAAGACCTCTATTGTAATGACCTTCTAACTTATAAGCTATCCATTTCTTTACTTTTCTTGGTTACCTCTCAATCTCTTCCCTACATTCTATTTATCATTTTTATCATTTAAACTAATTACAAAGCTTAATTGTTTACATTTCCTCCCAATCCACCTGATTTTATTGTTAGTTACTTGACTAAGGCACTGCATACGAATTTGATCTCTGACCTCACAAGCACATCTAGTAGATAAACACGTTGTTACACACATCCAACTGCATCTTAGGCAACATATTTATGTTTGCATCAACAACCAGCTTCACATTAGGCTTGTTTTGATGAGCAAGATAACATATGTCAATTTCACTCAGATTCTAATATGCATGTACTGAATAATAAAGATGGCTCAAGATTTCCAACAAACAGAGAACTAGAAGCCAGAACCCAAACTTAAGCAGAACCAGAAGTTCAAAATTACCAGTTGAAATCATCGCAAAAAATAAAAGCAATGAACATGTCTGGATTACATTCACATTTGATACCTTTTATTAGCAGTATGCAGCTTGGAATATGAAATTTACAGTTAAATTACACAGAGCAAACTGAAACTTTACCAGTACTTTCAGCACTTGGTTGTCCATTCCTTTCAATGAGTCAAGATACTGGAATTTCTGATCTTTCTTATTGATAATAGCCAAGCACCAGTGGATCTCTTTATGTATAGGCACAAAAATCTGGTAACAACAAATTAGATTAGAGACCAGCATGAAAATCAAATCAACCTGCAGTAAGATAGAGAAACTGAAAATTTAGTTTTTCAACATAATTACTTTATCACATTCAATTAGACCATATCCTAATTTCCTTTGGCTAGTCCATCTTCTGACAGATTTGAAATCATAACCACTCCTGCCACTTATTAGCTGCAATTAACATTGAAAATCAAAAGCATCAATATCTGACCATAATAAATGACAAATTATAAACATAGATAAACTGGATATCATATGCAAACCAGTTCAGTGCCAGATTTTCCAGTAATGACAATGCATATAGTGGCCCAAAGGATCACAATACCAGGCCTCAACAAAAAAAGGCAGTCCAGTTCACAAGCATCATGTTTTACACAGGATTCAAGGAAGAGCTACACCCAAAGGGTTCCATGGTCTCAATGTCAGGAAACTATTAACAAATAACCATTTGTTCTTCCTTGGGGAAATGCTGGAAATGGTGATGCATATTTGAATAATTTTAATGAGAAGTCAAATTTGAAGTCTTTGTTCAGGTGCTCGATAATTAGCAGTGCATATGTTTTGGGACACTAGATGTATGCAACGGAGATGCTATTTCCAGGAACTGACTAAAATATTATAAATAGACTACCTCTGTCCAATTGTGAATAAGGCAAATATTAATCTCAGCCCGAAAGTTTCGAGGTAATCATCCCTAGTATCACGGCATGCACAAACACTAAAAACACAAGACCTATATTCGTGTAAAACTATCAAGGTTTTGGCATAAATCAATAAACTATATAGGAATAAGATGAATTCGGGTTGAAACAGGAGTTAGACAACAATAATCCTTGGTCAACAGAAACCAATGCACGAAGAGGATAAAATGGCCTCATCTTATAGAGAATGTAGTCCACAGTAGTCAATTAAAGATTGAAATTTATTTTGTACTAGAATGTATTATACCTTTTTGTAGAAAAATGTATTGAAAAAATGGCATTTAAGAAACCTCTGTGGGTCTCTTTTCTCCCTCTCTTTCAGCAACTCAAGGTACAAATTTATCACCTGCAACATTAAGGTACTCCTATAAAATTTCATATCACAAAAATATCAAATCATGATACAGTTAGGTATAAAATTAGTCTCTTTCCTCTCAACAAAAGAAAAACAAGTAATAAGCAAACAAGATCACCTCATCGTTCAACCATGCACCTGGCCTAAGGCACTGAAACTTTTCTCCACTTATCTCAATGTTGGATTCATCGTGTGTAACCAAGATCTTCCTTCTGCAGATACAAGCCCACAACAAGCTAAGAGTACAGATTAAGCTTTTTCATGACAACACATAGCATAATCATCGAAGCATACCGGTTGGCTGAAAAGGCACTTGCAACCTCATCTTCCTCTTCCTCTGTAAGTGCGAGAAATGGTTCACGTGGTACTTTCTGAAAGCCATGCAAACAATAGTGTAAATCACATTAACATTTAGAGAAGCTCTCATCCCTTAACCAACACAAACGCTAAGCGCCCATAAGCATTTCACTAGAATTAAGGGCCTAGCTCCATCACAAAAGCTTGCTCGCCCAAGGATGTCATACTACGAAATTATAAAGGTTACCTAGGCCATAGACTGAAACACAGTTCTACTAAAAATTGACAACATAAGTACAAAAACAACAAAACACTACTACTCATGGTGAGTTTGGTATGGGATAAAGAATGAGGAAGAATTCTTCATGGACTAAATTCATGTGTAAATTCCCACATGAAACAGTCCATGAAAAATTCTCCCCAAATTTCACTCCCATTTCAGAGACTCTCAGTCTGTAAGAAACAAAGGCATCAACGACAAAATGGATCAGTTTTATCAATATGTTCATCACCTCAACTGGTTCTGCCTTCTTCGGCCGCAACAATTCAAATCCAGCTATCTTTTTCTCGTTCCGCTCAATTTCAAAGCTCAGCCACCCGAGTTTGTCGTCTCTTCTGCCAGCTGCCAGAAGCAACTTCTTATAAAGATGAACATTTTCAGGGTTCTGCTCATGCTCACGGATCAGAGCAGCCAAACCCATCCCTGCAGCATCATTCGCCACCATCTTCAAACCACTATTAGTCAACTCCGAATCCACCACCGTCGACGTTGACTTCCCCCCGTCCCCAACCCTAGCATCTACGAATTCCACCTCCGGCACCTCAACCACAACTGCATCACTCCTAATCCACCTCTTGTCCGCCACCAGCGACCTCCCTTCCCCCCCAATTTCGACATTCTCAACCTCCCGAACGCTCAAATCCTCCGAAGCCTCGTCCTGCCCGCGCTCATCAGCGTCCAATTCCACCACCTCCTTCTTCCCCTTCCCAGTGAAATCATACACCGCTTGCTTCACAATCCCGTAGCTTCGCGCCAAAAAGTTTCCCATGCCGTCGCCGGTGTCGTCGCCACCAATGCGCTCGTCGTTCCGCTGCGAATATGCGGTAACCCTAGCAACCCTGGAGCCCGAAAAAACGAATTTATTGGGCCTGCAAGGAGCGTGAACCTCCCTGCGGAAGGGCCCCTTGGGCTCAGGGTACCGGGAGATCCGGTTACCAGTGGCGGTGGTGGCGGTGGAAAGGGGTCGGGTGGCGGGTGTAGGTGTGGGTATAATAGAAGGTGATAATTTAGGTCGCTTAGTATGAGAAATAGAGGGAATGGGAGATTGGGGAATCTGGTGGGATTGAAAATGGGGGAAGTTCATGCATTCTTGGGTGCGCTTGCGGTGAGTGGTGGTCATGATACCCATTGATCGATGACAAGGAACGACTGAAGAAGAAGAAGAATAGGATGAATAAGTTGAACAAACAGCATGTCCTGTTGTGCAATTTTGGGAATCAGGGTTTTCCTTTTTTTCTTTTTCCCTATTTGGAGGGTTAGGGGGTAAAGAAAAACCCTATACCATAGTTCGTAGGTTGACTCGCGAGTGTGCTACGAGTACGGAGTGTCTCGACTCTCGAGTTTCATGTCGTGTTTGTTTCGTACTCTGAATTTTTTCTTTTGTGAATATCCAAAACATATCTTTTGAGTGAAATGAATATCCAAAACATATCTTCATTAAATAAAAAAATATATATATATTTTTCTCGATTTTTTTATTTAATTTTGTAAAATTGGTTAGTATTTATGTGATCCATTAATCATTAATATATTTTTTATTTAATTTTTATAATTAAAAAAATTTAAAAATTATAAATATTTTTTTATTTTATACAATAAATTTAATTAATATATTTAAAAAAGATAATAAAAAATAAAAATAAAAACTAAATAACCCTAATTAGTTCTTAATAGATAAATCAACAGTTTAACCTGCCATATAGACTTATTCCATTAATATCCATAGAAAATATTGATAGCGGGGCAAATTAATCTAATAAAAGTAAAGATCAGAAATCGGAAAGGATATTTTTTTTTGTTAAAGCCCTCGTTGTCTTTCGAAATAATTGTCAGGAGCCATTTAGGATTTTTTCTTTTTTCTTTTTGGAGAAAACTAATAATGACAGTAGTGTTATGAAAGTAAAGATTAGGGTTAGATAAGAAAAAGAAGATGAAAAAGAATAAGAAAAGTAAGAGATTAATTATTGATGTTGTATACAAAATATTACGAGGGGCTATTTATAGCTAAGAATTCAACTTCTAGATAACTCAGCTAGGTTACATCTATAACCGATTTTATCTACTTAAAATATAAATTATGGTTACAATCTAGGACATCCATAATAAATATATTTATAACACTTTTCCTTAGATATCCTTAGTATAATACGTTGCCTCGTTAAAAATTTTACTAAAAAAAATCTAAAGTGGGATAAAAACTATAGTTAAAGAAAAGAGTACGACCCGTATTACTCCTCCTGGTAATTACATCATTTGATATCTCTTAGCTGGCGCATCCCAATCTTATATACTAACTTCTCAAATATTGAAGTATGTAGTGTTTTAGTAAACAAATTTGCTAAATTATCATTGGAACGAATTTGTGAAATATCTATATCACCGCTTTGTTGAAGATTATGAGAGTAGAAGAATTTTGGTGAAATATGCTTTGTTCTATCTCTTTTGATGTATCCCTCTTTTAGTAGATGTATGCAAGCAGAGTTGTCTTAGTATATGACTGTTGGTATTTTCTTCAAAGGTAAACCACACATATCTTGAACATGTTGGGTGATTGACCTAAGTCAAACACATTCTTGAGTTGTTTCATAAATTGCCAATATTTCTGCATGATTTGAGGAGGCTGCAGCTATTGTTTGCTTTGTTGAGCGCCAAGATATAACTGTTCCTTCATCGTGAATAGATAACCTGTTTGTGACCACCTTTATGTGGATCAGAATGAAAGTCTGCATCTACATATCCAATTAATTGAAATGCTGTTTCATTAGAGTAAAATAAACCCTTATTAATAGACTCTTGAAAATATCTTAATATACGTTTAACACAATTCCAGTATTTTTTAGTTGGATAAGAACTAAATTTCGATAACAAATTTACTGAAAATGCTATATTTGGTCTTTTATTATTAGCAAAATACATTAGTGTACCAATAGAACTAAGGTAAAGTACTTCAGGCCCAAGAAGTTCTTTATTACTTTCACAAGGTCGAAATGGATCTTTATCCACATCTAGTGATCTCACTATTAGGGCAGGAAGTGAGTCGAGATGAGCCGAGCTAGACCAAGTTCAAGCTCAACTCACAAAAATTGAGTTTGGCTCACGGCTCGACTCATTAACAATCGAGCCTATTTCTTAAACTCAAACTCGACTCACCGAAAGCTCATGAGTTGACTCAAATAATAGAAACATAAATACATAATCTATAATTCTATATCACTAAATTATCACTTTTATATTTTAAAAAATATTTAAAAAGATCAATTTTATATATTGTTATCTATCAATAAATTATAATTTTTTTTATGTCCTACATCAAAATTATATGTAAAAAATAAATATAAAATTTTAAATAATTAAGATCATTAATATATATAATTATATAGTACTATTTCATATGTATATATATAATATTAAAAATATAGATTAAATGCATATAGGATATGTGTATTAATAATTATATATATATATATAATCGAGTCAACCCACGAGCTAATGAGCTAAGCTTATCCAATTTCAAGCTCGGCTAATTAAATTTATGAGTTCAATTTCAAGCTCAAATTTGGCTCACTAGCTCACGAGCTTAGCTTATCAAGCTATTAACGAGTCAAGCTCGAGTTAGCTCATGAGCTGGCTTGACTCACTTCCAGCCCTACTCACTATCATTATAGTACTCAATGGGTGTGTCTTGTCCATGTAAAATTTTTTTCAAAAATTTCTCAGTATAAGTTGACTAATGGATGAACATACCATCCTTCAAATATTCAATTTGTAAACCAAGGCAAAATTTTGTCTTGTCAAGATCTTTCATTTCAAATTCTCTTTTCAAATAATCTACAGTTTTTTGGAATTTCTTTAGGTGATCCAATGACATTTAAATTATCAACGTATACTGTAATAATAACAAATATACATTCAAATCTTTTTATGAACACACATAGACATACACAGTCATTTTTGTACCCATCTTTCAATAAGTATCCACTGAGATGTTTATACCACATAAGTTCAGATTGTTTTAATCCATACAAGAATTTTTAAAGTCTTATTGAACAAATTTTTGAAAAATTATTATATGTTTCAGGCACTTTGTTCAGAAATTTTTATATAAATTTATTTATCAATTGAGCCGTATAAATAAGTTGTAACAACATTCATTAGGCGCATGTCAAGTTTTTTATGCACTACCAGACTAATAAGATATCTTAACGTAATTGAATTCACCACAGGAGAATATATTTTCGTATAGTCAATATCAGGTTTTTGTGAGAATCCTTGTGCTACTAGTCGTACTTTATATTTTTCTATTTCATTTTTCTCATTGCGTTTGCGCACGAAAATTCACTTGTATCCCACTATATCTTTAGGTATTTTGACTATCGGACTAAAAACTTCACGTTTTCTAAGAGAAATTAATTCAACTTGAATTGCATCTTTTTATTTTGGCCAATCATCTCTCTGTTCGTAATCCTCATCTTGCTTTACTAGTTCAACAGTAATGTATTCTAATTAATCTCTTTTTTCAACTGCTTATTTTTTCTCCCTAATTTTGAAAAAAATATTTCATTAAAGTGACAATTAAAAAATTTTGTCTTGAATAAATCACCAGTCGTGGGTTCAAGGTATTTTATAATTGACGGGAATTAATAATCAACATATATTCCCAATCTTCTTTGGAGTCCCATCTTTGTGTGTTATGGTAGAACAATTGAGACATAAATCGCACATCCAAATATCCTAAGATGAGAAATATTTAGCTCCTGACTGCAAACCAATTGTAATGGAAAAAAATTTCAAATAACTTGTTAGTCTGATGTGTATAAGTGCTGTAACATGCAAAATAGCATACCCCACGCTAAAACAGGCAATTTAGTTCTCATAAGTAATGATCTAGCTATTAACTGGAGGCATTTAATTAATGATTTTACTAGACCATTTTGAATATGTACATGAACAACAGGTTCTTCTATCGTAATTTTAGTTGACACACAATAGTTATTAAATGCTTGGTACCTAAATTTACCAGCATTATTAAGACATATTGTCATTATAACATAGTTTGAAAAATGAGTTTTTAATTTAATTATTTGAGCTAACAATCTCGCAAGCGCCATGTTCTGAGTTGATAGAAAACAAGCATGAGACCATCGTGAAGATGCATCTATTAAAACTATGAAATATTTAAATGGTTCACATGGGAGTGAATGGACCCACGTATATCACCCTGAATATGTTCCAGAAAAGATAGCGATTCAATCCCAATTTTTCTTGTGATGGTCTTGTAATTAATTTTTCTTGAGAACAAGCAGCACACGAGAATTCATTAAATTGAAGAATTTTATGTTCCTTTAGAGAATGACCAAATGAATTCTCGATGATTCTTCTCATCATGATTGAATCTGGATGTCCTAACGGATCATGCCAAATTATAAATATATTTATATTTGTAAATTTCTGGTTTAGTATGGCATGTGATTCCACATTGTTAATAATGCTGTAGTATAAACTAAAAGAGATAGCGGGTAGTTTTTCTAATGCACATTTTCTCCTGATATCTTAGTTGTAATATAGAGATATCTATTATTTTCTTCTCTTGTGGTTTCTACATGATATCTATTTTGGCGGATATCTTTAAAATATAAGTAGTTTCTATGAGACTTACTTGATAGTAATGAATTATTTATAAAGAACTTGATTCCTTTAGGTAATACTATAGTAGTTCTTCTAGAGCCTTCAATCATTTTTGCACTACCACCAATTATATTTATATTTGTTTTTTTTTTGTAATAAGAGAGACAAAATATATTTTATCTCTAAGTATTGTATGTGTTGAAACACTGTCAGTGAGACATACTTTATTATTAAATTTGATTGAAGCATAAAAAATATCAATATCTTCATTACAAAAAATAAAAATAAATTACCATTAATAAATTGAAAATACAAAAGTTTCAAAAACAAATAAAAACTACAACCAAAAGAAAAAAAACTATGAAAAAAGAAAAATATCTAAAAAATGATAGATTTATAATTAGTTTTTCTAAAAAAAAATTTTGATTCATCTAAATGAGTAACATCACTTGAGTCACCAAAATGAGTTAGTTTAGACTTGCATGGGTTGTTAATGTCAATGATGTCATCAAAGTCTGCAAAGATATCATCGGTAGATTTCAGTTCCGCTTCAACACCATTAGCTTCAACTTTATCTCTTTGTATAGTTAAATTGGCCTCTTGTTTTTGTCCTTTTCTTTTAATAAATTCTTGATATAGCTTGACAAAGTGTTCAAGGGTATGGCATATACGCGTCCAATGACCTTTTAATCCATATCGATAACACAAAATTTTCATATTATGGTTTGGAGCATGCTTCTCATATTTATTCCACTTTTAGCTATGAGTAGGAACCCTATTGTTCCATTTGCCACGTCCACATTCACGGCCACGACCATGATTTCGATTGTTATTCTTACCATAGTTTCTTTTATGTTCACGAGATACCGCATCCACTTCAGAAAAAACGGTTGAGCCAGTTGGACAAATTTTATGATTTTTTATTAACAATTTATTATTTTGTTTTGCCAATAGGAGATAACCTATTAGGTCAGAATATCTTTTGAAATTCTTTTCATGATACTATTGTTGTAACAGCACATTAAAAGCATGGAATATGAAAAAAGTTTTTTCCATTAAGTCCTCATCAGTGACTTCTAGACCACACAATTTTAGTTAAGAAATTATTTTGAAAAGTACAGAATTATATTCACAGACTGTTTTAAAATCTTGCAGTCTTAAATGTATCCACTCATAATGAGTTTTAGGCAATAATACAGTCTTTTGGTGTTCGTACATTTCTTTCAAATTTATCCATAATTCTTGTGAATCTTTAACAGTCAAGTATTCTACTTTCAATTCTTCATAAACGTGATGACGTAGAAAAATAAGTGCTTTAATCTTATCTTCGCTTGAGGATTCTAATTTTTTCTTTATGGTATCTCCAACCTTTTTAGATATCAAATGAGTTTCAGCATTAAGTGCCCATTCTAAATAATTTTTTCCATTAAATCAAGAATGGCAAATTCAAGCTTATGCATATTTGACATGATAAATCTATTAACAAAAATAAATAAAAATAAGTAAATAGTTAAGAATAATAATATTAATAATTCATATGAAAGAAAAGAAAGATAAATAAAAGAAGAAAAATAAATCAATTTGCTTCAGAAAATTGATAAAATATATTTTTTTAAGATAATAAAAATAAATTATTAAAATTATACATTCATTGATGAGAATGTAAATAAAATTATGATATTAGCATTATGGGTGCTATATCTTCACTTAAAAGAATAATATTTTTAATATATGTTTCCTTAAAAAAATTATTTATCATTCACTTTAGGAATGACTATATATATGATTAACTATCACTTATTTCAAGAAATAATTATGATCATAAGGAGAATAATTATCTATATGATTAATTATCATTTACTTTGAAATATTAATATTAAATAAAATGTCATACATAAAAGATAAATAATATAAATAAACCAAATAACAATAATAGTGTAATAAATAAGAGATAAAATAAGAAGAAAAAAGAAACAACAATTTTTAAAAAATTATGAAACCATCAAGAAAAAAAATGGCGTACAAGTTTCTTAAAAAAAAGCCACAAAAAGAAAAACATCACATATATGACATGCATATATCAGCATATAAGTTAAAAAAAAAAGAATATATATGAAAGATTCACTTATCTTGGAGGATAATAAATTTATAGTTAAGTAATGGATAAAATATTTGAATACGATCCTTATTAAAAAAAATTAACAATGATGTTTAAGAAAAAAAAAGAAGAATGTGTGTTGTGAGGATCATTGTAATGTAAAAAAGGGAGAAAAATAAAGTGGATAGAAAGAGAAGATAATTATTTAGCCCTAGTCTTAAAATAAAATTTGTGCTGATAATATGTTATGAAAATAAAGATTAGGGTTTGAAAATGAAAGAAAGATGAAAGAGAATAGGGAGAATAAGAGATGACTTTATTTAATGATTGATGTTGCACACAAAACATCATAAGGGACTATTTATAGTCAAGGACTCAATTTTTAGATGACTCAATTAAGTTACATCTATAACTAATTCTATCTATTTGAAATTTAAATTATGATTACAGTCTAAGGCATCTATAATAAATATATTTAGGAAAAGTCTATGTGAACAATAATCCTAGTGAACAATATGAACAATGGGATTACAAATGTAAATTACTCATAAATTTAATTAATGATGTAATTAATTTAATTATAATAATAACCATTTTTCAAAATTTAAAATATCAGATTTTTGAAATAGGGAACTGTAACACGTTTCATATCCTTATACCATATCTTCTCTCTCTTGCGGTGGTCCTTCCCAATAACGAAGGCTCCCTTCCCAGTCCACCCACGACCCACGCTGCCCCCCCTGTGCCAACGTCTGGCCAGCCCCAAGCGAAGAAAATTTTTTTTTCACCACCTCCGTCAACCCGTGCATCGTGCAGCCCGGCGTAGGTCACTGCGATCACGCCCTGTGCAGCCCCTGTAGCCCAAGGCCTCCACCATTGCAGTCTCGTAGTCACCGACTAATCCGGTGTATCTCACGGGAGAGTTGCGGCTCTTGTTGCATACCTACATGACCTATCACAGCCATTTTAATGGAGCACAATTCCGTTGAACCGAGTTGTCTCGTACTAGATTCTTTCACCGATGACACTACCACGCATTTGGTCGACAACCTGATCAATTCATTCGACGGAAAAAGTGAACAGTTGGACAAGGTAAACAATGTATCTTGTTTCTTTTAGACGTATGTTTATTTTCATATAAATTAGATGGTTATTAAAAGATCAATATTCTTAATCCATGATGATATTTTGTTTCAAAAGGAACAATTTTGATGGTGTTCTTGTCCGTCCATGTAGTAATGAGTTAAACTGTAACATATAAGTGGGGAATCTCGTAAAAAAAATTAGTTTCAATTTTTCTACTTAAAAAGAAAAAAGAATTACATTTTTAAAATGGTGGGATGTCATAATACAATGTACTGGTTAGTTGTTACTATTTACTAGCTACAGATTGGGTTCTTGTTAAGTTTCCTAACTAGTTACAATGAAACATAGTTCAAGTTCTAAAGAAGATTAAGATAGATATTTATTTACTGGAGATTATAAATTGTTACATTACCTTTTTAATAGGTTACCCTGAGATGTTTGAATATATATATATAGTGTTAAATGAGAAAATTTTGTCTATAGTTGCTACTAAAATAGTAAAGATCTCCATCTGTATGCTATCATACCATGCATGCACTAACAAATATGGATAAATATGTAAGAAAATTATAAGAGCTAATAACGAAATATTTCACATCATAGTAGAAGACTCTCTTTTAGTTTGTGTAGTGATATTTTATATGTTGTGAATTTATGCATTCTTTATACAAATAATTAATCTAAAACTAACTGGTTAGGTGCCACTTTGTATGAGTATAGTCTCTTTGTTCTGATTTCCTTTAATTCATGTATATGAATAAATTTTAAGATCATATTTTTGGATATAGTATTAATAAAATATATTTAGTCGATACTTTTCTTTAATTTTATTATAGTATCTATTTATGGTGTGTATGTTTGATTGTAGGCCATAGAATGTACAGAAATTACTGAGTTGGAATGTAATGACATGGAACTTATTGATGAAGTTTGGACTCTAGTTTATTGTTGTTTTTACGTTCACCGCATCTTTGAGTTGACCATTAATCGTCTTGTTCATCAAATGATGTCTATTTTGAATTGATTCACAGTTACTGGATCATAGTTGCCTTGCTGAAGATGAAATACCAAGAGTTGGGATGCGGTTTAAGCATTTGAAGCTGGCCCAGAATTTTTATGCGACCTACGCAAAGAAAGTTGGTTTCATAAGTAAGATACGGGCCACAAATTTTGACAGGATGCGAAATAAGACCGTCGCTAATGCACACAATAGCATCGCCCCAGAAACATCAACCGTGTTGGGAACAGAGGACATTCAGGCCCCATCAAAAGTAACCACAAAGGGTCGTCCAAAAGGAAAAAGGCTAGGATATAAGTTGGATAAATCAATCAGAAAATCCATGCAGAGAAAGCGGAAGAGTTTAGGCAAGCTATGTATAGGAATTAAATTTAAACTTCACTTTTACTACGGTTTTTTATTATGTCGATAGTGACTTGGTTTTGATTGAGTTTGTTTATTTCAGGATAATCGGGTAGAATCTACTGCAAATCAAGATTCGGAGGCTTCCGCTTAGCAGATTGCTAAGCAAGGAGTTGGTGGATTCATGTCGCTGTTAAACTCTTTCGACAATACCTAGAGTGTTTACGATACAGTATCCATTATGTTATATTAGAGGTCCCTTTTGTTGGGCCTTACAACTCAATATGTATGTTTCATGGTTATTTTCTCTGTTTGGGTTGACTATGGTTATAAAATTATGAAACTGGTATTTCCATGGCCTTATCTTCATGCTACTCACATGGTCGGCGTGTTTATGTTTTTGTGGATGTGGTTTGACTGGTTGTAGAATAATATCTGGATAAATACATGCCGTATAATCTGTATTTTTCTTGTAATATGATTGGGATTTTGTGTGTGGTTAATTACATTAGTATGGCCTGGATGTTCAATTTACTATGTTCACAGATGGTTATTTTTCTTGTGTTGGGATAGTTACTTCTTATAGGCTTAGCATGGTGTGTGTCATTATTTAAATGTAGTATAATATGGATGTTCGCTTCCGTAGGTTAGCGGATTGTTATTTTTCTTTATGCCCAGATGGTTATTTTTTGGGGTGGATTAAACATGAATTATAATGCCGATGTTCGCTTTAGGTTATTGGATGATTATTTCTATTAAGTTCGTCTGATTATTTTGAGTGTTATTTAGGAATGGTGTCTTATTAGTAACGAGAATTATAATGTGGATGTTCGATTCAGTAGGTTAGTGGATGGTTATTTCTATTATAATCAGATGGTCATTTCTATAAACGAATTGTGTGTTATTAGGTTCATTTAGTACAATGTGGATGTTCGATTTGTTAGGTGGGTGGATGTTCGATTCAGTAGGTTAGTGGATGGTTATTTCTATTATAACCAGATGGTCATTTCTATAAACTAAGGAATTGTGTTTTATTATGTTCATTTAGTACAAGGTGGATGTTCGATTTGTTAGTTGAGTAGATGGTTATTTTCTATTATATCTTGTGATTCAACAAGTGTGTGGATTGATACTCTTAATACCTGTGTTCTTTACTACTAGTTTTAGGCAGGCTTAACTACATGCAAGAAAATAAAACAATTTGCAAAAGGAATAAACTATATAAATAGATTTTTCCAAGGTAATTTAGCAACTCTGTTGTAACAAAAATCCAACTCAGAGACACAAAAATTACTATTAGCTTTTAGGCAGCCTTAACTACATGCAAGAAAATCAAACGATTTACAAAAAGAATAAACCATATAAATGTATTT
The DNA here is from genome assembly GCF_000817695.3 of Arachis duranensis. NCBI lineage: Eukaryota > Viridiplantae > Streptophyta > Magnoliopsida > Fabales > Fabaceae > Arachis > Arachis duranensis. Next base: position 17,214,346 of record NC_029775.3, read on the forward strand.
TTCCAAGATAATTTAGCAACTCTGTTGTAACATAAATCCAACTCATAGACACAAAAAGAAGTTAAGAAGAATTGAGTGTATGGTTTGAAAACTAAGTACAACTATTGTATTTTCCTTTTTCGGGACTTGCTCACTCGTAATTCTCCCACTCTTTCATCAATGTCCTTGTGCTTGGTGCTGTGAAGGGTGACTTAACCACCTTTTTCTTGTTTCTTTGACGGTTGTGGCAAACACGTCCGTCATTTTGCTCCAACAAAAATCGCACTGGCTGAATAGATTCATTGTGTGCTCCCATGACAATATCTAACATCAGCTCACGTCTCATTGACAGAAAATATCAAGCCCAAACTCCATCAAATTTCATACAGTTCGCTTTAGTCCAAGCATCTATTAACCATTTGATGTTACTATCTTTGCTGTAATTTCAAAAAAATATGAAATTCACAGGCAGAACACAACAGTGGTATGCATTATGAGTACACAGGCAGATAACAAAATATCAAGTAAAACAAGGTCCTTGGAAGCGTGGCAGTCAAAATTGAACTTCTGATTACGAACGCACTAACACAAGTCATAATATAATCAACTTGATTGACTCCAGATATTAGTAACAATAGAAATTGCTTCCAAAATGTTTTATATCATGTCACAAGTCTAAACTTTGAACATTCATCTACTATAATTTTTTCCACTGCAAGTATTAATAAAATCAAAAGGACAGTCAAAGCAACGCAATATTTATTTTGATCTGGTGTGTCAGAAGGACTATTCATATTCTATATAACTATGACTTATTTTAAAAATTTTAGCATGCGTCTTTACAACATGCATGATTGAAAATAAAAAAGTCATAAACATGTAGACGTCAAACATTATGCAAGTATAGCATTGACAACCAATTTAACTCATATCTAGTTAAGGCACCACTAAAAGTCACCTCTTTCTTCATCAATTGTTTCTTACAAAATTGAACATCCCTAATTCTTTGAATATAAAACTCAATCACATGAACCAAAAACACATAAAGAAAAGAGTTCTAAAATATCAAGCCCAAACTCCATCAAATTTCATCTAGTTCGCTTTAGTCCAACCATCCATTAACCATGTGATTTTACTATCTTTGCTATAATTTCAAAAAAATTATGAATATCACCGGCGAAACCCCAACAGTAGTGCATTATGAGAACACATGCACATAACAAAAAAACAAGTAACACAAGGTCCTTGGAAGCGTGGCAGTCAAAATTGAACTTTTGATTAAGAAAGTCACCAACACAAGTCATAATATAATCCGCTTTTTAGGCTCTAGATATTAGTATCAATATAAATTGCTTCCTAAATGCTTTATATCATGTCACAACGCCCAACTTTAAACATTCATCTAGTATATTTTTTTTTGCTGCCCAAGTATTAATTAAATGAAAAGAACCAACTAACTTGCAAATTCAAGGCAACGCACTATTTATATTAACTTAGTCACTATTTTTAAAGTTTAAAGCTGGTATATTTAAAATGTTTCGAAATATTGATTGCGATGGTAGTCAAATATCCTGATTAAGATGTAAATAGAGTCTTCATATGGTCAAACTCATTGTCAAAACTACTTTCATTTAGATCCATTCCAATCAAATGCATCAAATACAAGTAGACATGTGAGAAAAAAGTAAAATATAGCTTCAGCTAAAACTAAAAAGGTGTAAACTTAATCCAAATTATAATTACAATTTTTTCTTTAAATAAACAAATAGGATACCAATTCAAACCTATCTCTTCAAAATCAAACATACATAATCAGACAATTGAATAGTTATTCAAACGTGCCACCCTTTTAGGTTAGGTATTCGAAGGAAAAAATGTCTACATCCTAAGCCAAATTTCAAACAGCTGTGCCAAAAAAAATAACCATATATTTATGTAAAAAGATGACCATCTGACTAAAAGTGACTAAACAACTCAGAAAGCAACTAATTTTAAGCACGTGCTTCACACCAATTGTGACTAATTCATACCTGGAGACAAAACAATCCCAAACATAGTCAACCATTAAAAAATAAGTCGCGAAGAACACGGTTCTGAGCAACATGCACGGGTCGGTATTTTTCCCAGTTTCCTTATCTTAACAAACACTTGAAAAACTCAAACAGGCCCACCAAGTCCCACTAGCAGCAAAACCCTTCTACGCAACCCATAACATGAACAATACTGTGAACATATATGCAACCCATAACATGAATAGCGGCATGCAAACACACCCCACGGTTGCTTTGGTGTTGCCCGAGGAAGACTCCAAGCGGCACGAACATGCAGTGATTTCAGCCTCCGGTGATGCCCGTTAACTGACAACGTGGGTGGCGGCTGGCCGACTTCAACACGACGCCGACTCGGGGATTTGCCTGCTGTTGCTCTTTTTCACAATGGAGGCCTCTCAGGGGATGGTCGGTTCGGTGATGGGCAGAATGTACGACGAGAAGGAGCAGAGAAGAAGCACCAGATATGGATTGGTCCGAGATTCTGGTCAAAAAGAGGGGGAAGTGGGTGGGAATGTGGGATGATTACGATGTTAATAATTAAGAGGATTAAAATTAGGATTTTGGGAAGGGGGTGTATAACCTAAACAGTGTTAATAAGCTAATTGGGCTAGTTTTTATGGCCTGTTGTTCATATTGTTCAACAAAGTCATTTTCTACCTAGCATCTCCCACATATTTATAATAGGTAGATTGTTATTTATCTTTCAACGTTTGATTGTGCTTCTTTTAATATTCAGCGAGGGAGGATTCTGCCTTAGCCTTGGGAGAGAGGCACAGAGCTGTAAATGGGTATGGATAACTCCATTACTCATATAGATCCGAATATATTGGGTATTGAATTTGATTGGGTGAGCTTTTTAAAAAAAAAATTTGTTAATTTTTTTAAAAAATAAAATAATTTTATGTTTAGATATTTTGTGTAAAAAGATCTTTTTATTTATCAATTGTGTTTAGATACAATTAGGAGTGGTAAACGAGCCTAAACTCACCGGGTCGGTCCGCGTAACCCGCCAAAAAAAGGCGGACTGGACTGAAAAATTAGGACCGCCAAATAGGAAAAGCCCGCCTAACCCGCATCGCTTAAACCACGGGCTTTGGCGGGCTTTTGCGGGGCAGGGCAGACTTTCCCGCCGGGCTTAGTATTTTTTTAGTGAGGGAGTATTTTTACAATTTTTTGGCCAAAACCTAACTTCCCCCAACCTAACTTACAAGAGTATGAAGATAAAAATTGAGTGGTTTGGATTATGTTTATGTTACTTTGGAGACAATATTTATAATTATGTTTTAAATTATGTTTATTTTACTTTGGAGAGAATATTTATACTTATGTTTTGGATGAAAACTTGGTTTATAATTATGTTGATTAGATATTTATAATTACAAAGATTATAATATTTATGAATATAAAAAATATAATTTTTTATGCCTTTAAAAATTATAAATTTATTCCTATGATTTTGAAATTATATATATCATTTAGTAGTTAATAGTAAAAAAAAAAAGTGGAGCTTTGGCGGGCTTAGCCCGCCAGCCCGCAGTTAGGCGAGGCGGGGTAGGATTCTAGGACCATTGATAAACTCCGATTTTGTGGTTTATCTTATGCTTATTTTAGGGAATTTATTCACCTTTTCCCACATTTATTCAATAAAATAGCATGGTTTTGTAATTCTCCCTTGAATTGTACTTAAGTGTAAAAACATGCTTTTTAGGCCCTTAAATTGGCAATTTTGATTCACTTTAATTCCTTTCGATGCCTTGATGCGTTTGTTGAGTGAATATATATACTAACTTAAAAAAACTAACCCTACATTCATTATGATGGTATTTGTTTTTGAGAATATAATAAGATAAGACAGTGATAACAAGACATAAGGTAACGTTTAGTTAATATCCGTGTATAGCTAAGACATAAACATGATAGTATATATATATTATTTAGTTAGTTAAAACACAAAATATTTTAGGACACGAGTATATACAAATACACAAATTTTGTGTACCAACTTAAAGGTGAAACACGAAAATATAATACATGAGACACAAATTATTTTTATTTTTACCCCTTGTTAACCAGAGACTCAGACCCTTCTTCCTTCTTTCTTACCTTACTCCTTCCCTCCATGCATGATATACCCTCCTTCTTTCTTTTTCCTCTATCTCTTTGTGTTGTTTTCTCTTTCCCCTTTTTTTTCGGCCGCCATTCTTTATGTCTTTCTTCTTCTCCTCCATTTGTTCTCAGATCTGAGTTTATCTTGTTTGTTGTCATTATTGACACAACTGTGAGTACTACTATATTCATCTTTTTTGCTTGCCATGATGTGCCACTATTGTCGCCTCTACCTTTTCCTCCATTTCTTTTGTTGATTTTCTGCTCGCGCCGATTCTCTACGCCTCTACCGTTGGCTTCGAGTTTCAATTGTGTCACCTTCTTCTTCTATTGCCTTCTTTCCTCTTTTGTCATTATGTACTATGCAACCAGATTTGTTCCATCTTAATTTTTGTTTCACCATTGATTTGTCCCCTTTTTTTTTTCTATTTGTTTATTTAAAAAAAAGATAATGTTCTTATCTTTCTCTTTACTTCCAGATAGTGATAATTTTTTTAAAAAAATTAGCTATTTTTGTTAATTGATTTTTGGTGGTGTATGCTATGATGAATCCATGCATGGTGGTAGAGAGAGTGGTTATTGATAGTGGTGGTGAATAATTTTTTTTTGAAAAAAAATTATTGTGGGGTTAATATAGACTTTTTATAATTTTTATTGTGTCTTGTATAATTTTTACTAAACACAATACGGCTAATGTTTTTTATATGAGGTTGACATGTGAGTTAAGCAGAGTTATAGAGTATTGGGGGAATATACACTATTGTGACGGCGTTCAATTTTTTGTTTTAATAGGAAGAATCGGACCGTCCGATTTTATTGCAGAGAGAGAGGGACATCCGATTTGTGTGGAGTATTGAAATCGGACCCAGGATTTTCTGTACCGTCTGCCACGTGGAGCCAGTACACAAATCGGACCCAAAATTTTCTGTACTCGATCCGTCTGATTACAGTACCTCCAATCGGACGGTCCGATTTGTCTTGCACAGTTCTCATATCCTGGTGAAACACCATATATCTCCATAACCCTGCTATACACCAACTCTCTCTCCATATTAAAATTAAAAAGTTCACACAATACATTGACATTGATAATTTATGTCTATGTCTTTAATGTCTATATTTCTGTGTCTATGTCTCAACTTATTGATAAAACAAACGCTGTCTAAAGGACAGAGACACAAAATTTAGTATTTTTATTTTCTGTTTGGTGATAAATTAGAATAAATTATAAAAATCTAATTTATTTTTATTTTTTATTAAAAATTTTGAGAAGAAATATATAATAATAAAAAATATAATTATGAAAAATTAACAAGAATAATGAAAGAAAAAATGAAAAATAAGTTATGTCTCTTGTTAGTATCTTTGTATCTTTCTTATCCGGATGAACACAAAATATACCAATCCAGTGTTTCTGAGTACATGTCTCATCTGTCAAACACGATTTTGCATATCTGTGTTCCTGTCTCAGTGTCCCGTCCTTGTAAACAACTTATATACTCTTTATTCTTCATATGTCATAGCCATAAACTTCCGCTATTCAATAGAGTAAATAGTCAAATTCGTTCCTAAAATATCACTTGTTTTTTAAATTGGTCTCTGAAAATTTTTTTAATCAAATTCGTCCTTGAAAGATTTTACGTTAATCACGTTGGTCCTTCTGTCACTTCCTTTGTTGATAGCGTCAACATTTGTTGATATTACATATTAAGTGATATTACAACACACACCTAAGAGTCTTAATTAGCTGCTAACATTATAAGTTTATAAAATTGGATCAAATCAAAACCTAAATGAAGGGGACCTTAAGACATTGAAATTTTTCAATTTGGGATTTATTCGATTTAATTTCATAAATTTATTATATTAGCCACCAATTTGAACTGCGGGGTGTGTGTTGTGGTGTCACCTAATGTGTCATATTGACAAACTCTAATGCCATTAGCAATGGAAGTGATAGAAAGACTAACATAACTAATTGAAAATCTTTAAAAGATGAATTTGATTAAAAAAAATTTTGATAATCAATTTAGATAACGACTGATCTTTAGGGACTAAGTTTATCATTTACTCTCAAGTAACTCAATAATAGAAAAGTTTATGTTACAAAAATTATTCTTGTTGCAACTACAAAAACATAAGTGACATAAAAACCTCCAAAAGAATATCTGATCTACCACTTAATGAATTTGTGCTGCAGATTGATGTCTTTGAAGTTGGTGCAGCTTGGTGGCAGTTTTATTGCCCGAATGATGTTCGACGTTTGTTCAGAGTTAGAATCAAAAGCTGTAGCAGCAAAGGTTCAAGCAGCTGCTGCAGATAGCTATAGACTATTATACTTCTGAAGCTCTATTGGAATATTCCTTTACCAATGCTCCAAAAAGTGTTGGCCTTTCTAGCAAACGTGATGGTTTGTCAAATTCCTTTGCATAACCTGTCAAAAATAAGTTTTGAATTTGATTACCTTGTATAAGGCTTAAGTATTTATAAGAACGAGCAAAAATTGTATTCTACACTCTACAGCATCTTGTTGCTAGTTTTTTCTATGTATACAAAAATATTGTTGAAAACAACACACTATGACTTGTTTGGTTTCTAGAAAATGCTACCTTATGATTTTCATGTTGTTTCTTGTTTTCTGTATTTAAAGAAGGAATCAGATTTAGACCCATATTTTCTTTTGACATTCTTCTTCAAAAAAAATCCAGAAAACAAGGTAAAAGGTTTCCAAATAAGCTGGAAACAGAAAATGAAATCAGGAAACAATGCATGCTCTTATGTCTGCTTTTGTTGTTTAGTTACTTATGCACAAAGCATAAAAGATATAAGTCCTTACTCATACCTGCATCTATGACTAAAACCCGGTCACAATCCATGACTGTTGGTATTCTGTGAGCAATACTGATAATTGTTCGATCCGCGAAGTCCTCACGGATGATCTTCTGTATCACAGCATCAGTTTGTGAATCAACAGATGCCGTTGCCTCATCCATGAATAGTATCCTGCTGTGTTTGAGCATGATCCTGCCCAAGCAAAGTAACTGCTTTTGCCCCACACTCCAATTGTCTCCTCCATCAACCACTATGAAATAGTGAAGAAAAAGTGAAATAAGCTCAAAATTGGTAAAACTACAATAGTTTTCAGTCACAATGAATTAAACTGTTGAAAGGGATTCTGGAGAGAGGAGTTCATACCTGAAGCCTCAAGTTTTTCAGGCTTTGCAGTCACTGCATCTTTCAATTGGCAGCGCTCGAGACTCTACAGCAACAAGTTATTAGTTGGATTAAATGATCCTGTGTCTCAAAAGCCTTAAGAACATAGTCATCTAATTAGATGATAGTGTAAACTGCATAGTAATTAAACTCATTCCTATAGTTTTCTCTTTTATGATGCACATTGCCATATATTGGATATTAACTCAAAAATTTACCTTCCAAATTTCTTCATCTGAATACAATCCAAGGGGATCAATGTTGCTTCTTACAGTTCCTTGAAAGAGAATTGGCTCTTGGGGAATGATTCCGAATCTAGACCTCAGATCATGAAGCCCCACATTGCAAATGTTGATTCCATCAATGATTATTTTTCCAGCTGAAGGCTCAATCAGCCTAAATAGCACCTGGATGAGGGTTGATTTCCCACTCCCTGTACGGCCAACAACACCAATCTTCTCTCCTCCTTGAATAGTGAGTGATACTCCCTTGAGAACTAGAGGAGTATTTGACCTATACCTAACCTGTTTAAACAATTCAATAATAAGGAAGATTACATGCACATTAAACAATCATGCTGCTTAGTATCCTCAACTTTGATTGGTTAGATTCTGATGTTACATAAGCAAACAATATGTACTTATTTTTTTGTGACTATAATTACCTGCAAGTTATCTAACTCAATGTTGCCATGACTAGGCCAATCCTGAGGAGGAGTCCTCTCAGGGATTGTCCATGGAGCTTCTGATGGAAGGTTGGTAAACTGCTTTATCCTCTCAACTGAAACCATTTTATTCTCAACAGAACAAGTCATGCTTATGGTGAATGATAAGAGACTACTGAGGGCCAAGCCATAGGATAGAGATAAACCAACATATTCTGCAACAGCAAGATAACATCATCAGTTTTGAAACAATTCTTGATCACTACTCTGAAGGTAACTTTTTATCCAAATATATGCATAAGATCTCATAAATCTAGAAAAGCCATTGTTCATTTCCTGTATTTGTCTGGAATAGGGACCAATTATGATGCTTAGCAAAAAAGTTTCATGAAAAGTAGTGTACCTGGCCTAATAATAGCACTTGGCAGAAAGATCATGAAAACAGTGGCAATGCAAAGGAAAACCACTCCTGTAAAGTCCAAGCGAAAACCGAGCCATTCGTTTGCTCCATTGTTGTGGAAATCCATTCTGAGACTTGCATTTACCCTGTCAAGATTTTCCTGACAGAATGCTCCCTGCTTCCTGAAACCCCGGATCGTCATAACACCGGAAATGGTCTCTGAGAAGTGATGGATAACCGGAGCTTTCGTGATAGAATCAAGGCGAGTCAGTTCCCGAGAAGATGCAATGTAATATTTCTGCATACCAGTACAAAAAGACAGTTAAAAAGGCACCACATATATTTCCTTTTTACTTGTAATTTCAAATGCCATAGGCCTGTGCTCCAAGTGTGCATAAAGATTCCATATTAATGGTTGAATCAATTAATATTCTTGAATCCAATGTTATTTGGAACAATGCAGAGGTTATGGATCATAATATTGTAGAGGTTACAATTTAAGCATGAGTAGGCACATAGCATCATATACATACCCGGTACCAATTATTCAGCCAAAACAATGGAATTAAGAGGAAGACAGTCTCCCAAGCATTTTGGCATGTGACAATGATGATGCTGATTAATGAGAAGTATGACACCATCACAAAGCTTACTAACAATGGAATTGATATATCAACCCAAAGTAGATCAGTAGATACCTAAATAATTCAACAGAAGCAGAAGGTAAACAAAAAATGTTAGTCCAAATATTATTATTTTTAAAACTTATTTCAAAATCGAAACAAACGCATAGTAAGACTTACACGACTTAAGATTCTGCCAGAAGGAGTGGTGTCAAAGAATGACATTGGTGCATGCAGAATGCTATCAAGCATACCAATGAAGAAGCTTTGAGATGTCTTTAGACCCCAATATGTAAATAAGAATGACCTGATCATCACTACTATGCATGAAACTGCTGCTATGGCAGCATACACAATAATGAAAATGAAAGAAGGAACAGTATAAGCTTCTGAAGTTGCAAATGCTAGCCAGTAGTCACCAGCCAAGAAGGCTATGATCCATGCTAAAGACATTGCCAGCATGAGTGCTACTCCCCACCATCCAAATGCTTCAGTGAAATAATGTTTGTATACTCGGAGATTGACTTGGCCAGTTTCCCTCTCCTCCTCTTCAATGAGCTTTGATGAACCCTTATCAGACTTAGATTGCTCTTGAGATTGCTTTTCGCCTGCGCTTTCCTTTTCCTTCGAAGGAATGCGAGCCAACTTTGGAGACTGGCTAGACCCATCACCAGTTTCTGTAATCTCCATAGCACTTTCATGAGCAGCCACAAGTGCACCAAAATCCAGGCCAGCTTTGAGAAGTTCATCATACTTTCCACTTTGCACAATTCTCCCGTCTCGCATCACCTTGATATTGGAATCAGACAAGAAAAATTCTTAGTTGAAAGGACTAATTCAGGTGTAATTGAATTGAGAAATTAACAGGAAAACACACACACAAGTCTACGAAAAATTTTGAGTACATATACTTACCATTATAGAGTCAACATTATGCAGGAAATCAACTTGGTGAGTTACTAGTAAAATGGTCTTATGTCTAAGAGCTCCCATAACACATTCCTGCAACAAATTAGAGAAAAAAGATAAGCACATTCATCATGGAAAACTACTTCATGGTTCTGAACTAGTTATATGTGATTTTTTCTGTATGTGTGTATATGTACATGCGCCTATGCTACTTGCTGTCACAGCTAAATTAGTGTGCCATAAACGCCAATCCAAACACACGCTAAATAAAATTTGTTCTCTCAAACACGATACAGTTATTTATTTATTTAGCATTTTGTGTAACTTAGTACATACCTTGAAAATGAATGATCCTGTTTGGGCATCAACAGCACTGAATATATCATCAAGGAGATAGATGTCACAATCTTGGTACACAGCTCTGGCCAGTTGCACTCGTTGCTTCTGGCCGCCGCTGAGGTTAATACCCCTTTCTCCTATCTCAGTCTGGTCTCCATGCTCCATCATTTCTAGATCCTTGTCCAGGCAGCACACTCTTATGGCTTCTTTGTATTTCTTCTGGTTCATTGGTAGTCCAAACAATATGTTTTCCTGGATGGTTGCATTCTGAATCCATGATGTTTGTGCTACATATGCAACTGTCCCACAAACTCTGACCTAAAATTTGGATGAGAAAATCGTATATCCATTAAGAACCAATAAAGATTATTCTAATTCTAGTACAGATGAATGCTTAAACCAATTTTTGGCCGCATAAATTAGTATAAATTTGAAATATCAAACTGTTTTCTAGAAATGAACAAGAAATGAAGAAACCAATAACTTTTGATTCCATAAAGAAATTATTATACCTTTCCTGAAATTTTGTACATTTCCCCCAACACAGAAGCCAACAATGAAGATTTTCCTGAGCCAACAGTTCCAACAACTGCAGCATGGTCCCCTCTCCTAATCTCCAGCTCTTCAACCTTCAGAGCCTCATTCCCTTCCTCATCATCCCAAGAGAATTTCGCATCTTTCATCTCCACGGCTATGTCGCTTTCGCATGTATCATCTCTTTGTACTGCATTCTCATCCCTTTCCTTACTCATCATGAACTCATCCAACCTCCCTAGAGAAACCATAGCCTGAGAAATCAACATAAGAGCCTGAGGGAAAGTCCTAACCGGCTCCTGCAGAATCTTGATCACTGAAGTTATGCTGAAAACAGTTCCAGCATTAAGAGGAATCCCAAGAAACGTGGCGGTTCCAAAGGTAAGAACCGTGACCAAGAGAGGAGCACTGGAGAGAATTGCCATGTTGACAGCAAAATAATACAAGAACTTGCCAATCCAACCGTGCTCAGCTTGGCGAAATTGGCGAATCTTGTTGCCGAAGTAATCCTCCCATGCTTGAAACTTGATGACACGCATGTTGTTGAGAAGCTCATTAATTGCCTTCATCCTCAAGTCACGGCTCATCATGATCCTGAACTGGAAACTGTTGCTTTTCTTCGTCCGAATCAGAGTGAAAACAAACACCACAGCAGTTCCAAGCAGGGCTGCAACTGCAGACAAGCCAACATAGGTATAAATTAAGGCCAACGCCGCTGCAACTTGCAATGGCATTAACCAAATAGGATGAAGCTGAAGCATCAAATCAGATAGCTGTTGAGCATCAACAGCCATATGATTCACAATCTGGCCAGTTCCGTGAGCCTGCCTTGCAGTGCTAGATAATCTTAGACCCTTCTTGTAAACTGAAGTAATGATGCTGGAACGAATAAGCATGCCGAGTTTCTGAGAGTGGAAGTTGAATTGATGAACACTGAGGACTTCAATTGATTTTGCCACAAGCAGGATTGAAATCAGGACAAGTCCTTCATAGGGAGAAGGATTAGCCTTTGATGTGAAATCTACAAAGCTCTGAATAAGCACTGGACCGATGTACATAACCGCGAGCCGAACAACTGCGAGGAAGCCGGTGAATGCTATGTGTTTCCAGAAGCATCTTAGCAGGGTGAATCCAACAGGGTGCTTGGAGTTTTCCTCTGGCTTTGGCCAATATTCTTGGAAAAGCTCTGACATCCTTTCGGCCCGAAACTCGAGAGGAAGCGTTGGAACATCTTGGAGTTTGAGTGGTGTTGTGTACCCTTTGTTGAGCAAAGGATTCATCCAAAGCCACACTGTTTTGGAGAACAAAGAAGCATTGCCATAAAGACTCGTAGTCCTGTCATTGGAAAGCCATGTTCTTGAACTTTCAATCACATCAGAAATTCTTATAGCATCAATCCCTGATGACCCTTTGATTGCTATTACGAAAAGGAACAAAGAAACTGCAAGATTGATGAAAGAAAACACATCATCCACTCTCAAATTAGCCTCCAAACTCGATTCCTCAACACTTACTAATCGAATAATGGCCGAAGTGGCAAAAAGGAAAGCAGCAACAAAGTTTGCAATCCAATAGAATCTTAGTGACAAAGGGTGCTTTCGAGCTTTGAACTTCTTCTCATGTACCATCAGAATCACTATCACTATGTTGGTTATTGCTTGCGCGAGGCGAAAGAGGGCCTCTATCTGTCTCCATGAGGCAAGATTGCTTTGAGTGAAGGCCAAGATGCTTAGAACAGTGTAAGTCAGAGCCAAGAGTGATGTCACCAAAAGGGGTAGTTTGAACCACAAGGTAACCTTGTAATCTGAATCTTTGTCCTGCAAAAGAGGCTTGGTGATTGTGGAGCCAGAGTTGGCATTAGAAATGAATCTAGAATAGATCTTTTGAGCTGCAAAGGCTAAGAGGGTGATCAAGAAGATGAGATCAATGGCAGAAAGAAGAAGTCTCTGAGGACATGGTGATAGGAATATGAACCTCAACCATTGAGCTACAAGTTGTGAAGTAGGAGAAGATGAATCCACTGATAGAGGTGAACAAGAAGGTGAAGTAAGCCAAGAAGAAGAACTAGAAGACATGTTCCAAATAAGGGGTTGGTATATTATGCTTCAATATGAAGAGTTACATATATAAATATAACTCAAGGTTGGTTATGAAGAGTTGGACATAACTTTTTAGTTTTTTCATACATCATGATGATGAAAAAGGATTGCTGTTATGATTGATGAACAAGTTAAGAGGTGTGGAACAAGGTTGGAGGAGTATGAAACTGTGTTTGTGTTTGTGGGGAAATGAATTGATTTTCAATGCGGCTTGCTTGAAGGGTGGGATCATTTAGTTGAATAAAATAAACTCCATGCGAGTCACGCATCTAGAAGTACAATATAGTGAAAATACTAATACTAATACTAATACTAATCATCATCATGTAGTTATATAAAAATACTTTATATGATTATTATGCAATTATATTAATCAATATTGTAATCAGGAGCTGGGCATATAATAATAAGCACCTTGTTGCAAATATATAATAGTGCATAGTATTGTATAGTATATGTGAGAATTGAGATAATAGAAATATTTTTATTGATGTAATAATAATTTATAATGATAATTATATAAAATAATTTTAAAATTTAGAATTATGATAAGAATTATACTCAGGGAAAAGATTTATATACGAAGGTCTGAAGCTACAACCACGGTGGTGAAACCTTTGAATTAGAAATGTTTTGGAAAAATAAACCTGCAAAGCAGGGGAGATTAAAATGTTAATCAGAAATTTTGATGCACTGTTAGAGATTAGAATAAAAATTTGATCAACCTTTTAAAGTTTTATTGATGGGCATTCCTAATATGCTTTGAATTGTAAAATCATCTAATTCAGAATAAATTTTTAATAATTAAATTGATATTTTAATTAACAATTTTTTTTTTTTTTGCATTAAAGATGGATATATCCTTATCAATTTGTGCATCCGACGATAATGTCAATATGTGTGAACCCTAATTAAGAAGACAAATAGCCAAATTTGCACAAACACACGTCATGGGTCATGTGTTATGTCGTCAATTTCCACCAAGTTTACTTCAACTTTACATTCACTTGTTTTTGAGCAATTTATGGGTCTTCCGTAATTGCGTGTATACTGTTGTAATACTAAGCTTGCCATAAAATATTTCTTTCTTCCTCGATCCAGTGTTATAAAGTATGCTTTGAGCTTATTTCTGTAAAGAATTCTATTCATCAAAAAATAGTAAGAATAGAATCCACAGAAAATTTTCATAATAAAAAAGAGATTCAATATTATAATATTAAGTTTTGTTCAAACTCTTTAATCTTACACGTTAAATTGATTGTAAACACTATAAAAAAAGCATTATTCATATTCACAGACAATGCTAGAGGGCCAAATTATAAATATTCCAAAAATGATCACTACTGATGAACTTTCTTTTATTATTCTATTGGAATGGATTACTGATTATGAGAAAGCTTTTCCAAAAAAACAGGTTGATATTCATACTACAACACCTCCAACTATTACCCATAATAGTGATGGAACGGTGACTACTGTTTTTTAGAGACCTGGAATAATCAAGCAAACCTCACTGCGAGGACCATCCTTCAGAAGGATGATGTCTCATCAGAAGCCAAATTGACAGCTCTAAGATCCATATCCGGGTCTTGTAGATATAGGTAAACGGGTCTTCAGTGTTTTCTTCATTAGGATCTTAGGCATCTTGTAGATACGGGTTACATGGGTCTGACTATGGACTTTCAGCATCATTAGTTATCCCTACATCGGTTGGGTTTGGTGGTAAGGCATATACTCTTCCATTTAGATCTTCAGAATTCATATCTTTCTCAGAATTTCTGTTTGGAATATGTCTAGACGTGCTAGGCTGGTCTCTTGGAGCATAAAAAGAGTATTGTCCAAATTGATTAATTATTCCTGAAGTTATGAATCTGGACTGGAATTCTTGGAGAGTTATTGGTGGAACATCTATTTGAAATAGGAGTCCTTCAACTACATCTCTTTTTCCATATAGTTCAGGTTACCAAAGTTGACAAAGGTATTTGGCCAAGGCATTTAGAACTATCTTTTCATCCGTGGGCCATATGGTAGAGTATCCAACAATATCGATCCTGTTCATGGTGTGTGGGTCTCTTGCAATAAAATAATTCCTCTATAAGGTGACAAAACAACAAAATTTTTGTTTTACCTGAAAAAGTTTATCCCACAGTTGGTGTCTGTTGAGCATGTATATAACATTCCTCTTCATGCATCAAGTGGGGCATACATAGAGAATAATCTGACTAGACGGGATTGTGTTTGACTGTGATTACACATGATATGGTATACAGAAAATATTGGTACTATGATGGCACATGTATACATAAAAGACAGAGCCCAAATATATCACATCATTTTCTCTGGTATAGGTTCTTGGATTATTGGTATAGTGCAGAAAAGGGTATCCATATTGAAATGCCTTGGGTTCGGATGAATTTGGGTAATGATAAGGAGCTAGTATAGTCAGTAAAACAAGGTTTGTCTGACTAGACAATTTATTTAAAATTATGTCTGAGATCTTGCTTTTAGGGAAAAAGGACCAATCTTTCTTCTGTATGAACTTCTGTGGAGCGGACAATTAGAAAATGGAATGGTGTATGAATAATTGTGTGTACTCACAGTGTAAATGTAATGGATTGGTTTTGGGATTGGTTTTTTGGTAGGTCTAGATAGAAAATTAGCAAGTGTGTTTTGGGTCCCTTTATGTGTCTTACTTCAAATTTATAGCGAAAAAAATTAGTCTTTCCACCGCAAGAGTTGAGAGTCTGGCAGGATCTTTTTTCTTGATTTCAAGCATTGATGGGAAAGAGGTATTATCCATTTTCACAGTGAAATGATAAGAATTGAGGTGAAAATTGAATTTTTCTATCCCTCGTTTAACAGCGAAAATCTCTTTGTAAGTGGCATGGTAATGTTTTTCAGATTCTTTGAATTGTCTACTAGCATGAGCACAATAGTGTCTTGTCCCATCAATTTCTTCAAGTAGCACAGCTCTCCAGAATTCATCACTAGCATCTGTCTGCAATATTCTTTTTCCCGTGCTGGAAATCTTTAAAGGAGGGGGTCTTGTGCTATCTTCTTCAGGGTTTTGACAGCTGTGGTTTGCTCAAGGCCCCATGGTGGGGCTTCTTTTTCAGGAGTTTTGACAGTTGGTTGGTGTGTCTAGTCACATCTGGAATAAAGTCTCTGATGTAGTTTACAATTCCCAAGAATTGTTGGATTTGTTTGACCGTCATGTTTTCATCAGGAAAGTAGATTAATTATTTGGCAATATGATTTTCTGGTTGAAAAAATCCATTTTCGAAGACTATCCCGAGAAATTCAATTTTTGTTTTAGCAAGAGAGTTCTTTTTTTATGATAGCATGATTCCTTATTTTTTGACAATTTGAGTGAATTGGGCCAGGAGTGTCTTATAGGCTTCACTGTCCTTTGAGAACAATAAAATATCATCAATGTAAATAAGTGTAGAGTGCAGTATGAGGTCAAAGATTTTGGTCATGGCCTTTTAAAAAAGAGATGGGGCTACTTTAAGTTTAAATGGCATTACTGTCCATTGATATTAGGTTTCAGGGATGTAAAATACTGTCAATTTGAGTTGTCATATTTGATATTAAATTTGTTTAGTTTGATGCCTGAGGTATCACCAAACTTGACATTCACATCATATATAATATAATAATATTATAATACTCCTGTTTAGATGTCTATTTAGATATGTTTCATTAAAATTTTACCAAAAAAAATTTAATAAAAAATTTTTTAATGAAAAAAATATAATATTTTTTGTGATGAGAACTATCTCATTAAAAGTTTTATAAAAAAATCAATAAAGATAAAAATCTAATTAAAAAAAAGAATATAGTATTTCCCCTTGTTAGTAACATCACTTAAGATTTCGAAATTGACGTATTTCGATCTGGTGCACCAATCTTTTAAAGAAGAATGTTGGAAATAGAATTGTGAATAAATTTGTCAAATTATCACTTAAACGAATTTGTTAAATACCGATTGTTCCTTGATTTTGAAGGTCACGAGTGAAGAAGAATCTAGGACAAATATGTTTTGTTCTATCACCTTTGATGTATTCACCTTTAAGTTGAGCAATGCATGCTGCATTATCTTCATACAAAATAGTTGGAGCTATTTTCTGATTAAATAATCCACATGGTGATTCAATGTATTGAGTCAAACCTCTAAAGTAGAAATATTCACGACTTGCTTCATGTATCGCAAGTATTTTAGCATGATTAGAGGATATTGCTGCTATAATCTATTTTGTGGATCTCCATGATATAACTGTATGACCATATGTGAATGGATATCCAATTTGAGATTTGCCTTTGCGTGGATTAGATAAATATTCTACCTATGCATAATCAACTAATTGTAACTTGGATTCACATGGATAAAATAGTCCCATATCAATTATTTCGTAAAGATATCAAACATTTTGTTTAATACCATTCCAATGTCTTTTGGTTGGAGAGGAACTATATCTTATTAATAAATTTACAATGAATGATATATCAGGTCGTGTATTATTAGCAAGATATATTAGTACTTCAATGGCACTGAGGTATAGTAGTTCAGGACCAAGAACTTTTTTGTTTGCTTCTTTAGGACAGAAATAATCATTTTTCATATCCAAAGATCATACGATCATTGGAGTACTTAATGAATGTGTCTTATCCATATAGAATCTCTTTAAGAATCTTTTTGTATAAGTTGTTTGATGAGTAAAGATCCCTTTATTTGTATGTTTGATCTGCAAGCCTAGACAAAATTTAGTCTTTCTAAGATCTTTCATCTCAAACTCTTCTCTTAGAGTTTTTATAATTGTTGGAATATCTTCAGGAGTTCCATTGATATTTAAATCATCAACATACATAGTAATTATAATGAATCCAAATACAATTTTTTTTATGAAAACATATAGACATATATCATTATTCTTGAATTACTTTTGTGTCAGATACTCAATAAGACGATTATACCACATTTGTCCAGATTGCTTTAGACTATATAAAAACCTTTTCAATTTGATTGAATATAACCCCTATGAGTATTCATTAGATGGTTTAGATGTTTTAAGTCATTTAGAGACTTTCATATAGATATCACGATCTAATGATCTATATAAATAAGCTGTCACCACAGCCATTAGATGCATATCAAACTTATAGTATGTAGATAAACTGAATAGATAACGCAATGTAATTGCATCCACCACAGGGGAGTATGTTTCTTCATAATCGATTCCAGGTCTTTGTTAAAACTCATGCACGACAAGTCTAGCTTTGTAGCGTATAATTTTATTTTTTTCATTTTATTTTCTTACAAATACCCATTTGTATCCAATAGGTTTTATATCTTTTGGTGTACGAATATAGGTCCAAAGACTTTATATGCAAGTGAATCTAATTCTATTTTCATAGCTTCTTCACATTTTAGCCAATAATTTCTTTATCGACATTTTCAACTATTCTTGGCTCAAGATCCTCATTTTCAAGCATGATGTGAAGTGTCACATGATATGCAGATATTTCATTCACAATTGTCTCATTTAGGTTCCATTTTTCTCCCATAAAGATATAATTTATCGAGGTCTCATCATTTTCACAATTTTTTGAACTTTTAGGTACCTGAACGTCTTCTGACGTTAAAATTACATTAGAGTTTTGGACAACCATAGGTATCTTTACTGTATCTTTATCTTTTTTAACAGAAATAGTATTGACATCTTTTCTTTTTTGAAGATTGTCTTTGGAACCGATAGGTCTACCACGCTTTTGGCGTGTATTTTTTTCGTGACCATTTGTCCAACTGGAACATCAATTCGAATTAGAGCATTTTCAACTAGTGTATATGATTTAATTATCCTTTTTGTATTGGAAAATACATCAAGCAACTTGATGAAGCGCTAAACACCGGCTTAGAAATTTTCACAAGTTAAAGCACAAGATTCGTCGTAGTTCTAAACTGAAATTCAACTCTCTTCAAAGTTTAGTAAAAAGATGTCACAAATTTTAAAATAAATAATCGGGAGTTTAATCCTTTGGTCGTTCTCCCTAGGAATTGCAATCGGGTGCTCAATCATTAGCTATGGGAGAAATCGAAATTTTGAGCGCAATAAACAAAAATGTAAATAATAAGAAATTAAATTAGGAGTAATTAAGCTAATTAACTAAAGAAGAGAAAGTAAATTCAAATGTTAAAAAGATCTTGAAAGGGGTTGAGGGTTAAAGATCACTACCTTATCATTGACCATAAATATGATAATTATGAAGAGTTAATCTCATTTTGCTAACCTTTATACATTGAGAAAAATCAAATATGCATAATTAATCTTAATCCATAAGTCCTAACCAACTTACTAATTGAATTAGTAAAAGATTAGCGTCAATGAAAATAAGATTAATTAACAACTTTAAATTAACAATCAATATTGGACATCAATTACTCAAAATTACCTAATTTCTCAACCTACTCCAAGCCAAGAAAAAAATTTTATTCTATAACTAATTCAAATATTTTATCAAACACCTAACAAGTGTATAAACATAGAACGTCATAAATTATAATAATTTGTAAAATTTATAACTACTCAATTCAAGAAAGTAAAAATAATAACTCCAATAAACAACAAGAAAATATAAAACATCAAATTCATTAAAAAAAATTATAAATTTAACAAGAATTCATAAGCTAAAATAATATAAATAAAAACTAATAAGAAAAAGTTAATGAACTAAAATAGAAGAATAAAAAAATGTAAATAAAACTAAATTAAAACAAGATTAAAAACTAAAATTAAAGAAAAATTGACAAAAAATTAACTAAATCTACTTTAATTCTAGAGAGAGATGAGAGCTTCTCTCCCTAAAAACCTAATAATATCATACTAAACTAACTCCTAAAATTTTTTCCTTTTCTTCCTTCATAATTTTTATTTAAATACCCAAAGAAATCTGAAATTTGGGATTTTTTGGAGGCCTAAAGTATGTGCCACCTGCATCTTTAATGATGTCATGTGAGTTTAATTTAGGGTGCAAAAACTGATGGCGTGTACGGCTCAAATTTACTGTATATTGTAGACATATACATATCGTTTCTAATATCACTAAATTATTTCATTTAGATCTTTATAACTCAAGTTATCATTAAATTAGTACAAAAAAATTAGAATTGATAGCATCCGGAGCAATCTTGGCACTAATTTTTTGGTTATAAATTATATCCTGAATCATAAAAAATTTGAGAAAATCTTCATCATCAAAATTGTAGAACTTGAATTTTTTTTTTTTTTTGCAACGACTCTAAATTTGTTCCAATCCAATTGCTGTAACTCTTTGTGATGTCTTTTCCTTAATTCACGTATTTACACCGTTTTTCTAATAAATATATTGCTCAAAATCATTTCAAAAGTAAAAAGCATTTTTTCTAAGGGCACTTTCAACTTGTTCTTCTTTAAGCTAAATGGTTATAATTAGCTAAGTAGTCTTTTCGCATTAGTTGACTTAGATAGTAGATATATAGTGCACTAGGAACCGAAGATATATAGTGCAAGGATGCAAGTGTTCTATTATTCTATCACATATACATTCTATGA
This sequence comes from Arachis duranensis, assembly GCF_000817695.3. NCBI lineage: Eukaryota > Viridiplantae > Streptophyta > Magnoliopsida > Fabales > Fabaceae > Arachis > Arachis duranensis. The sequence continues at coordinate 17,234,852 of NC_029775.3, forward strand.
ATAATTGTAATAGAAATAAAGCCGTATATTAAGACACTTCAAATACTAATGGTGTGAAAAAGGAAAAATACGAGATTATGTTTACATTACGTATGTGACATTCGCTTGATTGGTTGAATCGTGTACTCCATTATTAGTTTCTAAATAACAAATAGGAGTATCATTTTGGAACAATGGATTAAAGCAAACGAATTAGGTGAATTTTTGGTATAAGAGGATGAATTTGGACACCCTAAATTCCAAGATAATTGGTTAGTGCATGTATAATGTTATTATCGTCCTATCCTCTTGTAAGTATCTCCGATCAGTTAAAATTTTCACTATGGAGTCTATGCTATCTTCTTATTTTCTTAGACACAAAGCTTCCTAGTAGATTTATTCACACTCAAACACCCCGTTCACATTGAAAAAAAAAAAAGATATATTTCCATTGGAAAATAAAAAAAAGAATTGGAACATGTTTCTAAAGAATTTTGGCACATGCTGAAAATTTAAAATCTTGAATTTAATTCCCATATTTTTAGACTTATGTAAGGTTTTTTCTTTGGCAGAACTGTAATTAATCATCCTTGTCAGCATTTTCAATAACATTAAATTTTCAATATAATATGGCCTTTGATTTTATACTACATATAGTTTCATGCTGTATTAAAGACAGAATTTTTAAAGTAAGCTAAATAGTTTATTCCGATTCATTATCTATTATTTTGTAGTCGGCAACTTTGAGAAAGCATGGAATAAAGAAATAAAGACAGCCACCATAGTAATTCACTAATGTGTTATGTGTAGATCTTGTTCTGTGAGCATTTAAACTTTTTCCCAAATAAAGTTGCCGCCTTTATTGTGCTTTAAAAAAAAATCAAAAGCTCAAACAATTAAACAAAGTTTGACTTCATAAAATATATATATAAAACCGTTGCACTAAGTATTGACTTGATGTCGTAACCACATAATAATACATACTACAAATATTTATTGCATGTTGGAGCAAACTATCAACTATGTGATATCGCACTCATTTCATTAGAACATAAACATTTTTCAGCTACCTTGTGATAGAATCCATTACTAATTTTCTAGGAAGTACGGACACCTTGCTGAGTTACTGTGTTTGCGTGTTGGTTTTATTTTGGACACGATATTTATCGACACTCGTCCGACACGCGTATCTGTCGTATCCAACCATGTCTTAATAAAAAATAAAAAATTTTTCTCGGAACACGTCTAGACACACCTAAATACTATCACGTATTAGCTGTCCAGTCTTATTCATAATATATATTCTTAAAATAAATTTAAATATAATATATATTATTAATTATTAAAACAAAAAATATTTTAAATACTTGATATAATTAAAATAAGATATTAAAAAATTAATTTATATTTTAATATCAATAAAATATCAAATTATCATTACAATTTATTTAAAAAATAATTTAGATTTTATATGTATGCGTGTTCCCATATATAAGATTTTAAAATTCGCGTTTCGACTTATCCCATATAGTGTCCCGTATCCATGCCAGTGTACATACATCATAGCTAATTTTTAAACTTACTAGGAATAAATCAAGTAGCTAGACTCGAAACTCGAAAGCGAGCACCACGTGCAGCATATTTTATGCTATAAGAAGAGTGTCACGTTCTGCATATGGTGCCGGTGCCATATTACTACTACTATTCTCTTCCATTTTGTTTTACGGTGCCGAATCTCATTATCTACATCAAACAAATAAAAAGAAACAAAACTAATAACTTCGACACGAGAGAATGTTCAATCTGATCCTGAATTTTGAAGAAATAATCAATTTGATCCTAAACTCTTTAAAGATGTTTGAAATTTAATTTGGAGACTAAATTAATTAATTTTCAGATATCCTAATAAGTTCTATAACAATAAATATATTCAAATGTGGCTGAGCTTGAGCCTCCAATCCCAACTAAACTTCATACATTATTGTTATTCTGCCAACAACATTTGCAGCGTCCCAATAGTACTAATAATGTCATTGACTAATATTGATGATATTGATAGCACACTCTCGAGTCACTATCCGTCGCCTTTTGTATGCACACCATTTGTACCCCACATATATACCACGCTCAATTGGATTAGAAATATGGTTTCACACTTTCACTTACATTCACATTAATTTAATAGGGAAATTTATGGTGGCATTAATTTTTGTGGCTAAAGATAGCATAAGTTTGACCAACAAGTAAAATATTGACATATGCCAAAAAAATTAAATCTAAAATCAAAATGATTATCTTTTATAATTTTTTATGATTATTTTTATCAAAATAATTTCTTATAATTATTTTCATAATTATAAAAAATAATTTCAAAAAAATAACACCAAAATAATTTTATAATTATATTTATAATTATTATTTTTATTTTTAAAAAATAATTTCTTATAATTATTTTTACTAAAATGATTTTTTATAATTATTTTTATTTTTTAATTATTTTTATTATTATTTTTAATAATTTCTAAAAATAACAACAACATTATTTTTTAATTAAGAAATTATAAAAAAGAGAAAATTATTTTATTTTTAGATTTATTTTTTTATCATGTGTCAATATTTTATTTATTGGTCAAACTTATGTCATCTTTAACCATCAAAACCAATGCCACCAAAGAACTTTCCAATTTAATATCTATATGATTGAATCATTGAAGTTACAAAAGAAAGGTAACTATGGTAGAAAGGAAAAAATAATTCAATGGTTCTAATTTTAATGAGTAATTTTAGATAACTTTTTTTTTCAGCATAGTTAGCTTTTTTTAGATTATTTTATTTATTTTAAATTCTAAATCCTAAATTATAGACTTAAATTCTAAAGTTGGCTAATATTAGCTAACTAAAATTAGTTTCTTGTACTCTTTCTTTTTATTATATGAAAGAATAAATCCGTCGATATTCGACTAAGAGTAATTACTAGTCTTCAAGGATTTTAAAATCAGATATTTTAGTCCTAAAAAAAAATTAGGGTTATGCTATGTGTACACTAAAATTAGCCACCAATATAAAATATATGTTGAAATATAAATACACATTTAAAATAAATTAAACTACACATGTATTTATACACAAATATATTGGTGGCTGATTTTAGTAGTTGATTTTGGTGTATAAATAGCATTTCTCCAAAAATTAATACACATAAATTAATTCCTAAGGTTTTACTCCGGCAGACAAATCAGTCTCCAGTTCATTTTACGGCAGTATAATTACTCAGATCAGTCCCCAAGGATTTTAAAAACGGACATTTTAGTCCCTAAAGAAAATTAATATACAGATCAATCCCTAACGTTTTCCTCCATCAGACATAACAGTCCTCCATCCAAAAAATTATTATTATTATTGAGTGACTATATATATATATTATATACTTCTTTATATTAGAAATACATACATAAGAATTTAATGAATAAATTTATTATTATTTTTGTCCAAAAAATACAAAAAAATCATGATATAGTATTATTGTGCAATTAATAATAATAATAATAATAATAATAATAATAATAATAATAATAATAAATTAATAATTATTTTATTTTATTTTTTTAGATGAAGGACTATTATGTCTGATAGAGAAAAACGTTGGAAATTGATTTATATATTAATTTTTTTAGGGACTAAAATGTCCGTTTTTAAAATTTTTGGGGACTGATTTGGGTAATAACTTTGCCGGAAAATGAACTGGGGACTGATTTGTCTGTCGAAGTAAAACTTTAGGATTGATCTGTATATTAATAGTAATTACTCTTTGACTAATAAAAAAATTACATTCATTTATTGAATAATATGAATTATGGCAAGTCGGCTCCACCATTTCTCATCGTCCATGATTCAATTACTCACATAATTTCTGTTGAAGTTCTAGTTAGCATCTTTTTACCTTGAAGATGTAGCATTACTGTGTTCCAAAACTTCACCAGGGTACCCTTTCTTCTTGTCCATTAGTAAAGAGAAAATTACAGAAAATGATGAGAAAAAGCGCAAACGGTGACAATATAGCTCTCCTTCGGCCAAAAAGCGTGCACTGCAACTTTGAGAGCTTGAGCCTAAGACGAAAAAGAATGAAGACGATGCAAAATTTGATGGCATTACTTGGTAAAAATGTTGGAAGACTTCAAAAATTAAAAGCTAGGGAAGTACAGTAATAAGTATATTATCTCAAAAATTCACAGTCCACATCCTACATTATCAAGACCAAGATCAAGATCAATCTATAATTATGAATTGTAGTTCTCATTCAGCTTTCCAATATAAACAGGTTAAAATTCATTCATTTCAGGTGTAGGTCACCCATGTTTTGGAGACTGAATCCAAGATAGGTATGTCATGTTGATTAAGAGCACCTGATGGAGACACTGCCGAATTATAATTTTACATTATTTTTAATTATTTCTATCTCATACAACAATGTTAATATTGTTGTGCTTTAGTTGCCTGAAGAAAATAAGAAAGCATAAAAAAAGCCCTCTTATATATGTGAAGACGATGCTTTGTTGCTCATCCAAATATTAAGGCAGATGCAAACAAAAATGGCATTTACTCGTGCTATTCATCGATATAGCGCATGCAACTCCTGAACTTTCCTATTTTATTCATGTACAAAATGAAGACTTTGACCATGGTTCATCACTTCATCTCCTGTAAGATTGGACAAAAGAAAGAAACCGATCAAATTATATATTTTAGAAAAGAGTAGTTACAAGCAATTTGGCTTTCACAAACCATTAGAATTTTCAACTTTTTGGTATATGCAACGAAACTTTACCTGTTTAACTCAAACAAGCTGCACCACAGCAATGACCCTTAGGGCTCCATTTTGGAGAAGATCAGCAAGCTCATCAAATAATAGAGCAGTTCGCCAACCCCATCCTTTAGGAGCTTTAGGTAGAAGAGTGCCTGTTTGTTTAAAGCTTCCAAACACCATTACCTCCCTCTTGGATGGACAAATCAACTGAATGGACCAGGCAGATGGAAAACAAAACCATTAACCAGAATGATAACAGTATCAGGAACGACTAAAATAATAGAAAATCACAAACCACCACATGATAAAAGCATAGGTTCAGTACCCCAGCATTACCTGGTAGCGAGCAGTCACCTTTTCACGAGAGTCAACATACATGTGCACCTGAAAACACATTTCATAGAAATACGTTGGCTTAGATAGAATTCCAGAAGATTTATAATCAACGACACGTTATATATGGTATACACATTTAAAACAACTAAGAATGTGGCATGCTGATACTAGAACTCCAACTACTGGCAATCAGCACCCGATTTGAGTTTAAATGTACCTGATGGACAGACGTTACTCTATATTATCGAAATAAAGCAATTCATTTTCAGAAACAGAGTATGATTTCCAAAGTCCAAAACTATCTTTTAAATGCTGAAAATCAGTCCTACTTACCTTTCTATGTATATCAGTTATCTCTGCCTTCCGACGATGAAGAAACAAACCTGCACCAACACTAAACATAAGCTCCCAGATAGAATAAGAATTTACATACTTAATTCACAGTCCAAAGGTGAACATTCAATGCAGTGAGACATTACCCAGTGTACGCCTTCCCTGAGGGTCCTCATCATTAAAAGCCTGTACACTGACCTAAAGATTCAAACAGAAACTCTGTTCATATCAGAACACGTAAACTCAAGCAAGATAATATAGTGATTATTTTTTGCCAACCTTCCATAAAGAACCAGCATAGAACATTTCTGGAGAATGCTTAACCTGACCATCACCGAGTCTGTGCACATCCTCAAATTGGACCCTGTAAACCACAGCAAAAGAAACATTAAATGTATACAAATTATTTATTAAAATGAAAACACCTACACTGACTATGAACCTTTGCCAAATAGCCCCAATGTGATTTCAATTTTGACAATTTAACAGCCTCAAATTTCACTAAGTGGCAAATAAGTATTTAGTTTCAACTTTCAATGTTCAAATTAAAACCAATTCTAGTGAAAGTTTAAGCAAGATAACTGTCAAAATTGAGACAAGGGCACAATTTTGAAAGGGTAAAAACAGGAAGGACAATTTGCATTTTAACCAAACTACTAATCAAAACAAAAAGACCCCTACTATCTCACTCTAACTGCAAGACAACTTCTGTGATACAAGAAAAAACATTGGATATACACCATTAGCATGTTACAATATGCATTATACATAACCTACATTAAACTAAAACACCTAAAACAACACAACTTAAGGGAAACACAAAGGAGAGGAACAGAGAGGAACCTTCACAAGCAGGAAATAGATATAAAATCTCATGCACAGGAGGAAGATTGAAAGTTCAATGAAACATAGTGTAGCCAATGTGATTGTGTGTGAATATTAACCACACTAAATTATTAATACTGTGAAGTATATTGGCAGTAACAGAGGGGTGTCACCAACTGTGAGAGCTAAGGACATAAAACGCACAAACCAGTAATAGCAAAATTTACTTTAACAACTCTGGAAAGTTGTAGAGAGGTTGACTCACCCAAAGCGAAAAGGGGGGAAATGGCTTAAAGGCGTTTTCAAATCCAATGATATAGATGAATTATTTGAATTCTCCCATTCTATTCCACCGTTATGTTCTGGTGTCTCTAACATCTGCATAGGAATACCACCAGTACTTGGGCCTCCTGCAGTTCCAGACATTCTGCCTTGCATGTCCATTTCATATCCCCTTTGAGAAAGTTCTCCATGTACATTTATTCCATTAACCCCACCTTGACTTAATCCAACCAAAGCTGTCAATCCATCTCCAGACAGGTCGCCGTTGTGATCAGTTCGCATCTCTGAATCATCATTGGCTGCAGATTGCTGGTAGTTTCTGTTCCCAACACCAAATGGTACACGAGAAAAGACAAATCGTGTAGGAGCAGAAGCAGCTGCTGGAACAAATGTAGTTCCACGACCAATACCTGCAAGCCCATCTATAGCCCCTCTAACATGTACTCGTACAGGTCTAAAGATGCCATTTCCTTCACCTGGAGAAGGCTCGGCAACATATATATTGCCCATGTTCGCATGCATATTATTCTGGTTATGTTCTTGAATGTAAAATCCAGTGGAATTAGCTCCATGTGAAAATGTAAATGGTTGCCGGCAGGTGCAAGCCATACTCATAAGGGAGCAACTTTTGCAGGTATCAGCAGCAATTTCTTGCACCCTCTGACTAAGAAGCATCTAATAAAAACCAATAAAATTAAATTTCAAATATATTCTGCAACAGATGTTGGGTCATTGGTGAAGTCATAGGCAGTGTTTGTTTAAGAGGTGCAATGTAAATGGCAACAAAGAAATACCTGAAGCCAAAGACCATCATTCACAGCTTTGCAAGGGAAACCTAACTCTTCAAGTTGCTTTCTGACATTCAAAAGAGCCTCAAAAGACATGTTGCAGTATAAGAGAGAGCCCCCTTCAAATATGTTAAGAAATGCATCATATTCATCCCCATGATCTGCATAGTTTCTTTTGGAGTGAGCTTCAAGACGTCTTTTGCCAACAACTCTTCCACCCCATGAAAAAAATGGTGCTCCATATCTTCCCCAATCATTGGATGAGACCCCGCTAGAAGAAGAATTTGATGAAAAACGGTTTCTAGATTGATCCCTAACAATCCAACTATTGTTATCCAAATGGAAGCAAGATCCTTCCTCAGATGGCCCTTCCATAGCCACACCATTTGCTCCAGCAACAACAGGCATCTCAACATAGGAACATGATGTTCTGATGCCATCTGTATCAGATAATGAATCACCCATTGATGAAGGCCCTTCCATGTTGCAAGAGTATGTTGGTTTCAGGTTTGATGAGCTTGTATATGAAGCTTCTTCACTTTGTTGATTGGAGTTAGAAGCTGCATTGTTGAAGTCTGGAAGCTCAACTAGAAGATTACGGGCATTAGGATCCTTTAGACCACTTTTAAGACTCATTTGCTCTAGATCAGTTTCCAACCTCTTATCAGTGCAGCCGTCAGATACACTCTTCCCCTTAGAGTGCTCAGAATCAGAATGGATATCAGTTCCAGACTCAGAACTGGAACTTCCATGTTCAGGATGTTTGGCCTTCCACTGAGCACTCTTTGCAAGGAACACATACAAAGCCAACTCAAACCTTATAATGAAATTTGAGACAAGTGTTACACAAACAACGAAACTCAAGCTGTTAAAAGAAGAAAAGGAAAAAAAGTAAAAGAAAAACAAATAGAAGCTCATAAAAACCACCTACCTCTTCTCTTCACTTGGTATCCATAGTTCATCACTGGTCAGTAATGCATGCAATGTTTGAGATGAAAGTTTAGGAAGCACCTGCAACAAACAACCAAATGTCAACTAATCCAACATACTCCTCATATTCAAAACAAATATACATAACCAAGAACCACAACTAAAGAACGGTAAGCGATATTTAGAAGAATGTGATTTTATCTTCCTACCCAAATTACCTCTTTTAATTCCATGCCACCACTTTGACAAAGGTAGCCCCAACAAGCATTTCTTACACGCTCCCCATGGATGCCATAGTCCTGGTTCTCGGCAAACACCTAGATTCCAATCATACCCCACATGAATAACTATCCCAGTGATAGTAAAAATCTGAAAGATGTATTACTTGCAATTCACAATGAGGGTAGCATTATGCATGTTTAACCTGGTAAGCCAAGAAATTAGAAGTCCAAAGCTCTGATATAATGAAGTCCGTACATATTGCACACAAATCCTGCACAGAATTTTTTTTAAACAAAATTTAAAATTTAAAATGCATGAAATTGATTGGACTAAAGGTCAAAATGATTCTTCAAAGCGTCAACTTGATGCTCAAAAAAATTGGACACCTCAAATTCGTCCTGAAAGATACAAGTATACAACTAACAGTGAATAGAATTGGTCATTTCCATAAGTTCATGACACGTCACAAAATTGATCTATGCCACCTTCAACGTGTCAGAAGAACCACTTTGATTCGTGGTTGTATCTTTCATTGATCAATTGATCAATCAGAGGCGTCTAACCTCTCGAGAACCAGTACCAAATTGACGCACAACTATTAACCCAGAATTGATTGGTACCTGAAGGTCTAGGAAGGAAGCAGCAGCGAGAACACGAAAAGCATTGTTGTCGTTAAGCTTAGGGTGGTGGCCATAGAGATAAGCCAATGCCATAGTAATGGCCTCTTCGTTAACGTTTTTATCGTCCACGTGCAAAGTCACAACCGGTGCAGATGCTTCCTTCCAAGGTCCATGAAGCATGTTCCTAATTAATCAACAAATAAATAACATTTGCAATCAATTAACAAACCCTAACGGTTCCAATTGATGAGTGAATGAGTAAGAGTGAGTGAGTTGGTTACCGGAAATAGGAGCTTCGGGAGAGGAGGAGGCGGTGGAGGCGGAAGGTGGAGCCGAGGGCGTGGAGGAGGATGTCGGAGAAGGCGCCGGAGTTGAAGCCTTCGGATTGGATGTGATCACAGAGGGAGGTGAGGTTGCAGTCAAGTGCGCGGTCGCTGTTGCTGCTCTCAGAGTGGTGGTGCGAGTGGGAGGGCCGAATCGTCATTTTCATTTGGGTTGCTCCTCCTCCTGAGACCGGGTACGATCCACTAGGGTCCATGATTTTGGGGTATGAAGAAAAGGGAGATACAGATCGAAATTCAAAGGACATTCATCGTTTTTTCTTTCGTTCGTGTGTGAATGAAACTTCAGAGATGACGAGAGAGGGTCGTAAAATAGAAAGAAAAAGAAAATGGTTGGAAAAATCAGGATAAAATGAACAGTGACTTTATCTTTTTTTTTTTTTCATGTAATATAGCATGTACATACTAAAATTAATTATTAATTTAAAAAATATGTTAAAATATAAATATATACTAAAAATAAATTAAATTACGTATATATTAAAAAAAATTAAATTATATATATATTTATATATAAATATATTGATAATTAAGTTTAGTAACTGATTTTAATATGTATGAATAATATTTTTATTTTTTCATTATTATTATTTTCTTCTTTGGATCATTAAAAAAAAAGGTTAAAATCTACTTTTTGTTTTTTTTTTAGGATTTGTATATAGTGAAAAAAGTATAAATTGGTTTTTTAAAAATCAAAAGAAATATACTATTTTTGTAGTTATGATGATTTTTTTATACAAATTTTTAATATTATGTAGATGATTTCTAAATTAATAAAATTATAATGAGTGACTTGGAATAGTTCAATTATGCTAATAATTGTAAATATAAATTTAGTGAAAAATATGAATTTGTTTGTGATTTTTAACAAAATTATCACCAAAAGTAAATATTAAATTTAAAATTGTTATTTACAAAATATATAATATATTCAAATTGATTAGTAGATAACTATTGATAACTACATACGTTATGAATAATACAATTATTAATAATACGATGATATTATTTAATTTATTATTCATATAATTCTATTAATTAAGTAAATATAGTCAATCTTTTAATTATTTTTTATATATTTAAAATGGAAAAATTTTAATCTTTCTTTGATTTTAAATTAATATAGTAATTAAAGACAAAGAGGTTACACATATATTGATTTTGTCTAATTTTAATTCTTTTAAAATTAATAAAAAATAATATATTAACAAAATCTACACTCTTAATATAAAATTTGTATTTTCGTAAAAATATATATACATATGATGAAAAATAAAGATTTAAATTTAAGATTTCTTTTTTTTTACATACAAATACTTAGTGCCATCAAGTTAGTAATTTTTTTTTTGTAACTTAAATAAGTTAAGTAGTTAGTAATTTAATTTGTTAATCATAAATAAATAATATTTGATATTATAAAATATAAAAAATTAAAAATACCCTTTTACCTATAAAATTGTTTAATTGTATTACAAATTAAAATTTAATTTTTAATTTTAAAATATTGAAACTCCATATTTATTTTTAAAAAGTAAATATCTTTTCATATTAAACATAAAAATATCAAAATATTCTTCATGTAATAGTTTTAAAATTAGTTTTGTCTTTGGTAGAAAAAGTAGCATTTATAAACTAACGTTTCAAATTCCATATTAGTGGCTTATATGAATCCATACTATAGATATAGTAATTAAAAATTTGGCCTTATATGTATGATAAATTTCAAGTAGGTGGTGTTAGATTTAGCCTAATTTAATATCATAGATGAATAAAATTTTGTTTAAATTAACACGAGTTTGAAAAATTGTAAAGAACGATCACCATAAATATTTGTATTACATTTGTTATATTTTACAATGGATACAACTAAAATAACAAATAAGATTGAAAATAATTAAAGAGTACAAGAAAATTTTTTGAACTTTATAAACAAATTAATAAATATTTAGTTGTAATTATTATTTTAATTTTACTGATAATCAAGATTTTGTTGTGTATTTACAATTATTATAAATATTTTTATAAAATTTAAAAATTTTTATTGTATTAATAGTTACAACTAATAATGAGTAATCTAAATTCTAATTTTTTTTATTCAATCATTTAAATTTAATGAATTTTTTAAAATAAAATTAGTTGAAAAATTAAAAAGATTGATATTTGGAATTTAAATACATTTATGATTATTAATTATGATGCTTTAACTATTTATATTTAGAATTGTTCATATCAATTTAAATTAAATAGTATTTAATTGTTATAATTTAGTAAATCTTTAGTAGTGATAAATAAGTAGTGATCAATAATTAAAATTGTTTGTGGTAGAAGTAGTTAATAAATTATTTTAGTCTTATAAAAAAAATATACACGTATTTTTGAAGCTGTAGCGACCTTCAGTTTTAAAAATATAAATATAAATAAGTTATAATTTATTTTATAAAATTAGAATTTTTTATTTTTAAAAAAATTATTTTATTATCAATAATTGAACTAATTTTATAATAATTTAAATTTAATCAAATTCATATTATTATTATTATTATTATTATTATTATTATTATTATTATTATTATTGTATATAATTGCGTAAGTATATTGTTATTATCATTATGCATTAGGTTACGTGTTATATATATATATATATATATATATATATATATGGCATCTATATAATAGAGAAACCAAGACGGTTTATACATAATAATAATAAAAAAAAGCCAAGACAGTCATATATATATACATATATACATGAATATCGTAATAGAGGGAGGGGAGAACGTAACGAAGAGAAAAAACGTAAACTCTTCCGAACTTCCGGCTTTGATTTCTGGAAATCTATAACTCCAATAAAAAATCTAATTCGGTAAGAGTATTCATAATTTCCTCTTTTACATGTTGACACCATTTTTGATTAGTGGAAGTTGACAATGACGTAGCTCATATTTTCTTTGGATTTGGCCAATGAGAGTTTTAGGAGGCAAAGACGATTCTGGACGTTTTCTTCTTCGATAGCTCAGTCAGAAAGTTTCTCCAGAGTTTTGAATATTTTGATTCCGTACAAAGGTATGATTTTGGTTTCTCGTAGTTAATGTTTAATGTCACGTGAAAACTCAGGCTAGAAGACTTTAAGATAGGAATGAACTGAGTGAATAATTGATGGATTGTGTATATGGTATAAAATGTGAGGTTTAGCTGTTGTCAATAATTTGTTGTTGAAGTTGGTCGGTTTGGAAAAAGATTTAATATTGGTATTTGTTTGATTATGAAATAATTTGTTATTGGAAATGATTTGAGTGACTGAGAGGTGTTTGGTTTGATAGTTGGGACCCTTGAAGGGTGGCAGAAATTCGAGCTTTAGAGGAGATACTGCCAAAACTTCTATAAGAATTGGAGTTTGATTTGAGGTAATATTTTAAAAGAGAAAGAGATTATTATGTGGCTTGTATATTTGAGACTATTTGTTGACCCTCTGTCGCAAGATGTGACCGGGCACTTTAACTCCCCGGATTCCCCCATGGGCATGCATATGACCGGACACTTTAATTCCCCGGATTCCCCCATGGGCATGCATATAAATATGAATATTGAATATTATTGAGCTTGGAGTTTAACTCCATGGAATATTATATTTGAGCTTGGAGTTTGACTCCATGGAATATTATTGAGCTTGGGGATGCGCGCACAGAGGGACTATCCAATGGTTAACTACCAGGACTTGTCGGGTTGGCTGTATAACCGACAGATGAGACTCATCAGCCATAGGACAGGCATACATCATATGCATTTGTTTGTTTGCTTGAGTGTGCATTGTTTTGGTTTGCTTAACTGTTTAATTCTGCTTATCCGCTACTTGTTCTACTTGCTGTAAATGCTTCTCTACCTGTGCTTTTCTTGCTTGAACTATATGTGTATGTTTTCTGAGAAATCCTTCTTAGCGAAGGTGTGAGGAGAAAGGATTGTTCCACCAATGATTCGGAAGAGTAGAGGAGACAGAACGTGAATTATTATGTTAAAGTTAGATTCCGAATTAGAATACCTTAGACAACTTACCTAATTTCTGGTTTAGTTGAATTCTTAAGCTGAAATCTGAGTGTCGAAGTTCTAGGAATGCCTCTGGCTTTCCCGAGACCTTTTATATTAACTATGCGGGCACCTTCATCATACTGAGAACCTACGGTTCTCATCCCATACTATGTTGTTATTTTTCAGATGCAGGTCGAGAGACACCTCGTTGAGCGTTTGGGTATCCTCCTTACGAGCAAAGAACTGTCTTTTGGACTGTCATATTTTGTTTTAGGCTATGTATATATGTTTATAGAATCTCCGCATGTATATTTTGTGTTTTGTCCCTCCTAGAGGTCGACTTGGAGATATAGGGGTTTATTTTGTGGTTTGAGTTTTATTTTGGGTTGTATATATACATAATTATGTACTCTGGTCGGCCTTAGCTTCGCAGGTCGAGTCTGGAGCTTGCTATCTGAGTTTTGGAACTCTGATATGTATATATATGTGTTCAGTTATCTTTTGATTTTACCTGTCCATTTTACGAATTATCCATGCGAGTGTGTCACGATTTTCTGTTTATTAATTTGTTTAGCTTGTTCATCAAGGCTCCTAGATATGATTTCACCCAACTATATCTATGTAAATATCATTTTCTTTTAGAGGTCGTAATACCTTGCCACCTCTGCTTTACGACTTAAGCGTAAGGCCCTGTGTGGTAGGTTGTTACATTATGGTATCAGAGCAGTTCGTTCCTATAGACCCTGAGGGATGGACTGATTATGCTTCTGGGCATACTCTGGGTGTGTGTATGTGCTATTAGGATATCTGATTGATATATGTGGCATAAACGTTCATGAGCATGCATTTGAAACTTGAAGCATTAGACTTGCGATATTGAGACTGATCAACTTAATATCACTTGTTTGGTGTGTGAAGGGACCAGATGTCGACTCACGGATGCGGGGTAGAGGTAGGATAGGCACTGTTACTCCTGGCCTGGCAGGGAATGATCCAGTAGACTTCATGGCTGCCCTGGGAAATATGGCTGCGGCTATGCAGGCGACAGCCGAGGCACTGGGTAATCAGATAAACCAGGGTAATCACGGAAACAATAATGATGAGGACGGTCCCATGACCCTTGCTACATTTCTGAAAGTTCACCCTCCGACCTTTAGGGGAACCTCAAATCCCACAGATGCAGATAATTGGATTCAAGCTATGGAACGGGCACTGCAGGCTCAGCAGGTTCCTGAGGAGCAATGGGTTGAGTTTGGAACTTATCAGTTGCAGGGTGAGGCTCAGTATTGGTGGCAGGGGACACGACGTATCCTGCAGCCAGATGGCGCTGTGATTCCTTGGGAGGTTTTCCGAACAGAGTTCTATAAGAAATACTTTCCTAATTCAGCCAGAAATGCCAAAGAACTTGAATTGATGCAGTTAAAGCAGGGACAGATGACTGTTGCTGAGTATACTAGCAGGTTTGAGGAGTTATGTCGCTTTTCTCGTATTTGTCAAGGTGCGCCTGATGATTTTGCTGAGTGGAAATGTATTAAGTATGAGGGAGGTCTTCGAAGTGATATTCTGAGCTTCGTTGCACCAATGGAGATCAGAGTGTTTTCAGAACTGTTAAACAAAAGTAGAGTTGCTGAGGATTGTCTGAGAAAGGCGACATCAGATAAGAGTGATCAATGAATTTTTGTTAGGAGAGATCAGGGAAGGAACTTCGCCCCTAGACGACAAGATTTTAAGTGAGGCGGTTACACCCCACAACCACATTTGTGTCAGAATAACTTCCAGAGATTCAGTAATAATAACAGCCAGGGAAGAGGCAAAGGAAAGCAAGCTCAGACCCCACCGAATGATTTAACTTGTAGGAGGTGTGGAAAGTACCACCCGAATACTCCGTGCAGGGCTGGTTTAGGTGTATACTATTACTGTGGTGAAGCTGAGCATTTGTCTTGGAATTGTCCAGAAAAGAAGAAGAATCAAGAAGCTGGAAAGGCACAACATCAGGGACGCGTGTTTACTATGACAGCGGATGGTGCTGGAACCGCAGATACTCCGATTAGAGGTAATCACGCACTGATAATCGAAATTTCCGACTGCCTTGCGTAGTAAATAGCACGTAGCATTCATTGTAGTACATTACCGAGTTGTGAGCCTTGTGATTTTCAATTAAGCGATCGACTAAAAACCTCCGAATGGTGAGACAGAACGATAGTTGGTCAGCCTAGAAAAGTGACTAAATTCTTGGAGAATAATAATAAGAGTGGCGCAGCAGTAGTGGGTTGAATTATTTTGAATATACAACTTAAGTTATACATAAAGAACCAGAAATGTTGAGAGTTGTGCGGGACAGTTACCTGAAACCCAGAGATGGTAAGTTATGAGGAAGAGACATGACATAGGTTGAACTCGTAATTGATAATCGGTTATGTGTCAAGAGAAACAGTAAGTTGTGATGGGTTTAGTGTCAGAGGCTGAACCATT
Organism: Arachis duranensis; assembly: GCF_000817695.3. NCBI lineage: Eukaryota > Viridiplantae > Streptophyta > Magnoliopsida > Fabales > Fabaceae > Arachis > Arachis duranensis. Next base: position 17,250,807 of record NC_029775.3, read on the forward strand.
TTTGATAGTATTACGTATGATGACACCATTAGAATCAGTAGAACCTAGGAGCTAGATGACGCGAATATTAGAAACGATAAACCTGTCGTTCTAATACCAACCTGCCTTATAACCTTTCTGCATCGAATCTATCTTGTATCTTCTGCTTTGCGTAAACTTTTAAGTTATAAGAATATCCTGGATTTGCAAACTAAGCATGTCAAATCTTTCTGTTTTTCTTTGACATGTTTAAGAAGGAAAGTTACGTTAGTATGAATCTTTTCTAATTTTATATCGATTTTTGAGGGCGAAAATTTTTGTAAGGTAGGTAGAATGTAGCGACCTTCAGTTTTAAAAATATAAATATAAATAAGTTATAATTTATTTTATAAAATTAGAATTTCTTATTTTTAGAAAATTATTTTTATTATCAGTAATTGAACTAATTTTATAATAATTTAAATTTAATCAAATCCTAGTCTATTATCTTCTTTCTACTACTATAAGTATGTATTTTATTTTTTTTAGAAGTCATAATACCTTGCCACCTCTGCTTTACGACTTAAGCGAATAATAAAAAAAAGCCAAGACGGTCATATATATATACATATATACATGAATATCGTAATAGAGGGAGGAGAGAACGTAACGAAGAGAAAAAACGTAAACTCTTCCGAACTTCCGGCTTCGATTTCTGAAAATTTATAACTCCAATCAAAAATCTAATCCGGTAAGAGTATTCGTAACCTCCTCTTCTACACGTTGCCACCATTTTTGATTAGTGGAAGTTGACAATGACGTAGCTCCTCTTTTCTTTGGATTTGGCCAATGAGAGTTTTAGGAGGCAAAGACGATTCTGGACGTTTTCTTCTTCGATAGCTCGGTCAGAAAGTTTCTCCAGAGTTTTGAATATTTTGATTCCGTACAAAGGTATGGTTTTGGTTTCTCGTAGTTAATGTTTAATGTCACGTGAAAACTCAGGCTAGAAGACCTTAAGATAGGAATGAACGGAGTGAATAATTGATGGATTGTGTATATGGTATAAAATGTGAGGTTTAGCTGTTGTCAATAATTTGTTGTTGAAGTTGGTCGGTTTGGAAAAAGATTTAATATTGGTATTTGTTTGATTATGAAATAATTTGTTACTGGAAATGATTTGAAGGATTGAGAGGTGTTTGGTTTGATAGTTGGGACCCTTGAAGGGTGGCAGAAATTTGAGTCTTAGAGGAGATATTGCCAAAATTTCTTTAAGAATTGGAGTTTGATTTGAGGTAATATTTTAAAAGAGAAAGAGATTATTATGTGGCTTGTATATTTGAGACTATTTGTTGACCCTCTGTCGCAAGATGTGACCGGGCACTTTAACTCCCCGGATTCCCCCATGGGCATGCATATATATTGAATATTATATTTGAGCTTGGAGTTCGTCTCCATGGAATACTATATTATTGAGCTTGGAGTTCGACTCCATGGAATACTATATTATTGAGCTTGAAGTTTGACTCCATGGAATATTATTGAGCTTGGGGATGCGCGCACAAAGGAACTGTCCAATGGTTAACTACCAGGACTTGTCGGGTTGGCTGTATAACCAACAGATGAGACTCATCAGCCATAGGACAGGCATACATCATATGCATTTGTTTGTTTGTTTGAGTATGCATTGTTTTGGTTTGCTTAACTGTTTAATTCTGCTTATCCGCTACTTGTTCTACTTGCTGTAAATGCTTCTCTACCTGTGCTTTTCTTGCTTGAACTATATGTGTATGTTTTCTGAGAAATCCTTCTTGGCGAAGGTGTGAGGAGAAAGGATTGTTCCACCAATGATTCGGAGGAGTAGAGGAGACAGAACGTGAATTATTAGGTTAAAGTTAGATTCCGAATTAGAATACCTTAGACAACTTACCTAATTTCTGGTTTAGTTGAATTCTTAAGCTGAAATCTGAGTGTTGAAGTTCTAGGAATGCCTCTGGCTTTCCCGAGACCTTTTATATTAACTATGCGGGCACCTTCACCATACTGAGAACCTCCGGTTCTCATCCCATACTATGTTGTTGTTTTTAAGATGCAGGTCGAGAGACACCTCGTTGAGCGTTTGGGTATCCTCCTTACGAGCGTAGAACTGTCTTTTAGACTGTCATATTTTGTTTTAGGCTATGTATATATGTTTATAGAATCTCCGCATGTATATTTTGTGTTTTGTCCCTCCTAGAGGTCGACTTGGAGATACATGGGTTTATTTTGTGGTTTGAGTTTTATTTTGGGTTGTATATATACATAATTATGTACTCTGGTCGGCCTTAGCTTCGCAGGTCGAGTCTGGAGCTTGCTATCTGAGTTTTGGAACTCTGATATGTATATATATGTGTTCAGTTATCTTTCGATTTTACCTGTCCGTTTTACGAATTATCCATGCGAGTGTGTCACGATTTTCTGTTTATTAATTTGTTTAGCTTGTTCATCAAGGCTCCTAGATATGAGATAAATTTATATAACAGTGGTATAGTGGGCGAATCATATCTGACATGACATTTTCTGGAAATTTTAAATTTTTTAATTGGAAATTTTTATCTTATGCGGCCCACAGACAGTTCATAATGGGTTGTCCTATCTGTCTGCTATTATATGGTATCTCTTGCCTCTTCGTTATCTTCTTCTTCTCTCTCATTGAAACCCCATTCACCTCCTCTGTATTTTCCAGATTAACTTTTGTTTGCCTCTTTTTTCTCTGTTTGTTCGGATCGGTGTATCCAGCTCTAGGATCTTTCTCGTGCTTTTTTTCTCCTTCGCTTTATCTCTGTTATTTCTTATTCTTCCTCATCTTCGTCCTCCCATGGTTTCTTCATCACGAGCGACGCCTCTTCTGTCGGTGGTGTCCACAACCTCATAGAGCGTTAGCCTCTCGTTCGACCGTTCAGGCTCCTTGGCGATTCTGTTTTTCCACTGAAGATGAAAGTTTGTTGGGGTCGATTTGGATCTCGATGGCGCCAGAGATTCAACGGCTGTCAACGGTAGTCGATCGGTGAGGTGGTTCTGGTCCTTTTTTTCAGGTCGCAGAAGAACTACAGGTCGCAGAAGAGGTCGTATCCCTTCTTTCGTTTTTTCCTTATTCTTCCTCCTCTCCGTTTGGAAAAGGGTTTTTATTTTAAATCACTATTTTAATTCTCTGTGTTTTATGACAAAATTCTATTTTATTTTTTCTATTTGAAAATCGTTGGAGTTTTTTATTTTGGTTAATTTTGAGTTTTATAATTTCCTGCATAATTTTTTAATAGTTTGTTACATTGTTATTAGGTTGAGACCAGAGTGCAGAGTGTAGAACTCTTGGAAAAGTTTTTTGTTGTGTTATTGAGGTATTTGTGACTAAATTTTCTTTTTAGCTCAATTGTGTCATCATTTTTGAATTACTGTGCAACTGATTGATTTGGACTATTTGCTACTGATTTGATATTGTACATGTCAATATTGCTGTTTGTTAATTTGCTACTGATTTGGGTTATTGCTTACCTAGCTTATTCAGCGGCTATTAACGGGAGTCGATCGGTGAGGTGGTTCTGGTCTTTTTTCAGGTTGCACGGGAACTACAGGTCGCACAAAAGGTCATTTTCCTTTTTTTCTGATATTTGTGACTTTCTGTGATTTTGATTTATTCTATAGTTTGTTTGTTTTTTAAGTTTGTGGAGGGGTTTTTGTTGTCTTATTTTTGCCCTTCATCTGATTCTGGTCTTTTTTCAGGTCGCACAGAAACTACAGGTCGTACAAGTGTTCGTTTCCCTTTTTTTCAATGTTTGTGACTTTCTGTGATTTTGGTTTGTTTTATGATTTTTAAGTTTGTGGAGGGGTTTGTTTTGTGATATTTTTGCCTTTCATCTGATTATCATTTCTTCTTGGTGTAGTTTGGTTTGATATTTGAGATTGGCTATGTTCAGTGTGATAGTGTTGAGTTTATTCAATTAAAAGTTTATTTGGAAGATGGTTGTTATTTTAAATCACTATTTTGATTCTCTGTGTTTTATGATAAATTCTATTTTATTTTTTGTGTTTGGAAATCGTTGGAATTTTTTATTTTGGTTAATTTTGAGTTTTGTAATTTCCTGTGTAATTTTTTAATAGTTTGTTTTTTTGTTATTAGATTGAGACCAGAGTGCAGAGTGCAGGACTCTTGGGGAAGTATTTTGTTGTGTTATTGAGGTATTTGTGACTAAATTTTCTTTTGAACTCAATTGTGCCATCATTTTTGAATTAGTGTGCAATTAAATGATTTGGACTATTTGCTACTAATTTGATATTGTACATGTCAATACTACTGTTTGTTACTTTGCTACTAATTTGGGTTATTGCTTACCTAGCTTACTGAGCAATTTCATGTTGAATTTCATGTTGAATAGGTCTTCAATATCTCTATTGGTAGCTAAATTTTAGGTGAACACTTATTAGCTGTTGGGTTCTACTATTTTGATTCTCTGTGTTTTAAGATAAATTCTATTTTATTTTTTCTGTTTGAAAATTGTTGGAGTTTTTTATTTTGGTTAATTTTCAGTTTTATAATTTCCTGCAAGGTTTTTTAATAGTTTGTTTCATTGTTGTTAGGTTGAGACCAGAGTGCAGAGTGCAAAACTCTTGAGAAAGTTTTTTGTTGTGTTATTGAGGTATTTTTGACTAGATTTTCTTTTTAGCTAAATTTGTGTGTGACAATTTATGTGTTGGTTGTAAATGTGATTGGTTTATTGGATGTTTGTTCCTTTTAGATTAATATTAAATCATTCCTAATTTAACTTTAGACTTTATCTTTTTTCCAAGATGGTTGTTTGATCTTCTATTTTTGGTATGTATCTTAATTTGAACGGGTTTATTGTGTCTGTTTTTTGGTGTTATTGTAAGCATCAAACTTATGTCTTTTTTGGTCTTTAGATTTTTTTAGAGTCGGGGGTTTTGTCTTGATTTTTTTATCTGGGTATCTGTTTCTTTTTGTGTGTGTGTTAGTTAGTGCCGTTACGGAAAAATTGTGTTGCATCCACTGTGTTAGTCGTGTTTTTTAGTGTTACTATTAGTATGAAGTTCATGCTTTTTTTATTTTCGATTTCTATTTGATTGTGATTTTTGTCTTGCTTTTCTTGTGATTGTTTTTTTTTCTCTTGACTATTTTCCGTGGTAAAAAAAAAATTGTCTATGTGTCATATTGGTTGAACTTTACTTTAAATCTGCTATTGTGTAATTGTGCTAATTTTGTATATGATCTTTATTTAAGTGAATATGTGAAGAAGTGGGTTTTCTTTTAGTGCTAATTCTATATATGTTCTTGATTTGAGTGTTAAACAAGTTCGAAGGTGCATGTTATTATTTACTTTCATAGTCACTGTAGTTAATTGTGTGTTGATTTTGATTTTTTTCCAATGGTTTAAACTGTTGCTTTGTATCGCTAATAGTGTGTGTTTTTTTTGTTCCATTCTTACGAGGTTGAGACCAAAGTGCAGAACTCTTCATGAAGTCAAAGAAGTATTACTTTGTTTTTCCAAACGAACGCCTCTTTGATGCAGATGATTTTAAAGAATCCCGGATTTTAGAGTTTTCAGGTGTTTTATTTATTGGCTGTTTGTTTTTATTAGCTTAATATTAAGTCCGTTTATTTTTAATTGTGGATGTTATCTTTTTTTCTTGGTGGTTGTTTGATCTTTCATTTGTTGTATGTATTCTAATTTGAGAGGGTTTATTATGTGTGGTTTTTGGTATTACTGTGAGTATCAGGTTTATGTCTTTTTCGATATTTTGATTTTATTTGAGAGTTGCGATTTTTGTCTTGATTTTTATTTGTTTGTGTTTTTTTTGTGTGTGTTAGTTATGGTTGTTGGGAAGGTATTGTGTTGCATCCACTTTTTTAGAGGTTTATAAGTTCTTGTTTTGAGTTGGATGATTTTTCAATGTTTATATTGGTTATATTGTTGATTATGAAGATGACTATTAATTATTACTCCTGTGGTTTGCTTTTTTTAGGATTGTAATTTTTTTAGTGGGTATTTAGTTCTTTCTACTTGGATAGTTTTGGGTAGTTGGAAGAACGGGTCTTGCAAGAAATTATTTGAATATTATTTTGAATTTATTACTGTGTAATTATGTTTACTTTACTTCTTCAGAATTTTATTGGATAGTTTTATTTTGAATTTATTATTTTATTTTTTATTATTGATTATTTTATGTCAGTTAAGTGTTTTATATCTTTTAATACTTTGATTGGTGGATTGGGAGGTTGACCAAGGATATGATAAGAAAAATTATTTAAAGGTCAATGGTGTTAGCCTGCCATTGTTCATCATGTATGGTGTTTTTATGCTAATGTATATATTTTGGTGTCTTTCTTTTTGGTTGTGACTGAGTTGTTTTGTGGACGAACAGATTCGCTGCATTGCCTACAACCTTGCTCACCTTCTCAGAGAATCTCTCTTTTCGCTGTTATACTCTCTCTTGTGTCTCTGTCATCTGTTTTGGTCCAAATTATTATTGTTGTAGTGCTGTCTCAAGTGGTTAAGGTGATGTATTTTTCATATATTCTTTGATAATTTTGGGTAGATTACTGATATTTTTGAGTAGAAAATTGATATTTATAGTTGTTGGTTACAGAAATTGTGTATTACTTACGTGGGTTAATGAGGAACTTCATTTTGAATGGGTCCTCAAAATCTCTATTGGTGGTAAGTATTGGGTGGACATCCATTAGCTGCTGGGTTCAGAAAAAAATATTTTCTAGCACCACCTTAAGTTAAATAATTTTTCTTCGTATCTATTTTTAGGAAAATTGTTCAAACTTTGATACAATGAAAGAATCTTGTGTTATTTTTTCTTACTATTCAAACACATTGTGTCTTGATTATTGTTGGAGTTTCCAGACTTTGTTTGTATTTTAATTTCAATTGATTTTATTATTCGTGTTTTTGGTGTTACTATTAGTATGATGTTAATGCCTTTTTTCTACTTTCGAATTCTTTGTGATTGTGATGTTTTTTTTCTTGCAGTTGTTTTTTTTCTTTTTCTGGTCCCCACTATTTCGCATGGTTGGAAAAATTGACTATGTTTCATTCTGGTTAAATTTTATTATAAATCTGCTACTGTGTAATTGTGCTAATTTTATATATGCTCTTGATTCAAGTAAATATGTGAAAAATTGAGTTTTCTTTTAGTTCCAATTTTATATGTGTTCTTGATTTGAGTGGTATACAATTTCGAATGTTCATGTTACTTTTTTTTCCACAACCAGTATGATTAATTGTATGTTGATATTATTTTTTTCTAATTATTTGAACTGTTGCTTTGTATTACTAATAATGTGTTTTTTCTTTTTTTTATAATTTCTTGTGGTTAATGGGTCTAATATTACTCTTTGGTCTAATACATGAATGAAAAGTTTATTCAGTTACCTCAATATCAGAAGATTTTTCTTTTTATTTATTTTAGGTAGCATTCAGAGGGATTTGATGAAGTTTCTACAGAGAAAAAGAAGAAACCAAAGAGATGACCAGCGAAGACCGACGCAGAATGGAGAAATCGCAATGACGCGATCGCGTGCTTGACGCGAACGCGTGGACTGGAATCTGCACAAATGACGCGAGCGCGTGGACGAAGCGGACGCGTCACATGCACGATCTGCAAAAAAATACAAATGACGCTGGTTACAATTTCTGGACTGTTTTTGACCCAATTTCCGGCCCAGAAAATACATATTAGAAGCTGCAGAATGGACAAATCAAGTGGTCCCCACCCTTCAACTGAAGATCTATTAATTAATTCGAATTTAAATTCAAATCTTATTGATTCGGGTGGGTTTCGTGGAAAATAGATTAAGTGAAAAATAATAGTTAAGGTGAGAGATTAGGGGTAAGTAAACTTGTGAGGAAGACACTTCTGTTAATGGCAAATAAACAATACAAGAACTAATAGTGAGGAAGAGAGGTGGAGAACAAGTGTTGAGACCTCCACTAATGTCGCAAGAGGATGAATGAGCTTTGTTTAAAGTGGACAGGAATGGTTTACAAGGAAGAGAAGCTCTCAGAAGAGGATGAAGGTGAAGGTGAAAGTAAAGGATGAAAAGGGTTTCAAGGTTTGTGAAGAAGAAGATGATCAAGGTGAAAGTGAAAAGTGAGAGTGAAGGATGAATGATGCTTTACAGAGGTGGCTTGAGGTCCTTTTTATAGTGTAAAACCATGATGAAGAGGGCACCCTTGGCCAATGGTTTTAGTCTGACATTTGGTTTACTGCTCTTTTCAAAATATCTTTAGGTATTTGGGATCACCTCAAGTCTTGTCAACTGAAAAGGGTAGGAAGTTGATTCCCACACGTTAAACTAAAGCTCCTGACATGTGACATTAGTGAAGGGATATCTAGTTTGGTTTTCTTTCAACTAGATGACACTTTTACACTCCAAATCCAACCAATCCACTTCCACCAATATAGTTCCCACTGAAGAGAAATTCAACTCCTCAAGGTGTTATTTTGGGTTCCATCCTTTTAGCCCAATACCTTTAGGAGGAACTTAACTCTTTTTTGACCATGTTTGTAGGTCATTGTAAAAATAATTATATACAAAAACGGTTTATATTTTTAGTACACAATTACTTATTTTTTAGGAAAAGATATTATTTTTAATTTTTGATTTTAAACCTATTAGGATAAGTAATAAATAGGAACTCTGTACATTTAGACTGTACCAGGTTGTTGCCAGAACCCTTATTTTTTCTTCTCTGAACCATGAGCAACTAATTCTTCATTGTTAAGGTTAGGAGCTTTGTCTATTTGTAATGGATTAATTCGTTTGATCTTTCTAATTTGTTCATGTTTTGATCTATATTTCAATAATTGTTTTTGCTCTTAATTTAATGAATATTGGGTGGAACGGAAGTATGACCCATGTTCTAATTGATTTCTTGTAAAACTTGGAAAAGCTCTTTACTTGAACAACAGCTTGGAAACATATTATCCTAAATTTTAATTATTTGGATTTAATGGGATACGTGACATATAATCCCCTTATTTTTGGGTAATTAGAATTTTTGTGGCATATAAACTGAAAATTGATTTTTACCCTCTAATTGGAAGTAACTGACCAAGGAATTGGCAGTTAATAAATTTTAGAGGAGACTAGGAAGGTCTAAGGAATTAGGGCCTAGTCACATATAGTTTGCCATGAAATTATATCTTGCATGATTAAATTAGTTAGTAATAAAAATTAATCCGGAAAAATAGATAACTCTGAAACCTTAACTATCTTCTCATTATATTATTCCCAACTTATTTATTTGTCTGTGTCTAATGCTCTTTGAATACCAAAACACTCTTTTCTGCTTGCGTGACTAATCCTATCAAACACTATTGTTGCTTGATCCATCAATCCTCGTGGGATCGACCCTTACTCACGTAAGGTATTACTTGGTACGACCCGGTGCACTTTCCGGTTAGTAAGTGTGGGTTACAAGAACCGCACCAAGTTTTTGACGCCGTTGCCGGGGATTAACTGTGATTAACAACTATTAGTTGTTTGATTGTTTAGATTAGGCGTTTTAATTTTAATTTTATTAAAAATTGTTTAATATTTTTCAAAAAAAAAATTTCCTTGTCTTTCGTTAGCACCCGTATCCCCCGTTTTAATTTTTTTTACTTCATTTAACGTTTGAATTTTGTTTTTAAAACCTGCGTCCATTTTTTTATTTTCCTTTTTATTTTCCTTTTCTTTTATTTTCATTCTGTTTCTTTCCGTTATTTTTTTTAATATTTTATTAGTTTTATTTCTATTTTTAACCTTTAAAAAAAATTTTTAATAAAAAAATAGGACCAATATTTTTCTTAATTTCTGAAATTAAGTTTGGTGTTGACTATTTATTATTTTTCTATTTATTTTATTCAATATTTTTATCTCTTTACACAGAGTTACCTCACTGGAAATTCTCTACACTCTGACGTAGAGATTCCCAATCTTTCTTGTTTTCTGTTTGTTTATGCACAGGAACAAAGACAAAGAACATCTCTTAGACTTTGATCCTGAACCAGAAAGGACTTTTAGGCGACGTTTACAACAGGAAAAATTGTACAAGGCGGCAGAATCCACTATGAATGCTAACAATGCTGATAATCCTAATGCGGCAAACCCGAATGGGAATGAGCAACAAAGGAGAGTGCTTGGCTCTTACTCTTCTCCTACCGCAGATCTTTATGGAAAAAGCATCGTAGTGCCTCCTATTGCTGCGAACAACTTCGAGTTGAAGCCTCAACTGGTCACCTTGGTACAACAAAACTCTAGTATCATGGTCTTCCCCACGAAGACCCAAATCAATTTATTTCAAGTTTTCTGCAGATTTGTGATATTGTAAAGACAAATGGAGTGAACCCAGATGTGTACAAATTAATGCTCTTCCCGTTTACTCTGAGGGATGGAGCAAAACTATGGCTAGATTCTCAACTAAAGGACAGTTTGGATACTTGGAACAAAGTAGTTACTGAGTTTTTCACAAAATTTTTCCCACCAAAGAAGCTGACTAAGCTTAGGATGGAGGTTCAGACCTTCAGACAAAAGGATGGTGAGACTCTGTATGAAGCTTGGGAGAGATACAAACTACTGACTAGGCAATGCCCTCCAGACATGTTCTCCAAATGGACACAAATAGACATATTTTATGAAGGCTTGGGTGAAATGTCCAAAATGTGCTTAGACAATTCTGTAGGAGGTTCATTGCACAAGAAGAAGACACCGGAGGAGACTATTGAGCTGATTGAATTGGTTGCAAGCAACCAATATTTATACTCCTCTAACAGGAATCCTGTGAATTCTGAAACCCCTCAGAAGAGAGGCGTGTTGGAAGTAGATGCTATTAATGCTCTTCTTGCTCAGAACAAGCTGATGTCTCAGCAAATAAATCTACTTACTCAACAGATAGGTGGCATGCAAGTCTCAGCTATCAACACCCAAAATCCACCACAGGAAGTCTCCTATGACATGGCAGGTAATTTTGTGCAAAATGATAATTATGATTATGCTCAACCTTCTTTTGAACAGGTCAGTTACATGGGGAGTGGTCCTAGAAATCCCAACAATGACCCATATTCTAAGACATACAACTAGAGATGGAGAAATCACCCAAATTTTGGATGGAGGGATCAACCTCAGAGACCTCAGAACTTCAACAATAATTCTCAGGGTGGTTTCCAACAGAACAATGATTTGGAAGTAATATTGACAGGTTTTAGATAGGAAACCAGAGCATCCATCAAGAACTTGGAGATTCAAATGGGTCAAATAGCCACCAGAGTTAATGAAATTGATCAGAGGACCACTAATAGCCTTTCTAGTAACACAATTCCAAATCCAAGAGAGGAAGTAAGGCTATCACTGTGATAAGTGGACAAGTGGCAAGTGCAGAAAACCAGAGCCTCCATTAAAAATTTAGAAGTGCTAGTGGGTCAACTGAGCAACCAAATACTTGAGAGGTCTGCAAGTACATTTCAAGGTGATACAGTGGTGAACCTAGGAGAAGATTGCAAGGTTATTCAATTAAGAAGTGGTAAAGTAGCTGGTTCTGAGACCAAGGTCAATGAAGAGCTAGTTGAAAATGATGCTCCAGAGGAGAAAAAGGAAGAAGTAGAGCATGCCCCTCCAAAGCGTGCAGACAACCCATTCCCAGACTCTCTTGACACTTATCCTACACTGCCAAAGGCTCCTGAGTACAAGTCTAAGATGCCATATCCTCAGAGACTTCAAAAGGAGACCAAGGATAAGCAGTTCTCAAAGTTCTTAGAAATCTTCAGAAAGTTACAAATCAATATTCCTTTTGCTGAGGTTTTGGAGCAAATGCCTATCTATGCCAAATTCATGAAGGAGCTGTTGTTAAAGAAAAAGCGTTTAAAGGGAGATGAGACAGTAGTCCTGACTAAGGAATGTAGTGCTGTAATTCAGAATAACTTGCCAAAGAAGATGCCAGATCCAGGGAGCTTTCAAATTCCATGCACCATTGGGAGCACAACCTTTGAGAAAGCCCTATGTGATCTGGGGGCAAGCATAAATCTAATGCCCTTATCTGTGATGAAAAAGCTGCAAATCCAAGAGGCACAACCCACAAAGATAGCATTGCAGATGGCAGATAAATCTATGAAGCCTGCATACGGATTAGTGGAGAATATCTTGGTCAAAGTAGGTAAGTTCTTCCTCCCAGCAGACTTTGTGATTCTGGATACAGGGGAGGATGAGAATGCCTCTATAATTCTAGGAAGACCATTCCTAGCCACTGGAAGAGCTCTGATTGATGTAGAAGTGGGTGAATTAGTACTTAGAGTGCATAATGAGCAACTGGTCTTTCATGTCCTCAAAGATATACATCCAACAGGTGAAGAAGAGAGGTGCATACAAGCTGAGCTTATTGATCCAAACCTTCAAAAACCGCCTGATGATACACAGCAGAATCTGCAACTCAAACCTCCCTTGGTAACAGTCAATAAAATTCCTCCTGACATCAAACCTAAGTTTAGTGTTAGAAATGCATCATCTACCAAGGAAGAGGTTCCCAAAAAGAAGAAAGTACCCAGAGGATGGAGAAACAAAAAGATCCCCACTGAAGGTTTCTCACCAAGAATGAAGGTAGTGTTGACCAGCAATCTAGCATGGGTTTATACAGTAATCAGAATCCTCTCTCTAGAACATATTGAGCTACGTTATGGAGACACAGGAAAGAAGTTCAAAGTAAGGGGTGAAGAGCTGAGCCCCTATGATCCTCCTCTTTAGAGGAGCTGACCGTCAAGCTAGTGACGATAAAGAAGCGCTTGTCGAGAGGCAACCCGATAATTTTGTATCCTTAGCTATTTTTATTTTTCGTAGTAGTAATTTTCTTATTTGATTTTTATTGAATTTTTACTAATTTTTTTGATCATGCAGCTATGTTCTCCCAGGAACCGAACACCTCAAGCTATAAAAAAAAATGCCACGCGACGCGACTACATCAGCGCGTCCGCGTCGCAAGGAGAGGGGAGAAAATAAAAACGAACAGAGAGTCACGCTGGAGCGTGGCTGGAGGCGTGCCAGTGGCACAAATTGCCCCACACGACTGCATCGCCGACGCATCCGCATCATGTGAGAATATTAGCCTCCCACGCGACCGCGTGCACTGATTTTCGACGTAAAAAGGGTGCACAACCAAATATTGTGCTGGAGTGGTGATGGCTTGGTGCTAGACGCATAATCCCTATCACGCGAACGCATCGCTGACGCGTCCGCGTCATTCCCTTCTGAAGCCACTCACGCGATCGCATGCCCCACCCGATCGCGTCACCCTAATTTGGCAAATATTTAAATTCGAACAGAGAGTTGTGCAGGCGCGAGGCTGCACTCGCGCCCGAAGCATAACTTGGGTCAAGCGACCGCGTGACCGACGCGACCGCGTCAACTAACTAAAACGCAATCACGCGAACGCGTGCCCCACGGTTCGCGTCGCTTGCGCCACACTAGTTCGCCGCCCAGTTTTCTTTCTCTCTTTCTCTCTCCCAATCCTAATTCTCTCTTATTCTTTTATCCTTTTATTTTTCTTTCCTCATAAGATTTATCTCTCTCTATTTTCAGTTCTTATTTGCTTTAGGACAAGCAAACCTTTAAGTTTGGTGTTGACGCTTCGCCTAAAGCTTTTCTGTTTATTCCTATGGCACCAAAAGGGAGGCGAATCATCTTCACGGAGGAGCACAACCTGAAGAATAAAGCGACCGCTAGGATAACTAAGGTGGTTGAGTTCCTTTCATTTTTATTCTTCCCCTTTCTTTTTCTATGTTATGTTCTGGTTTTCTGCTATTTTGTTTTGTTTATTGCATGATCTTTTATTAGTTAGAATTCTAGGACTAGTTTTCTTTTAATTGCTTTTATGCTAAAAGGTTGTTTCATGTACCACTCACTGAACTTGAATCCAAAAAGAAAAGAAAAAGAAGTGATGTATTGCATGAGAAATTGAGTTTATTTCTAAGAATAGTCTTATTTACTTAAATGTGGTGGTATATTCTGTGATTTTTGAATGCATGATATGAACAATGCATATTTGAATTTGAATCAAGGGATGTTAATGTATAAGGAATAGGAATTTAGAGAATTATTATGACTTCTCTGAAATAAACAAAAATTTAATCCTTGAAGCAAAAGAAACAGCAAAAAAAAAATCATTATATAAATAAATAAATAATAATAAAAGCAAGGTCCAAGGCTCTGAGCATCAATGACTAAGGAGGTTAGACATGATTAAAAGCTCAAAGAGTTGTTTCCCTAGTCACATGCTTGTGGTGTGATTGTGTCAAGTAATCCTTGTGACAGAACACTTAGAGTCGAGATCAATTGCATTTAACAGAGTATGCCAAAGGCTTTGAGCACCACTGTCTGGGAGTAATTAAAAGAAAAATCAGAACTCAAAAAGAGTTCCCCAGTTAAGTGCTTGTTTTGTTTCTATGTCAAGTAACTCTTGAGACAAAACATTTAAAGTCACGGCTAGGTTCAAGGTGCAAAGCACCAAAAGAAAAATAAAGTAAAGAAAATTTTGCTGTGTTCAAGGATTAAACTGAAATATAAAGATCAGAGAATTCATAATATTATCTGGATTCTAATTCCGGATGACATTAACATTCTTCTAATTCAAAGGAAAGTGAGATGCCAAATCTATTCAGGATTGCAGTTGTAAACCCCACTATAAAAAGAGACACGAGCTTAATCGAACTCTCATTCTCATGCAAATTCACATCATAAGCTTATATTAGTTTTGGTGGCTTGAGAACAAGCAACAGATTAAGTTTGGTGTTGTGATGCGTGAGCATCTTATCTATCTTTTCCTAGTGAATTTGCATCTAAATTGTTGAGTTTAATTTAGAATTAATTATATTTTAGCCACTATGGATGCTATTTTGAGTTTTGTGCAATTTTATTTATTTTAGGTAGCATTCGGAGGGATTTGATGAAGTTTCTGCAGAGAAAAAGAAGAAACCAAAGAGATGACCAGCGAAGACCGACGCGGACGCATGGCTCACGCGACCGCGCGGAATGGAGAAATTGCAATGACGCGATCGCGTGCTTGACGCGAATGCGTGGACTAGAATCTGCACAAATGACGCGAGCGCGTGGACGACGCAGACGCGTCACATGCACGATCTGCAAAAAAATACAAATGACGCTGGTTACAATTTCTGGACTATTTTTGACCCAATTTCCGGCCCAGAAAATACATATTAGAAGCTGCAGAATGGACAAATCAAGTGGTCCCCACCCATCAACTGAAGATCTGTTAATTAATTCGAATTTAAATTCAAATCTTATTTTTTAGGAAAAGATATTAGTTTCAATTTTTGATTTTAAACCTATTAGGATTAGTAATAAATAGGAACTCTGTACATTTAGACTGTACCAGGTTGTTACCAGAACCCTTATTTTTTCTTCTCTGAACCATGAGCAACTAATTCTTCATTGTTAAGGTTAGGAGCTCTGTCTATTTGTAATGGATTAATTCGTTTGATCTTTCTAATTTTTTCATGTTTTGATCTATATTTCAATAATTATTTTCGCTCTTAATTTAATGAATATTGGGTGGAACGAAAGTATGACCCATGTTCTAATTGAGTTCTTGTAAAACTTGGAAAAGCTCTTTACTTGAACAACAGCTTGGAAACATATTATCCTAAATTTTAATTATTTGGATTTAATTGGATACGTGACATATAATCCCCTTATTTTTAGGTAATTAGAATTTTTGTGGCATATAAACTGAAAATTGATTTTTACCCTCTAATTGGAAGTAACTGACCAAGGAATTGGCAGTTAATGAATTTTAGAGGAGATTAGGAAGGTCTAAGGAATTAGGGCCTAGTCACATATAGTTTGCCATGAAATTATATCTTGCATGATTAAATTAGTTAGTAATAAAAATTAATCCGAAAAAATAGATAACTCTGAAACCTTAACTATCTTCTCATTATATTATTCCCAACTTATTTATTTGTCTGTGTCTAATGCTCTTTGAATACCAAAACACTCTTTTCTGCTTGTCTGACTAATCCTATCAAACACTATTGTTGCTTGATCCATCAATCCTCGTGGGATCGACCCTTACTCACGTAAGGTATTACTTGGTACGACCCGGTGCACTTGCTGGTTAGTAAGTGTGGGTTACAAGAACCGCACCAGTTGCCCCTCTCCTATTTTGATTCCCTTGCAATCCTATCTTAATTTGTCTTCAAATTTTGATTTCCCCCTTTTTTATCATTTGTTCGGTTCTTTTGAATATATGAAGTGGTGCTGAAGATGATACCATAGAACAGTGATTTTCTATTTTTTGTTGATTTTAATTGGCTATTTTCTGTTTTGGTTCTTTTTCTTTTTCATGGTTGTGCTTTCCTATTTTGTGTTGCTTTGTTGACTCTTATTTTCTTTTCAGTTATTGCTTAAATGAGAACTTATATGTGTGTCTTTAAGGTTTTCTTAAGTTTTGTTTTTATTAGAAAATTCAATCACACGTAAAAAAAATTTATTGAAACTTGTGTGTGGGTTGGTTATGCAAAGAAACATAAAATATTTTTTGATTCAAAGTTGCCCACCATGTGTTTGATATAAGCTCCCAATGATACCACTTCGTTGTTTTCTTGTCTACAATTATTACTTTAGGAAGATATATTGACTTAGAAATAATTTTATCGTTATTTTCTGCTTTGATTGTCAACAATGTAGCTTTTCTTTAACGATTTTACGCTCATTTAATTCAATCTTATAACTTGGTTGTTGTTTAATGCATGCTATGTATTTAAGGTGGTTGGAAAATTTCATTTCATTAAGGATATAGCACATTGCTATTTGGATAGTTATAAAGGTTACAAAGTTTTTTTTCTTGTCTACAATTATCAATGAGTGCAACACTATTTAGGATTGTTTTGCTTTGCTAGATATATGATTGTGCTGTTGATTGTTATAATTTTAACTCTTTGACTTATGAAGCATATTAATGAGACCCACATAACATAGCAAGAAATTTTTTGCCATTAAAAAAATTAGATTATCTTTTTGTTTTTCATTAGCTTAGTTATTTCATTGTGTGAAAAAACTATAAATGCTCATGTGTAATAAGAAGTTTCAATCATGGACATTAGGTTAATTAAATTAGCCAAAAAGAGTGGGTAATGTACTCCTCTAAGTTGTGTCTCACTCTTATTTCTCTTTCTTTCCCAGTCAAAAATATCTGCCTTCAATGATGACTTCTTATCTCACTGCTTCATCTATCACATAGTGGAATTTGAGGTCATTTCAGTGCTTCTATTTTTCCTGCTTCTGCTCACTTTTTTTGTTTTTTTTGAATTTTTTAATTCACTTTCTTTTTTAGTTTAAAATTATTTTTATACGGTATTTGAAATTTGGGGTCAAAATTGTAGTCTCTATTTGTGGTTTGATTTTTTTTTTGCTTTTGTGACATTGAGAAATGAGAAACTGACATAAATAACAGAACATTTTTTTGTTTTGGAAATTTTTTGTAGTCACTGATGAGGTCATATTTTTGATGTTTTGAGATATGTATGTATAACTAACAGTATGCAGATGATTTTGATATGAATGGTAGTTTTTCATGTTAGAGTGTCATAGAATGTGGTGATGTGTGATTTGATTAATGTGTAAGTGATTCGTTGACCTACTCTGTTTGATTGGTCTATTCTTTATTGAAAATACTATTAATCATTGAGAAGTTTCAATTTTGAGATACTTATATGTGTTTGAGGATTGCAATATAAGAAAGAGAACAGAGATTGTTCAGATATACCTAGAAACTCTATTGTTTATTGTATAAAAGGCTTATTTGTTGCTTTACTTGAATTTTTCAATGTGTCTTTTGCACTTGTGCTGAGAAGTACCTTACATGCTTGCCAATAATTGGGCTTCTGTAGAGACTACAAATCTCATTGAACTTCACTATAAGCCTTTGAAGTGTCTCTATTTTGTTCGTGATTTTATAATTTCAGGTAATCAGATCAACAAGCTATGACTGCAAGCAATAAATGCAAGTATACAACTAAAGAGTCTTATTAGTAGAGTGAGGTCAAAGATTGCTGTTCTGATTTTTTTTTTTCCGTTTGTTTACTATTGGAATTCCAACTCTTCTGTTTTCAACCATTACTATTTTTAAATTGTGATAAGTTATTGTATAGTGTTTTCTTATGTTAGTCTAACTTATATGTACTTTCAATTAATTTTTTTAGGAAAATTTAGAAGAAAAAGAAGGAAGAACTAAGTTTTCAATGGATTATATGCAAGGTGCTACTGTTTTCTCTAATAATCATGAGTTAATATTGAGTTAGTTGTTTAAAGCATTAAGTTTATGCTATGAGTTAGCATTTTCGTATATTATATCAGGTCAATTTTTATGTTTTCTTTTCTGTGGTAAACTTTTTCTTTATCATTTGTTTTCAAAATAATATTGATTGATTGATTGATGGCAACTTAATTACCTTTAATCTCATTGCTTAAATGAAAAAATTCTAAAATTTATTTATGTTAAAATTAGTTTAAATTTTAAAAATTATCTAGTTACTTGAACTGCATAAAATATGTATGCATCATTTTTGGTTTAATTGATTTGTGTGCATTTTCTGAATGCAAAAAAGTGTAGAATTTTTTTGTGGTTAAATTAGTTTAAAAAATGATTTAGCTGCTTGAATTAGTTACTTCAGTTGCTGAATAATTAATCATTTTAAAAAGGATTTAAACATTTGAATTAGTTAGTTGAATTGGATAATACTCTTTTATTGAAATGACAAGTTTTCTAATTAGCAATTTGTTACAAAAGAAAATATTATATTTAATGGATGTAAATAATATTTAAAATAGGTTAGTATTAGAATAATAATATCATGAAAAATATTGCTTATTTGGTTTAGTCTTTTGTATTGTTAGTATTAAAATCGTAATAATAATAATATTTCAGTGAAAAATAATAATTATAGTATTAAAATGCTAGAAACCTAAAATTACTATCGATATAGGTTTTAGAAACATAAAATTAGTATCGATATAGGTTTTTTATGAGAAATTAAAAAATTAAGCTTTTCATAACAATTTTAAACTCAGTTTCAAATAATGCAATATATCATTATGTAATCCAAAAATAAAGTATATACTATTTAATATGGATAACATGTGATGTTGTTATTATTGTGATATTTATTATTATTAATTTAAGGTAACATACTAATAATTATATAGTCTTGGAATACATAAAGAAAATGGTGATATTTATAATTAACATTCAATGTAGGATAGCAAGTATAATTTTTTTTACTTATTACTGTTTTTATTATTTGAAAAGAGTTTAAATTTTTAACAGCTGACAATTAATTTTACTATACCTCTTCAAATACTTAACAAAAAGAAAATGTATACAGTTTTGTGTTTATTATTTAAAAATAAATCTTTTTCTTTCTCTTATAATTTTTAATATATACACTTCTCTTGATGACTTGACATATGTATTTTGGTCTAATAAAAAGTTAAGTATGCCTCATGATAATTATCTGCAAACATTTAAATCGTAGGTTAAAGAATTTGATAGGCCAAGTTCAAGACAAAATTCAAAAGTCACCATTAAATGATTTCTACTCTTTATATTAGACTCCATTCTCTCCCTCAAGAATCACTCAGACTCGGTGTTTCTCAATTTTAATCTGTAGCTTGTGATCTCCAATGTTTTGCAATTTGTGCCATCTTCCCTGATTTTTTTTCACAGTTCTAGTGATTTGACTACAAGATTCTCACTAATTGATGGAAGTTTTATAGTGGAGGTTTTAAAAACCTCCCCAACATTATCTATTTGTGACAATTTACAAAACTCCCAAAAATAAAAATGTCAGTATTTTAAAGGCCCAAATAAACTCTCAAAGCCCAAATTTTTTTGATGCAAACAAGGGCTAGCTTCTAGTAGCTTCGAGTGAGATGGAGAGGGAGCAAGACCTAATCATAACCGTCGTCGTCGCCATCGCCCTACCGTTGCTACCGCCACAGCCACCGCCATTGCTACAGTCATTCATCTGCCAGCGGCGAAGAAAGCGATGAAAAGCAAAGCTTCTCCTCCAAAAACAAATTCTCTTCCCGCAATGCTTCTTCCAAGTACGATTTCGTTAAGGTCCGTTTCGAAACCTCAATTTCAATATAGATATCGAAAATTTTCTTCATTGCATGAATGTATATAATCAATCATTTTGGAATCTATTTTCTGTTCAGTTTCAATTGGTTTATTTGCTTCTATAGTGTGAATATCGATTCCCTTGTGTTTTGTGCTTATAGGTGAAGGTGCGGTTGGGTGATAATGCGGATCACTACTATGTTCTGTCTAGATTTTCGCTCAGTAGGTGCGGTTGGATGATAATGCTGCAATGTGGATTCGATTTGGTTAGTATCATTTGTGATTTGCTTGTTGGTTGCAGATTCCCAATCATGTAGCTATTAAAATTGCTCTTGAACTGAAGAAGCTGCTCATTGACAATAGCCTTCTAGATGTGTATGAATTATTCGCTAACTATTTCAGTGGGTCAATTCTAGAGTGGATAGGCCAAAAGAAAAACCTGTAGTTTCTTGATTTCTCTCAAAACTTGTTCTACGAAGCCATTCCTTTAAATTTAAGTGATGTCATTAGAATGACTAGATATTGGGAAAAATTCATTTCTCTGTCTTTCTAATACGATGTATTCTAATGATACTGATCTTTGTTGCTGGTGGTAACTTTCTGCTTTTGGTAGGAAAATGGCCAGTGCTGGTTTATCTGGAACTCTTTTGTCAGGAATTGGAAATTTGAGCCATCTCCGAACATTGTGAGTGTCTCTCTTATTCTCCACATAAATTGCCTATACTTTTCAAACTTAATGGTGGATTGTGGTGTATTGTTGACTCAGCAGTATCTGAAAGATGCCTTGTTTATTATGCTTTTTATTCATAAATAGTCATAATAACCTTCCACTAATTTTTGATAGATGCCAAACAACGGTAGGAGAAAAATAAGTAGTCATAAAATACAATGAACTCATTTTATCATGTGACTAAGTGAGTTTTTTCATTGCTGAACTTAGGTTACTACAGAACAATCAGTTATCTGGTCCTATCGCGGCTGAGATAGGCAAGTTGTCAGAGCTTCAAACTCTAGAACTTTCCAGTAACCAGTTTGTTGGAGGAATTCCTAGTTCTTTGGGCTTATTGTCTCAACTAAGTTACTTGTGAGTGTGTCTTAACAAATAGATAGATGATGATGTTATTTTAACCCTGTTTTTTTTGTTCCCCTTAAATTTTAATTTTATTCATTAGTGTTTCTCTAACTCCATGGTTCCTAATTCAATCATGCCAAGCTTTTCAGGTGGCTCAGCAAAAATAATCTATCTGGACAGATCCCTCCACTTGTTACTAACTTGACAGGTCTTTCATTTTTGACTAGTTGGTTTAGATTGTTAGAAAAATAAACTAAATTTTGACTAAGTATTTTATTTATTTATTTATATATTGTGTGCTACAAAAGAATTTCAGGTTTTTATGATGGCTGAGTCAGGGGTGAAAAAATTCAGCCTAAACATCAAGAAGACTGGAAAAGGTGTGCTCCCTAAAAATGAAAAAGGTACGATCCCCAACAAGTTTCAGAATGTTATTGTTAATTAGCATTTCATTTCACTTTATGGACATGTTCTATCTTAAAGAAAATCTTATTTTTGTACATGCATTTTTTTGGATCTTAGTGGTGTATTGTTTTAAAACCAATAGTGAGACAATAATATAAACCATGCATTTCAGGTCCATATTACTAATGCTAAAATATGGAATGCATAGGATCTAAGTATCAAGGAACTGGCTGAATAGATCAGCTTGAGAAGGGAATGGTACGCATAAAAGAAGATCTATCTTTGAAGCATATTTTAGATGAGATAGAGACGGGTGGTCCTACTGCTATGATGAGGTTTGGATGGCAAAATTTCTTATCTTTTTGGCCATTTCAAAATTTCTATCAGTTCAATATTTTCCAAATTTTAAATAGTTTCTAAAGTGTTTCAGGTTGTTTGTGCAATTTGTAACACTGAGCAGCCGGTAAGTATTTTCTTCCAACTTATTTCTTGGAGATGGACTAGGCTGAATTTGATGCATAATTCCAGCTAGGAATTGTTAATATTTTTACTTCCTCAATGATGCTGAATGTTTTTTTAATCAATTTGCAGATAGGAAAACAACAGATTCATTGTGATGAGTGTGAAATCTGTAGGTACGGTTTACTTAGCTGTGTTGAGTATATCCATATCTTATGTCACTTGAATTTATGACATACAAGCTAATTTTTTATGATCTAATTTAAAAACAGGGTTGGTGGTCAAGAGAACTATTTCCACTGTGAAAAGTGTGGTATGCATTCATCATTCAATCAGCATTGTGCATTTTTTTTCTTTCCCTTTTGTTTGTTTTTCCTAAGCTTGTCCATACTTTGTTTTTCTGTGAATAATTAGAAGGGTTTACTGCTTTCAGGCTTTGGTTTATCAGTATCATTGAATAATTTTTAAATTTAGTCCTTGATCAATGGCATGCAAGGTCATGCTATTCATAGAATAATTTTTTGTGAATAATCTGCAGGGTCATGCTATTTAGTTACACTACGTGACAATCATTTGTGTGGAGAACTCCATGGGCATGTGCATTACTGAAGCTGCTGTTATTGCAATTATGTAGTTATATGATATTAAAACATTGAAGTTATTTTATTTTATTTTTTTTAATGAAAAGCAAGTAATTATGAAGAACTTTATGTAATTATGAAGAACAATATCATATGTAATTATGTTTGAAATTATTGACATTGAGAACTTTTATATATATAGAGTTATCTTATATTGAGAAATTATTATTTGTTTGGTTTCATTGAGGAATTATTGTGCTATAAAAGATTTTGTTTTTAAATTTTAATGTAAAAAAAATTAATTTGAGTAGTGTGTAAATGAGAAAATTAATTTGTGGGGGTTTCAAACTGCCACAAAAAGTGATTTAAAACTGCCACAAACACCAGTATAAAATTCCCACTAAACACACACAAAACCTCCACTGAATAGATCGTGGAGGTTTTTAAAAACTCCCACAAAAGACCTCATGACACCTCAAATTTTGGAGGTTTTAGAAAACCCCAAAAACTATTTGGTGGGGGTTATAAACCTCCACAAATAAACAAAAATCTTGTAGTGTTTCATTCTGTTTTTTCTTTGGACCTGATTGTTTGTTCTTGATTTTGTTAAGATTTGCTGCTGCTATTTATTTAATCATTGTAAAACAATCTCTCTTTTTTATATAATAGATAAAATATTGGATTTTTTCTACAGTGTTGATAAGGATATTTAAAGGATCAAACAGCTGAATGTCGATGTATGCAGGTACAAGTGGTTTCAACTGGTAAATTACTCAGTATAAAGTCCGTTTGATTTGATAACATTATTTAGATTTCATCACAATCGGTAATGGTACACACATTTTTTCCCTAAGTTCTATTTTAGCATCATGCTGAATAGACATATATTTTATTACGGTGACTGAAATGTCTATGTGTCCTACAGTAGATATCCTCGATCCCCTTGCTATGAGAAAACCATGACAAATTCAGAGTTCGGCACAACTCGATTGGTAAAATAACTTTAATGAAGTCAGTTCTTTCTTTAACAAACTTATGAAATATTGACTTTGTATTTATTATTGCTTACCTAGAAAACGCCTGCTGAATCATTAAATATTATATACTCATTGTAGTACTTGTCCACTAAGTTTGCTGCATATCTGAAACCATTTGGACATGGTTCTGTGTTGAAGATAACTGGTCCACCTTCAAGTGTAGGAAAAAATAATTTTTTTCCATCTTTTGAGAAGTAGAGGAAGATATTCAGAATGAAAATTTGGAGTTAAATGGAAGGAGTTTTGTAGATTGTACAAGTTAAAGAGGAGGGACAAGCTTATCTTGAGGTTAATCTCCATACGGGACCAGCACATACAGTTGGAGATTAAGAAATCTTAATTTATACTTAAAAATGGCTATTTATCTATTAATATGTAGAAACAAATATTTTTATTTATGTTTTCGATTATATTGGATATGTTTTTATTTTTTTTTATTTTTATGGATATTTGGCAATTTATGTTTTAAATTTACCAAATAATAGGTTTTCTTTTGATTCAGATTCCTTTTAATACTAACCCAAATAATACTAATCCAAAAGAAAGGGGCAAAATTTGGGTTAGTCATGATGAAGACACGAATTGACCTATTAAATATAGTTTCTCTAATTTTTGAAGATGAACTATTGTAAATTAGTGGTTGAGATAAATTTTACAATGAAAATAAATTACAAATTGGTGATGTTTTTACAATTTTTTATTTTTTTTAATTTTTCATAATTTGTATGCTTATAAATTTTATATTGCGTAAAATTTTAATTAATTAATCACTAATTTTATAGATAATGAAAATAACACATGAAACTTAAAGACAGTATTATTTCATTTTTTTAAGGTTCTAATTTTAACTTTAATTAATTGATTTATTTTTACATAAGATCTATTTTTTATTGTTAATGTTTCTTAAAAAATTTTAAATTTTGTGTTATTGATTTGCATAATATAATATCATTAATGGAATGTTTGCAACCTTGTCAAATATATTTTTATATATATCCATTTTTGATCCATAAAAACGACTGTGTTATTATGTATCATGAAATTATCTACTAAAATTATATGTTTATTATGTTAGTTTTTTTTATTTTATTGTTCACCTTATATTTGAAACCAAGTTCAAGAAATTCAAAGAACAAAGTATTAAATTTTCAATAAAAAAAATTGATGTTGGTTTTAATGAATATTTTTCAAATTTTTTTTATTTACTTTCTTAATATTAGATTTTTTTACCTAAATAATTTATTTAAGTCTTTTTTTTTTTCAAGAACTAGAGAAAGCATGTCCAATGTAAGGAAAAAAAATATACATGGTTGAAAGTTTTTCTATACAGCTAAAAAATTCTTCTTTCTTTCTTATTCTAAAGTCTTCGTATATTCATGACAACACTAATCTACTAGTAATTGAAAACAAACAAAAAGTCAATAATTAATTTCATTCTATATTTTCTAGAGTTTATTTTTCATTGGTAAAAATATGATTTTTGTCTTATTTTTTATGCTTTATATTTTTTATTTGTTGTAGTTCCAAATTTTGAATTGATATTGTTCTATTTTTAATTGTTATACATAGTATAGAAATTGTTGAATATTTCACTAATTAATTTTATTGTTCATTGTTAACTAATTTAAAATTTTTTAAATCATTATGTAAATAATTACAATGATAAATATTGTAATTATTATCGTATTATATTTTTATATATAAATATATTATATATTTTTAATTAGGTAATTGTTTTTCATTAAAATAATTAAACATATAATATATTGTACTTATGTATAGTTATATGATAAAAATTTTATAAAATACTAAATATGTTTTTTATATGTAATAATTAATTAATGAGTGAATTGTATTTGCAACACACAACATATACTTTATTCATTTTTTAGACAATACTTAAATGAATTAAAAGTGAGGGGCAAATTTTGAGTTAGCCACGATGAAGACACGAATTGACCCATTAAATACAATTTTTCTAATATTCAAAAACAAATTACAATAATTGGTGGTTGGAGCAAATTTTACAAGAAAAATAAGTTACAAATTGGTAATGTTTTATAGTTTCATAATTTTTTTTCTTTTATTTTTCATAATTTATATGGTTATTAAATTTATATTGCCTAACCATTAATTAATCACTAATTTTATAGATAATAAACATAACACATGAAAATTAAAAACAATATTAAAAAATAAACAAAAAATCAGTAATTAATTTCATTCCATATTTTTTAGATTTTATTTTCCATTAGTAAAAATATGTTTTTTGTTTTATTTTTTATGCTTTATATTTTTAATTTGTTGTAGTTTCAAAATGTGAATTGATATTGTTATATTTTTAATTGTTATACATAATATAAACACTATTAAATATTTCGGTAACTAATCTTATTCTTTATTGTTAACTAATTTAATCTTTTTAAAATCATTATGTAAATAATTAAAATGATAAATATTGTAATCAATGGAGTTAGTACTTACAAATTTAGGAAACTTGCAAAACAGAGCCATTTAGATGCACTAAACCCCCCCAATTTTTCCATTGTGTATTGCGAGATTATACTTTCCTCCTAACCTAGGAACCCTAGCAACCCACACAACAGCGCAGCTATCTTCCTCCCTTCACCCTCGCTAGGTCTCGTTCTTCTTATCAACGCCGGCGAGCTGTCTCTGTGACTTCCCTCCAGCCGCTGAATGACTCCCGTCTATTCCACGGTCGCCGTTCGTCTCTACGTCGCGCATCTCTGCTTCAGCATCGCCGGTGTCAGCTTGGTTTCACAGGTCCGGTCCCCCCTCTGTTTTGTGCTTCTAGCTTCTGGATTTTATTTTTTACAACAATAATTGCTTCGGAGTTTGAATTCTTTTATTTTAAAAAAATAAAGTTATATTAAGGCTAATCTGTCAGTTTTATTCTAATTCAACTGAATGATTTTTGTTTCTTGTCGGGCTTGCTAATCCATTTAGTTTTATTTTGTGTTTGAATTCTATACTTTGTTAATTTTCTATTTCTATAATAAGTTGATGTTGTACAGTTGTACTTCATATACTGATAGAGTGTTTTTAGTCTCCGATTTTTAATTTATTGGTATTTTGCAGGAACAATATTCAGATTCCGAAGATGTGACACTTGAGCATCTTGAGTTAAACTCTCCATCTGTTGATGATTATCCCAATTTCAAGAAAGCATGTCTGGATATTTATCCTACACATAGGGATGTTGCTTGGGTTCCTAATGTCCTCTGGGCACTTTGCAAAACAAAATTCTTGTGGCTGCAACTTTCAACAATAGAGGTGATTTGCTTAATGAAATGATGAATTTATGATTTTAGTGATGTGTTGAAATTAATATCGAATGATCTTCTGTATGTAGTGCTTGATTAGTGCACCAGTATTGGAGCTTCCCAACTTTTGCAATTTGATTCAGTTGCAAGTGAATTTTCATAGTTTTTAGAGGAGTTTTCTAATAGATTTGCCTCACAATTGTCTTAAGCTTCAAGCTCTAAAAGTTTATATATCTGATGTATGGTTGATCCCATCACTTCAACTTTTTGTCTGTTTGCAATTTGTTTGCAAACTTTGACTTGACTTGTTCCTTGTTTTCAATTCATGGATGATTGGTTCGGGTCTTACCTAAACTCCGATAAACGCAATGGTTGGACACATTCTCTTTGCAGTCTTAAATGCATTGTATTGCATTTGAACACTGTTGAGCATCGAGGATATGTAAACACTCCAGAGTTGCATGAATTGACTGCATATAATTTACAGAGAGGGCCTGTGTTGAAATAAATGAGAATTCATGCTAAATATAGACTAGATTCAAAATCTGAAATTTAGCAGGAACTATGTGAAATACAAAGGGAATCTAGCATGTGCCGACTTAAAGTAAACTAACTGATCATCATTCACCTGTGGTAAGGACTTTGTTGATGTATGGTCTTGGCTCTCTGTTGAACTATATGCTTCTTTTGCATCAATGGTTACATGAATTATCAGTAATGAGATAACCATGAATCTTTGCAATTAATCTGGGTTGTTTTTCATATAAATGTCATAGTAACCACATGGGTGGTTTATCCTCATTGATATTGTGATATGGTGATGTCATATGTGGTTGTTTATATGCTATAAATTGCTTTCAGCGTTTGCCAATGCCTAATGGATTTTTCTAAATAGCATGCATGTTTATATAATCTATCCTATTGGATTTATGTGTTGATTTCTGCATTTAGTTATACTATTCTTCTTTTTTCCAATAAATGCTTGGTTTTTTTTCTATTTAAAATGGTATTTCAATTGTATCTCCGTTAATTTTGTGCTAAAGGATTTTTTCTATTGCTACTTCTGCTTGAAAGTACTTTCCTAACCTTTTCTCTGTTTTACTAATTTGACATGCCTGGAAAGATTTACAAATTAGTGGGTTAGTTGAAAACTTGAAATCTGAGGCTTGAAAGTTGAAATCTCCTATATTCATTTTTTCTTCTGTGGGCAACAATTTATTAGCTAAACTATTCTGTTTTGAACTTACAATTACAATAGATATGATTATGATGATGATAATTTTATAATATAATTGATTGATTATTATTGTTTTGTGTGTGAATCATGGAAGTGAAAACCACTCACTGTGGGGGGTTTCTATATATGACACTATTATGGTTTTTCTATTACATTATGTGATGCAGTTTGTTTTTTTTTTAATTTCTAATTCTTATACCATTATTATAACTATATATTTTTTTTAGACTAAATTATAATTTTAGTTGTCATAAAATTTAATTTATTTACAAAATTATTTTTGGAAAAAAGGGATATTTTAAATTTTCAAATGTCATCTTAATTTAATAGAGTTTCAGAAATTTTATTCTGCACATGAAAATAATTCATATATTTAATCGTTTTTTGGGTTGTGGGTTAATTAAAAAATTTTATTCTAGAGTACATATATATAATTATTATCTAAATATAGTTTATCTTTTTTTATATGTTATACAAGTTATCCATCTGGCAGATATAAAAAAGAGAGAAAAATCATTTTAAAAGATTGTTAAGAAAATTTAATTATTAAAAAAGATTTTTAATATTAAAATTATTAACAATAATTAATTTTTATTTTAACATGTATCATTTAAGAGGAAGGACAAAATTTTTTTATAAAAAAATAAATATATTCTTTATTATTTTTTTAGTTATTTTTCTTAATCCGTATGTTAATCTTTTTTATATTGCTAAAATTTTCATTGATTACTTAATTATTTATTTCTTTGTCTTCTGTGGTTTTCCATCGTTATTTTCTCTTATTAGCAATAGAAAATAAAAAAATTATGAAAGTTACTTAAACTTCAGGAGAAATAAAATTTATTCATATAAAAAACTCTCTGAAATAAATAAAAAATGATATTATGATATATTTTCCCCAATATTTAGTTCTTTTTAACTATCATAAATATTAACAAAAATTTAGTCCTTAATAATTGTGTGATTATTTGTCTTCTTGAATAATTAATTTGTCATAACCGTTATTTAGTGTAATTTATTTTTAAAAAAATTATTCAGATAATTTTAATTATTATCTTCTATCTTCTACTATCTTCTATTAGTATTTTTCCTTTTTTAAAGTCACCAACAAAACCTAAAAAAATCAAAGGTCCCTCCCTTCTCTCTCCCCCACACACAATAAAAAAAAGAGAACCTCAGAAGAAGTAACTGAGTGACCGTCTGTCATCTCTCTCTGGTGTCTTACGTCACTCAACCCAGAAACCCCGCCACCCAACATTACCAGGGTTAAACCCCATATCCTCCTACAAATTCCAGAACTCTCGTCCTCTGCGGTGTCTCTCGGTGCTTTCGATTCCTACGAACAAGATATCTCTGGCAGTTTCTCGGCGGATAGTGCTCTTGCTTGGGCTCTTGAGAGATCTAGAATACATAGTTCGTCCAATGAGCAAGAGATGTGATGATAAGGTAAATCTTCTGACACCCGACGAACACTTTAAATTTTGCTCTAACCGTTGCATTCCCAACACATTCTTCTGTTCACTCTTTTTTCTTTTGCTTTTCTTTTCATTTTTTGGTGGCTTGCCTTTCGGTAATTTTATCAACTACAGTTTTGGATTCTGAAAATATCGAGTGAATACGTTTATGTGAATGTGCTGAGTTCAAGTATCCTTTATGATTATTTTCTTTCTAAAAGTAACATTTGTGTTTGTCTGACATGTTGTTGGATATTAATATGAACCAATATAAGATATTGTCATATATTTGGACATGCATGTATCATTAAAGAAAACCTTGGTTCTCAATTTAAAAGAAAAGAAATAAATATTTGATTTCCACAACAAGGCATGTTTCATACTTGGTTGAGTGCAACATCTCACTCTTATTAACTTCTTTTTTTCTTTTTTTTTTATGCTTTTTGTTACCAGGTTTTGAAGTGTGGATAAGAGCTAATCTTGCTGATCATTCTGATTATTAAGCCACATTTAAGGTAACATGCTAAAATATAACATAATAACATGATAGAAGTTCAAATGATAATAACATAAAACTTTTTTTATTAAATTTTTTTACCGGTTAATTAATTCTGTTTAATTCACGTTGTATTGGCCGTGTCAAATTCACTAATTTCGTATTACTATGTTGTATCCAATAAGAAAAATATTGAACAAATAATTTAATACATTTTTAATGCTATAAAAAAATCATCCTAAAGATAGTAGTAAGTTACTAATTTAGAACTATTAGGCACCTTATTAGTCAAAAACTTTTTAACTAAAAATTGTGTAATATCTTAATATTTATCCCTAGTTACTCCTTTTGTTACTATGCATCTTTATTTTTTTTCTTTTCTCCTGATTTTTCCCAGTCTGCAAGATTATATATTTTCATGCAATACTTCTTTTTTTCCCTTTTTTTTGTCTGTCTCTTTTCAGATAGCTAAAATATGTTATTTGGGCATTATTTTCCTACGATGAGTCTTGTTGCACGTAGAAGTGATCGCACAAGGTTGAGATTATATTGTTTTCGTTTTCTATTAAGGATTTCTTGTTATGTATGCTGTAAACATACTGAGTTGGGTTAATTTAGGCATTTCTTTGGCACAAGAGAGCATTGGCGAAATGGTAAAGAAGAAACAATTATCTTTCGTGCATACAGAGGACGGGTATATATTTTGATTAATATATCATTTCTATTTTTTTTAATCTTGGGCCATGTGATCAATACATAAATCATATATAACTGAATTAATAAAATTAATGGTAAAAAATTAAATGTATGTGATAAGTCTCTTTTTGTTTTTAGGATGATGTTTTGCTTTCAGAGATAATAGTTGCTAGATATGAGGTTGAGCTGAAACATGAAATTGTCCTGATTGATCTTTGTGACAACTGTATCAAGCTTAAATTAAAAATTCGGGAAAATAAAATTTGGATACCTTCCGGTGAGATAGACAAGTTATTTGCTTTCTATAAGTTCAAGAATGCGGTGAAGAACGGTCTAATGCATGTCACAAGTGTCATATTTTTTGTGGCTCCTGTGGATAGGCGAAATAAACCAATTTATATAGATTTTTATGCTTTTCACTATGTTAAAGATATTATTGATATATCTTTACTAAAAGTAATTCAAGATGAGTTAGAATTGAACTACTTTGATGGACTGGATGATGTTTCATATGGCATAGAAGATAATGAGATGCATGAGAATATGAAAAGATTAGAGTTTATAGTTTTTCTTTTTTCTTAAAATTCTTAATTATTCTTAGTTTTATGCATCTTATATTTTAACTACTGTATTTATAATTTATTTTTTTATTACACTTGAAGTTCTGGTGTGCAAAGGATTCGGAAGAACACTTCCAATGGAACTACTGCCAAGAAGAGGTCAATAACAAAAAAAAAGGGTGTGTTAATTTTTTCTTGTTTAATATTAGATTGTTGTTACATGTGTTGTTGATTTTCTCACTCTTGATATAATTTAATTGGTTGATAAGTTTGTTACATTCAAAGTGTACTGATTAGAAGAATTAATTTCCATCTCACAATGTTCTGTATAAGCTTATCTTACATCTTTTACTGTTACTATTTTTAGCTTGCTTATATTTTTTCCATCAATTAAAATTGAAATATATAGATGTGTTGCTAAACATCACAGCAAGAGGTTGACTGAGTATGATATGAAGGTTGATCGATTTGTAAGTTTGTGTAACTATTATTTCATATTTATTGGTGAATTTATTTTTTATGACCTATTTCTAACCTTTTTTTAAACAGTATATTTGCTGTGAGTTTGCTAGATTATTACTTAAGAGTGGAGGAACGGAACAATAGAAATTTATTGTTAAGGACTCAAAAATTACTAAAACTTTTGCAATGCATGTCTTGAAAAGTAAGGGGCAGGAATCAAGAGTACAAAATCGGACCCAAATGAAAAGATTTTGTCAGGATGCATAAACTTAGGCCTGGATATTTATGTGTATTTAGGAGTGTTTCGAATGAAGATCATTTGATTCAGGTTTCTGTGGTTAGAAAGTAATTATTTAGCTGCTTTGAGACTTTCTTTTATTAATTTTGGGATATGTATTCTATTTTGGACCCTGAGTTTTTCATTATCTAAAATTCAAAATATGTGTGGGATGTGAACTTCTTGGTTAACTTAAATACTTTTTGATATCAAATGTGAACAGTCAGATTAATATGCTATTTGGTTATCTCATTCTCCCAATTAGCTTTATACTTATTGCAATTAGATGCTTCTCTTTTTATATCATTATCATGATGTGTTAGATCCTAATTAGCATTGATATAATGATATTAAATCGGCAGATTACTATGTTTAGATACAATTTATATTTAACAATATTACAACTTGATGTTCTTTTCAACTTTTCTCCTAATAAAAAATACCTAATTGGTTGACATTTGTGAAGTTCTAAACTTTTCTAACCATTTAATTCTGATATGATCATAACTTTTTTAAACAAATTTTATTCAACTTGATCATCTACTTTATTTCTCTTTAGAACATTGTCATTTTTAAATATGGCTATGTTTGATTGATTGGATATCTAATCCAATCATTATTGAATAATTTGTTTTTCGGGTATGTTCATAAAATAGTAATCCCGTGCAGTTTGCATAGGTCCTCCTGCTAGTAATAATAAGATATATCGATATAGCAATAGATCACATTTTTTGTATGGTACTGTTTTTTAATTTTGGACTTTTATGAAAATAGTATATCTATGAATTAGTCCTCCTAGTTTTTTCTTATTCTTTCTTATACTCAAGTTCTTTAAGATTCTAGGAATACTTTCACCACCATAAAAAAACTCCTTTTCAATATTGATTTTTTAATGAATATTCTCATTTACAATTTAGTTTCAAAATTTTCAAAAAATCGTCAATTGTAGTTAAAATAAAAAAATACTTTTACAGTAGTTATGGAACATCTTTCAATTTTTAATAAATAAAAAATTTATATTGTCACTGCATAACTGCAGAGAAAGACAAAAGTTATTTGCAAATTTGCAACATAAGAGTGGAGGAACAAAATATGTATATTTTTTATTTTTTAATGCTTAAAATTAGTAGGATGAATGAATTTGGCAAAAATTATTTTTAATATGAATAAAAAAAGTGTATTTGTTGAATATTATTATTTGGAGTATTTTGCAGAAGTGTGAAATTGCAGAAATTCTTACACATCACGCACCCTGTGTGTTGAGTTTGCAGGAATTCTATGCCGAATTATGAGAAAAATTTACAAGGATTTCAGTAAAAATTCGCCACATGTCAAGCTCTGGTCACCATGCACCCTGCGTGTTGAAGCAGTAGAGATTCCTTTAGCAGAGATTTCTGGCCATGTGTCGCGCATGCAGGCAACATGCATGGTCCATGTTGTAGGAGCAGAGATTCGGCGCTTGATTCCAATGCATGTTTATCAGCATCTCCTGTCACTTGTCAACACCATGGACAACACACAAGGTGCGTGTTAATCACTTGGCCGACTGTCTCCATGCATCCAACATCTATGTTCCAGGAATGCTAATGTATCAATGTTTTTGTGCCTTTAAAAGGCGGGATGGGGAGCTTCGCATGCTTCATTGTTTATTGTGCATTGTTCATTCTAGGACGGTTTTTTAAGAGAGTTAAAGAAAGAGAAAGGTTATCTTTGACGAAAAGAGTGAGTAGTGTGTTATTTAAAAAAATGATACAAGATTATGCATCTACAGAAAAACACGTTAGTTATTTAGTATAACTTAATTATGTAAGTTTAGTATTTTTGTTAATTTAGAGATTAATATTTAAAATGTATTATTATTAGTATAATTATTTGGATTAATATTATTATTAGCAATTCTAGTGACTTAAATAATTTAAATATTTTTTTTATTTTTCTGCGATAATATTAATAATTTTATTCATTTTTTGATAATTGTTATTTTTTGTCTGTTAATCTGTAATTTTTGAAACTAATAAGTAATAAAAATACTGATAAATGTTTTTCTAGAATTTTTGTTATTAATTATTTATTTCCTTTTTTGCTATGATATTATTATTTTTTAATCTACGATTAAT